>NC_143402.1:69567908-69905905 GCF_052110815.1 Crocodylus siamensis
TACCTCCGTCTGGTCCTGTGCGTCTGTGTGTACACACGTATCTGGTTCTGATGTGTGTGTGCACGTGTCTATTCTGGGTGTGATCTGGTTCTCTGCGTTTGTGCACGTGGTTCTCCGTGTGTGTGTGTGTGTGCTTCTCTCTCTGCCCTCCTTTTTCATTCTCTCTCACCTCTTTCTCTTATTTGTCTCTTTTCTCTCTCATTGCAACATGCTCAACAAAAAAGGAATACACATCAACAAAGGCAACATTTAGGATTATTAAATATACAAACATGCAGTGCATCCTGCCACATACCCCCCAAATTTTGTTTTTCTGGCGTGCCGGCACTTCAGCACCTTCCAAAGTAGACGCTGTGTTTTTTTCCGGCACTCCAGCCAAAAAACATTACCTACCCCAGCATTAAGGCATGCAATCTTCAACCATATTCTTTGTCCATAAATGCAGGTGGTGTAGTTATGTAGAGACTGGGGAGTACCATTGAATATTTGGAAAAACAGATGGCCCACAAATCTAGTAAGATGGGGTCAAAAAACCTCAGACTGTAAATCCAATTCATTGGTCTTTGGTGCATTTCTGTGAAATGCTACACTGAAGACATACCTTATTCACAACTAGTTCTATAAGCTACTTCCAGTTTTTGGTAATGCAGCTAAATGTATAGTTCCCCTTAAGAAGGGAACTTCATACCACCACTTCATATAAAAGCACTTTATTTCTACTTAATATTAACCAGAAAGATACTTGGATTAAAAGGAAGTTATTTGAATGCGTGTTTGTTCGTACTGTAAACTTGAACAAGACTGCTTTCACACAAGTAGTTATAAAGCTATCACAGGACTCTGAATGGTGCTCATATGATACTGCTTGGAGCAAAACGCTAAAGAATCATGAAGCAGCTGATATCAAGGCAGGTAAAATTGCTTTTGGTCCCTCTGCTTGAAAACTCCCTCAACCATTCAGTGTTTGCCAGCAAACTCATGAACTGCTGCAGGAGGGAGTCAAAATGTAGTTTAACAATTTTCCCATTGTTTTCAAAGTCTACTTGTGAAATGCATGTTGTAAACATAAGCTGGAAACCAGCAACACAATGCATGTGCCTTTTTATTCTCTCTGATAAATGTAGGGGATCTAAACTACTAATTTTTTTGACCTCTCTACATTAGATAGTCGAGCCATGTCCAGCTTATTCTATCAGTAACATCCCTTTTAATGGGCTCCAAGCGTGACACAGGCCTTGCACCAAGCCATCACTAGTACCACACCAAAGTAACTAAACATAGGAAAACGGGAAAGAATAGGTTTTAAATAGAATGGTAACTTCATTGTTCTGTTGCCTCTATTTAAGGAAGATTTTCCAGAAGTTAGATGTGCCACGTCCGACCTGCAAGAACTAGTGACAATTATACATCTGAATCAGCTGCTTTGATTCCATCTTAAATGTCATCATTACATATAAAGCTAAATATAGATCAGGATCACCCCCGCATATAATTTCTTTGGGAGTTGTTTAGCAAAAAGGATAAAGAACAGGCCGAGTTTCAAATGTTGGTTGTTGAAGTTTTCTTTTGTTATTTAAAAAGTTCAACTCCACTCTCTTGGACATTCCTGGGGCATGAATATTTACTTTGAATGATATAAAAAACATTATGGGAACAAATTTCTATGGGAGAAAATTACGTCTTACAAGCCTGACAGTCCTACCCAGGAAACAAGAACTTTCAAAGCAAACTCAGTTACTGAATAGGACAATGGTAACTTAATTCTGTAAGTTTCTTACCACTACTTCAAGTAATACCAAACATGAGCATAATGGGGATATTAGAGAGAAATAATCTCTCATTCAAAATTTACTTTTTGCAACTGAAAGCATTGCGGGAAAGTCCAGGGCACCATTTCCTAATATAATTGGTATCTCCATTTGTTAGGGTATTCCAGAAAACATTACAGAAGAAATGAAAAGTTCTTCTGAAGCCACAAAGGGCTGGCAGAAGTTCAAAGGAGCTGTAGTAGACTAATCAACACTTATCCCAGTTTTTAAAGTATTTTATAGTAAAGTTAAAAATATTTAAAAAACAAAAAAACCCATTGACTTAAACTATTCCTATTTCTTCATTTTGAAGATTGTTTCATTTGACCCCAAATAGTTTGGTTTAAGCAAATTTTTTAAAAGTTTGCTTTTTTATTTTGGTCAATCTAAATGGTGCTGCTGCTTATTATATTATGCCAAGCTTTAAAAAAAAAATGATATGCACAAACTCTACTTATTAGTACTTAATCCTCCCAAAACTCATGGCAAGTAAACTGTATTATGGGGGAGCAGGCTGAGGGAGAAATTACTTGTCCAACACCAGGGTATCAGCACGCAAGCCAGCAACTGGCCACAAATTCCTAACACTGAGAGCTCACTTCCCTCAAAGACCAAGTGAACCAATTTTACATTTAAGATCTCAAATTTGAACTGAGATGAATCCTTTAAATAAAATAGATCTATTTGCAGTTGTTAGATAGAAGAATCAATTGTTCACATGCAATGAGACTAGATGCACTCAAGAGTTTTTCTTCTATGCTACATCAACGATGTAGAAATTACCAGGATTAAATGCATTAGTCTTTTGCCAAAAATAGTGATAGTAACTATTAGTTATAGTGTTAACATAGGCAGGGCTACATTCAACCATCATGATTTTAAAGGCTGCAATATGTAGCCCTGGTCAAAATAGCTGGACGCTACGCATAAAAGGTAGGGCTATGTGAAGTTTCAGGTGCTGATTCGGAGGCTGAATCTCCACCCTCCCCAACCCCCCCAGCTCCTGGTCCTTTAAAAAAAAAAAAAAGGCCTGAACTCACTGGGTGCTACAATGGCCTTCTAGGGGCTCATTGCAGAGCCCCCTCCCATGCAGCATGGGGCAATGGGGATTGCCCCCGCACCTGGCAGGAGCCCATGAGTGTGGGGGGATTTTTTTTTTTTTTTTTTTTAAAGAGCCAGGGCTGGGCAAGACAGCTGTTGACGGGGCTGGGAGAGCAGGCGGAGAATGGGGCCTGTTTTATTCAGAGCTTCGGCGGTGACCTAATCTCCGAATCAGATTCAGACAAACTCATTTAGGACAGTGATTCGAATCACTGAATCAAATCACTGTCCCCCGAATCGGCTGAATCCAAATCTGAAGTGAATACTGGCCGCTTCGCCCAGGCTTAATAAGAGGCCATTGTTTGGCTATCTACCCTTATGCTTCCCCTGATGGAATCAGTACAGAAAAGGATGGAAGAGACTCCCAGGGTTAGAAGGGCATTTACTGTTCAGAATAATTTATTAGTATGGACTGTATGGAAGAGTACATAACTTCAAATATAGTTATGACCACATCACCACACATAGAGAAGCATATTAATGATTCAGTGGATAGATGCTAAACACCTATATCACACCCCCCATAAGTTAGAGGTTACACAAAATATTAAGGCTACAATACTAGCAGTCATAATTTACAGCCTTGTACAACAGTCACCTTAGTCCACCCTAAAGATTTTTCCAGCTGAGGAAAAGATCCTGTCATTTAAAAATCACAATAACTTGAATTTATAAAGTAAGAAAAAAAGCTACTTCACACAATAAGATGAAGAGGTGTTTGCTTCCAACACGAATTCTAAAATCTATTTAAAAACTAGAAAGATGATGCATGTATGGTAGTGGCAAATTTGGGTAACCTAATATGGAGCAGAAAAAGGTTATTCTTCTAAAAATAGTTAGACATTGCCTCCCTTTTTTATTTTCCATGTCCAATTAATCTACACATCAAACCCATTTAGTACAAAGCCAGAAGCTGTCTAATTCCCTTTCCTCACTTGCAAAAATGGTAGGCATGGATTAAGTGTTAAGTTTCAAGAGCTGCTTAGTTTCATACGCAAATTAACAAGTCTGTAAAGCCCAAATACAGGATAAACCACTGAGCTTGACGGTAAAATTGCTTGCTGTTGCCGTATATTGTTTTAGAAGCCCAGAAGTACCATTGAGTCAGATCATGGCTCCCACAGGAGCGCACAGGGCTACATTTGGGCTTGGGTAGTTAGCAGAAGATTGTTATGGGAATTTGAACAACAACAACTGGAAGTGTATTAATAAATAAAATATGCTAGCCTGCCAACAGCTTCCTTTTTCTGGTTCTAGTACAAGGAACCTCAGAAATGGGCTTTTAACAGCCAGTTTTCCCAAAAGTCACCTTGTAAAAATAAATTACTTAAGACACTGGCAACACATCCAGCTCTCCCCCATCCTCAGTTTTCAGATCACATGACAAAAGTGAACATTCATGACTGTTTATCAACTTATGCAGATGACTTCTTCCCGATTTGGAAAACTGCTCATGTGCATCACTCACTGAAAGAATGATGAGCAGCTACAGAGCATTAAACAACAGTTAACAGAATTTTACTTCTCATTTTTGAAGACTGACACTGAAGTAACCCTACAATCATAACTTCCACAACACTGCAAACTACCACTAAGAAAAAGAAAAATGGAGCATGCAGGTTTAAGAACAGTTAAGCGAAGAATGTTCCAAAATATGAAACATGAATATTAATCATGAGGCTACTGCAAAAATCACTATTCCTAAATCCCCATTATAAGAGAGAAGAACCATTTAGAGTAGACCAACTAACACAGTAGTACTTTATTAGGACCCCTTTACTACCACGGAGGGGAAAAAACTATTTACTGGTTGTTTACTCAAAAAGGTCAAAAATACCATTTTAGCCACCATTTTACATTAAACATTGTGCCTGTTGTAACAAACTAATACTGCAAACCTGAAAGTCATGTCCCCCCCCGAAGTCCTCGCCAGTGCAAAACTGTTATGACATCTCATATTCCACCCAAATTTTCAAAAGGTAAGCGCAATGAATCAATCTAAAAACCACACTTAGATTTTATCACCATTACGTTTTCATGCATGTATCTGAAAACTGGACAACTGTAAATAACTTGAATACAGTGACTGTACAAGGCATACTGACTGAAGGAACAACTGTGCTCACATGCAGAAGCTAGGTCGTTGAGGACATGGACACTAGGTACTTTTTCTTTTTTAAAGAAAAGTGTGAAAAGAGTCCTACACCAGTATACCTTCCTGAAATCTGATACAAAATTACCCGATGAAAAACCCAGAGGCAAAACTACGCTGATGTAAGTGTCATGTGTCTGCAGCTTATCTCAGGGTGTCAGGTCTGCCCAGAGCAAACAAACCACTATCTGCTCCACCACAATCTAGTTGCAGGGCACTGTAATGACTGTGTACTGCATGGAAATAACCACATAGGCCAGACTGCTCTGCAGCCCAGTACCTTTAACAGTGTACTCCACCTCTGTGCATACTGGGTCAGTGTAAAGTTCATTTTACCGCTTAGCACAATGTCAAGCTCATGTTTTTCTTACATTATCTGCATATCATCCAAGCACTTACACTACTGAAGTGTAAAGAATCTTTCAGACACAACTACCTACTTGGTGATGTAATTATACTCTGTTTAACTGCATAATTCGCACCAGACACAATGATGGAGAAGCAACTATCAAGGGGCTGATATCAGAAGACTTGAAAATGACAGTATTTAGTCAGGTTCAGGGGTGTTGATACAGCAGCAAGGACAGAACTGAGCATTTAAGGAGCTCTGTTGACAGGCTATAACTTTAAGCGGGGTATGCGGTATGTCTACGTATCAAACAGCTGTAAATTACATTGGTGGAAAGATGTTATGTCCATTCCCTAAGCTAGTTATAGTTTCTAAGACTCCTAACAAGGACTGTTGAAGCAACTAAGCAGCAAATCTAGTCCAGTTAATAAATTGGTAGAAATAGATCATGATGCAATTACATTACAACACAGGTGCAGAAATACCTACAGATCTGCAACTTCTCAAGAGTCTAAGAGCACAGATGCAACTAATAGCATCATATTTTGTAAGGGTGTGCGAAGCGGGCCATATTCAATTTGGATTTGACCCAGATCAGGGACAGTGATTCAATTTCTTGATTCAGATCACTGCCCCCGATTCAATTCAGCTGAACCCAAAGATTCGATGCTGATTTGGAGTCAGCGATTCGGCCATAGACACAGCTTTAAATGTTTTTTCTACATACCTTGAGGTACCAGGCATGGCTCATAAGCGTTGCAATGCTGGGGCAGATGGAGCGTCCCCTACAGGAGCATGGGGGGGGCACCCCTGCATGCTCAGCAGTGAACCCAGAAGTGGACTGGAACTACTTCCAGTCCACTTCTGGGTCTGTCACCGAGTGCACAGGAACCCCTCCAGCTTGGAAATCAGGTTTGGGGGGACCCCGGATGTCCCCCCAGACCCAGGAGGCACCAGTTAGCGAGCCGAGGGAGGGACCGGGGGGCCCCCCTGCACGCTCCCCCACAGGCTCAGAAGTCCTTCTGGGTCACTGCCGCGTTTGCTGCCAAGAGCACTGGGGGTCTCCGTGCTCTTACGAGACACTCCATGCGCCCCAGCATTGCAGCATATGTAGAAAAAAAACATTTAAAGCTGTGTCTATGGCCGAATCGTCGAATCTTTCCAAATCTCTCTGAATTGATTACAGGGTCCTCTGATTCAATTTGGATTCGGAGATTCGGCCGCTGAATCCCCACTGAGACTACTAGTCTTCTTATGGGTTTGGACACACAAACTAGACTAAAATGTTCAGGGAAAAAGATGGGCGTAGTCACAGTGTCCTGGGAGAGAGAAGATGAAAGCCCCAAATGATAGTGTAATGATGATGTTCTGATGCAAGGGCAGCTTTCCTGTTTTCCTCCCTCCAAGACTACGTGAATTTGAATGAACGACCTTGTAACACCCACACAGGTGGCTTAGTGTCATCAGCCAAGTACCAGCCTCCAGCAACCTGCATTACCTGTTGCTCGGCTGAAGCGTCCCATTCCCTGGCCCTCGAGCCTTTCCACGGGGACAAGCCCTTGCTCCCTCTGTCTAGCCCACAACGCAGCGCCACGTCCCAGGCGGGCCACCCAAGTAACAGCTCCGAATCCCCCCAAGCTCAACTGCCATGCATTTGCTGAAGGGGGGAGTGCCCGGTCTGCCCCGCCAGCAACATCACTAGGTGAGAAGAAAGAAACCAGCTGTGGGGTGGAGGAGCCAGGGCGAGGAAAGGGGTGAGGGGAGCTGACCCCGCAAGTCACAGGAGGAGAAAGAGGGAAAGGACTGGGATGGGCCACGGGGCTTCTCTGCCAGGTGGCAGGGGGGGCCGGGCACCCGGAGGGCAGGCAGCCAGGGAGTGCTGGGGGGACTGCCTGGGGAGGCAATGAAGGGGAGACTATGAGGGCGGGGCGGGGCGCGCGGCTCACGCACCTCCTCGGCCTGCTTGCGCAGCGCCTTCTCGCGCTCGTACTGCGTGAGGAGCTGCTCGTTGTCGTCGCGCAGCAGCTCCAGCTCCACGCTGGTCTCCTGGCTGTGCGCGCACACCGAGTCCAGGTTCTCCAGCACGGCCACCACGAGCGGCATCAGCTCGGCCACCACCTCCTCGTCGTAGCGCCCGATGAGGCGCTCGAACTCGCGGTAGATGGAGCCCGCCAGCCCCGACACCCGCTCCGACATCATGGCGGGGCCCGGGCCGCCCGGCTCCTCCTGGTACACCACGCCGTCCGCCAGCTCCATGGCCGCGGCGCTGCCTCGCTCCGGCGGGACGGGACGGGACGGGACGGGCAGCAGCTCCTGCTCCCTCTGCGGCGGGGCCTCGCCTACCGGGCGGGCGGGGCCGGGCGCGAGGCGGCGGCGCACGGCACTGACCTCACCGGGGCGGGGCGCGGGGCAGTGGCGTCACGGGCGGAGGGCGCGGGCCGTGGCGTCACAGGGGGAGGGGCTTAGCCGGGGAAGAGGCGGGGCCGATCCTGGGAATGTCGCGGGGCGGGAAGGTGACGTCGTGGAATCCTGAGACACCCCGGGCGATTGTGACGCAACCGCGGGCCCCGCCCCCCGCCCGGAGTATTCATGGGAGGCGCAGACACTTGCTTGAGCTGGACAGAGTCACCGGCCAGATCTGGGACTAGATTTAAGGGCTCGCGGCGCCCAGAGCAGTGCTGCGCCCATGGGACTTGGCCAGCCTCTGAGCACAAAAAGGCCGGCTTCTTCCTGGGGTGTAACTAAGGGATGGGAATGGCCCAGTCCCGAGCATATAGGGACAACATTGCATAGAAGCAGGACGCTGGCTGCTGTGATGGCAGGTTAAGGGGTTAGGTCTGTGCCATCAGGGTTGACGGCCCTCTTACGTAGAGATTAGAATGGATGATGGTTTGTACGGGAGGGTTTGGAGAGATGACCTCAGGAAGTCCCTTCCAGTCCTACGTCTCTGTGATGCAAGAGTGGGTGACTGCGCCTGAAAGCTTGCTGAGAACTTTTTTCCAACTACTCAGTTGGTCTAATGAAAGATCTCACAGCTACTCAAAGGACCTTGCCTGCCAGAGTGGGATTAGGGAAGAACATGTTTTAAAAAGGCAAAAATGAATGGAGCAGTGAAATCCTACCACCGGCAATTGTGTGATTTTCCACTGGAGAGCAGCAGAAGCTCACGTTATGCTTTCCTTTGGACTGGTCCAGAGGCAGTTACTGAACTTAAAATGTGTCTGCATGGTTCGTTTAAGTCCACCGAGCTGGTGGGACTGCGGAGAGGGAAACTACAGGAGGTGCAAGGTTGAAAAGGATTTGGCCAAGTGTTTTAAAGATGTAGAAGAGTTATGTTCCTTAAGCCAGTACCACATACAAGTATGGCCAGCCAAAAAAAGAGAGCCTGAGAGTTAATTACAAAGTACAGGGGCATGCAGCTGACCTGTTTACTACTCCAAACTGCAGAAAAAAAGATGACATTTTCAGTTGTAATCCCATTTTAGGCCTAATTTGGCATGTTTTTCATACGGGAAACTTTCATTTAAACGATTGGATCACACCCTTGACTATGTATCAGAAATGGTCTTTCTTTAGTCTTTGTCCCTGGAGAGAGCACTTGCAACTGTCTTATGTTTCCCCGCCTTTGCTGTTTCCTTGGCAAGGGACTGTTGGGAGGAGCTGACTTCCAGGATTTCTCTCATCCTTCAAGTGACTGTTTTACTCATCGCACAGCTGTTCGAACCGGTGGTGACACCCACTTCTCATGGATCTTCTACGTGACTTCACTAAACCTTGCCGGGATGTTACTGACAGCAAACTGGCTCCATTACGCCATCATCCAGACAGTCTTGAAGAGGCGCCTTCCTGACTGAGGTGGGGTTTTCACGCCATCTTTGCAACCTTATACAGAAGAAGCATTTCCTTTTTCACAAGGGAATTGTAAGCAAACTGAGATGGCTCTAAGGTGAGAAGGTTGATAAGTTTGAGTTTATCTAAGTAAGATTTTACTGGCAGTTATTTTCACCAGATAATGCAAATGCACAAGTTCCAGACACATTCGTACTGCCAGACAGCAAAAGTGGGTCACGGTGCTTTGCTGAAAGCCATCAAAGGAGGGGGCTCTCTAAGGACCATCTGTTCGACATCAGCTGTGTTAGTAGACACAGAACAGAGTGGCTTTCTTTCATATTGCTGTGGTAGTCCACTAGGACTCTAATCCAGCCAGGGATTCCCGAGGAACCTACAAGCTAGGGGGAAGGCTTTAATAGACTATGGTTTGCTGACTGTATTATTTCCAGTCCAATGATGTTTCCGTACATGGATCAGCACATTTAGAAAAACTGTAATCTGAAAGCATGTGTTGCAAGGGGACTTGTGTAGGTGCTCATCGTACCCTGTCTACTGGCCTGTCATTCTGCTCCTATTTTGTCATATGCACCTTTGAATTGGTTGTGGCCAGGAAGCTGATCATTAGAAACAGAAAAGATGTTTCCAGCCACAGCTATGGGGTGCATAGCCTTGTTGCTTGCTAAGACATTAAGGAATTTTTATAAATGATCACCCTAGGCCATGTCTACAGGTGCATTTACACTGACTTAAATTTACTACGCAGTAAGCTACTAGGGGCACATCTAGTAACTATGTGTGGACTGACTTGGGACTAAAATCAGTCCCAAGTCAGTCCACACACACAGCGTTACTGCGCAGTAAGGCATCTACAAATTACTGGGACATACGCCGAGTTTACGTTCAAGTCAGCATAAGTCACCATATTTACTGTGCAGTACAGGCGTACACATGTGGACACATACCTATACTGCACAGTAAATGCGCATGTGTAGATGTGCCCCTAGTTAAGTAATTAAGGAGTAGGAGGCACCCTGTCTGTTACTCTGAGATGCTAGGTGGTGTCCAATAAAGGAAAAAGTACAATTCATGCCCGTAGGAATTAATACCTGATTCTGAATTAATCAGGAATTAATACCTGATAAAATGACAGTTTGCCAGGTAGTAATACAAAATCTTCTCTATCCCTAGAAATGACAGTTTGTTTGAAAAGTCAATAGATTTGAAAAAAATACTGCAGAAGGAAATTAGGCCTCAAATGAGCTTGGGATGAAATTTTAACTGGGACATTACCCAGAGGAGATTATTTGAGCTCAAATCAAATACACCCTAGATGAGAGGGTGTGGTTATGATAGCCAAATCATCATCATGCAAAGCTGGTGCAGCTATACATCACAGCTCTCACAGTCTAATTATAAAGAGAAATATAAACCAAGCTATGAAGCTTGGAACCAGACAGCAATTTTACCCTTGCCTAGGGTTACAGATATATAAGGTTTTAGCTCATACCATTATAGAGTTGGGACCAGAGCCATGAATTTAGGGTCGAGATCTGCAATTTCCTAAGTATTTTTCAGGTTTCCACATTCATGGCTTTGGGCTAGATCTGTCTTGAAAAATCTCAGGTGGTTTACAAACACGCTGGACTCAATCAACAGTTCACTGTTGTATAGCAGAGACATCTTCACACTTCAGCTGTACGTTCTGTACCTTTATTGAGCATCCCACAAATCCTTCTTTTATCCTCTCATTTCCCATTAAGAGCTTGCTGGAATATTATAACTGGTTAAAGGTTTGTAAGGGCTTTCCTATTTGAAAAGACATTGATTCTGTTAAGAGGCAGACTGAAAATAAAAGTAACATTGTGATGATGAGGTATCTGTGGAGGACAGTTTTTTTTCATATGAATGTTGAGTGTTTACCAATTTAATAAAAAATAAAGATTGTTTCCATCTCTATTCTGCCTTTTCTGTGATGTGCACAGGAATCCTAACCCATCGCTAAAGATGAGATTCAGTTAAAAACAACTCAGAAGCTAAAAATCAAGACTTGAATCAACATTTGTTACTGAGCTGTGTGGAACAATGACTTTTTTGGACTTACATGGGGGAGATAAGCCCCTGACCAAAGACCTGATGCTGCAAACCAAATGTGTGTAATGCCTCAGAACTACAGAAAAATGGTATGCAGATAGTTTTAAAACATACCCAGAGAACTTAATGGTGTAGAGATGATGATTAATTGGTTTGATTTTGATTGACTGATCAATTGATTATAAGCACAACAACAATATGCTAGGTATTTTCCATACACTTTTTGAGGGAAGGTCGCTGCTCCAAGAAGATCAGAGACCAAAATGTGCCGTTTAAATGTCTCTCCTGCTGGTGCTGATGTCTCTGAATCTCATTTGTATTGATCAATAAGTAACTAGTGACAGGCACTGACAGCAAATCATGTAAGATGTGGACTAACTTACTGCAGAGTAAATTACTACAGAGTAAATTTACAGGTACAGGAGTCACTCCACTTAGTTACCCTCCAAAAATATGTAACTGTATAAAGTGTAAGTGTTTTCTCAGTCATTTCCCCCGGTGCAGCTGTTTGTTTAATGCAAACTGACTCCATTCCCCACCTCGTGGGCAGGTGCTCTAATGGCACCTACTACTGGCCACTCCCTTCGGAGAAACAAACCTGGGTCTGTTCCTTACTACACAAGAAAATCCAGCATCAGTTACTCCATAGTAATTGTGTCACGAGTCCACATTCTGCTTTTTGGATCATTCTTGAAAGCAGTAAATGCTTTCATACCCTTCAGAGTATCACTTGTCTGCAGGTAGAAGCTATTTTAGTCTATGGGATATAGCACCCCCGGGAGCCATCTATAATTTAACTGACCGGCCTTTTTTAATAAAATGACTTGTCATATTTAAGCTGCCCTCCTAAAGCAGAAATTCTCCACTGGTGCATGTCTGATTTTACAAACTCGCCGGGTTATGGTGCTGGATGCACTTATTCCTTAGTTGTGACTATCAAAACAGGTACTTAAAAGTTGGGATTTTGTATACAGGAGAGGAAAAAAAATAAATTCCCTGGCAGAGAATTATTGAAGTGTTGGGAACAAAGAACAGAAACCTCAGAGAGGGAGTTTCCCTGACGTTTCCACTGCAAATGAATTAGTACCGTGGAAAAATTAGAGGATATAGACATACAAGAAAAATCTTATGAGACATAGATTTCACAGACATTAGGGCTGTAGATTGTCAGGGCTGGCTGACTTGAAGGTGTCCAGCCTCTCAAGGTGTTCCTTCACAAGGTCAGCATTGACGGAGGGCAGGGGATCTCCCTCACCTGAACCTCCCTGTCCCTTAGTGGGCATGGGTGTCCCATGGGATTGATGAAAGACTGACGCAAAGTACCCATTTAATAGGTTGGCTTTTTCCTGGGCCTCAGTTGTCTGTTGCCCCATATGGTTCAGCAGGGGTCCAATGTTGCCCTTGCTTTTCCTCTGGCTCCCCACATATTTGAAAAAGGACTTTTTATTGTCCTTGATGCTTGAATCTAGTTGAAGTTCAGTTGCAGCCTTGGCTTTCCTGGTTTGCTCCCTGCAGGACTGGACCAGTGCAGAATAATCCTCCTTGCAGGTGGATCCCATCCTCCATCCTTTGCAGGCCTTTCTTTTTAGCTTCAGGAGGTCTGCTAGATCCCTGGAGTGCCAGGGTGCCTGCTGTGTCCTCTTGCTGCCTTTCCTCCGAGATGGAAAGGACTTAGCTTGTGCGTTGAGGATTGCTCCCTTGAGGAGCAACCACTCTTCCTGAGCTCCCCTCTCCCTGGGGTCATGGTCCCTTAGGGCCTCACCAACACGCCTCCTGAGCTTGTCAAAGTTGGCTTTCCTGAAATCAAGGACTTCCATGTTGCTGACTGACTTGCCAGCTTTTCGGCAGATGGTGAAGGTGATCAGCTCGTGGTCGCTGTCACCCAGCTTCCCACTGATCACTAGGTCGCCGATTAGGTCATCCCCTGTAGCCAGTACCAGGTTGAGCAACGCTTTGCCTCTTGTTGGCCCATAGACTTCTTGAGTCAGGTAGAGGTCATCCACGCACAAGAGGAAGCTTTGCGACCGCTCGGATTTTGCTGAGTGATCCTCCCAGGAGATGTCCGGGTAATTGAAGTCACCCATGACAACCATAGTCCTGGAGCATGCGGCCTCAGCCAGGTCCTGGACGAACTCCTGGTCAAGCTCAGGACTTTGGGTGGGAGGTCTGTAGTAGACTCCCACCGTTGTGATCCCTGTGCCGTGTTCCCCACGGATTTTAACCCAGAGGGTCTCCACTCGTCCACCCTGGGCACCAACATCAGCTTGCAGGGACAGGTAGCTTTCCTTAACATAGAGAGCTACAATCCCACCCCTTTTATCTACACGATCCCTCCTGTACAGGGTATAGCCATCTATACCCAAGGTCCAGTCGTGGGTGGGGTCCTTTACATTAGTAAAGGGAGAGTAGAAAGTAAGTAAGAGAAGTAATCAGAAAAAGCTAAAGGTCAAATGAAAGAAAGATCAAAGACGTCAACCAGAAGAATAAAAAGGAACCAGGAAATAACCCAGTTAGAGGGTTAGAAAAGTAAAGGTAGAAAGCCACAATATAAACGGTTCTAGGAAAGAGTCAGGGAAAAGATCAGGACGGAGACCAGAATGCAAACATTATGCAATTGGGAAGAGAGATTATAAAATGGAGCACAGAGAGGACAAACTGAAGCAAGAGCTAAATATACAAGTCACAAGTAAACACGATGGTATAAAATTGTATGCCTTACTGTTTCATTTTGGCAATGCTGAGATCCGAGACGCTGTACACTAAACAATTCTTTATTATAGACAGTAGAGCAACCCAAGTGCCTTGCTGTTGAGAGTCAGTCTAATTCCACAGGGCTCTGTTTTTCAACCTCATTTTCTTCCCACAGGGGAACTGCTGCTGAATGAACCATTCTTCTTCCCTTCAACAACCTCAGGAGAACTGTTGAACGAGTAAATCACAGTGCCGTAGCAAGAAGGAGGGAGTGAGCGGGGCAATCGCCCCAGGCGCTGCGCCCACGGGGCGCCGACAGGCGCTGCCCAGCCGGGGCGGGGTGCAGGATGGAGCTGCAAACGGCTCATTTGCGGGCAAGCACGGCGGGACCTGTGCCTCCTGGATCTGTGTGCGGGGTGAAGGCAGGCTGCCACTGCAGGCTTGCCCCAGGCACCAAACTTCCCTGCTATGGTACAGAGGCATCATAATTATTTCCTTCTGAGAGCTAGCAATGCTGACAGTAATACTGTGCAGATTATTATCATCTATATTGGTATAATCACAAAAATGCTTAACAAGGGGGTTAAAAAGAAATGTTATGGGAACAGAGGACTGGAGGGGTTGCAGGCAGCCTTTTCCCCAACACTCCTAAAAATCATTCCGTATCTTCACATTATCCTACAACTATAAGGCACAAATCCAGAAACCCCGAGGACACGCTGCAGCATGCCACAGATGAAAAGCAACGTATACAAGGGCACTGCCAATACCCTGCCACTGCGATGGCAGAGAAATAATTGGTAATATATGCTTGGAGAATCCTAGAAAGAGAACTATATCCCATGCTTCCGAAGTAGCTGCAACAAGGGATGCACGCAAAACGTTGAAAGTGTAGTCCCAGAGATCTCTGTTGAAAATGTGGTCCCAAATGTCACATCTGAAGTACAGAATGCCTTGGGGAGGAGAATATGCTTCCCGGTGTTACATTTCTGTGTCCTACTGCAGGAACTGACATGTCAGATATTTAACTGTCCATTGGGCTTCCATCATTTTGAATTCGTGACTTAGGGTTTACGAAGACCACCAGCAACAGTGGGGTCATGAACTTCTTTTGCATCTTAAACAAATTCATTGACTTAATAAGCTTATGCACTAATAAGGGAAGGCAGATACTCAAGTAAGGCAATTTTCAGAATATGTCAGTTGTCACCTATTGTTTTTTGGTGACAGTAGAACAGATAGTAGAGAAGCAGACATGTGCTTGTAAAAAAAAGTCATGCCGTTTGGCCTACTTATTGCAAATCTTGTTACACTTGGTGAGGAGATGGGTTGGTTAAAACGTCATCAGTAAGAGCTTGACAAAGAATCATAGCTATTTTTACAGGCATCTAACCCACATGTTCAGGGAGAAAAGCTTAACATGTGACCCAAGCATATGTAAAGACTCCAACTTCACAGGGCAAACAGAAGCAAAAATAATTTTAAAAATCACAATATGTATGATTTTGAGGGCCCAACTTGTAAGTTTTGTGCTCTCAAAGTCAGCAGTCCTGGGATACCTTAAAATGGGACTACCTTTGGACTGGTACAAATGGGCAATAAGGACTTGATGACAATGATCTTCTGAAGATACTTTTTCTATTTATTTGCTGTCTCTGGATACACTTCCTTTTTTTTAAAGATGGCTGGCCTAGTTACATATGCTAAATACGTTCTGCGCAAAGGGTACTGGAAGATCTCAGATCACTTCAGGAGCAGCAAACAACTGGCTCACCAGAGCCAGCCCGCCCCTGCCCCAGATTTAGATTGTCAGACAAGCAGTCTACTCCCAGCCCTGCTTTGCATTTGCTTTGCTTTCCTAGCATGTCTCTCTCCCCTCCCCTTCTTCATCTTTTGTATTCTGATTTCTCTCCCCTTATACTCTGCTTTCTGCAGCTGCTTGCACAGCATCTGAAGTAGTGAACTTGCTTCACAAAGGCTTGTGTTCTCTCTATATATATCTATATATATTTCTATATAGGTATATAGATATATCTATATAGCTATATAGATATCTCTTATTTAGTCCATAAAGGTGTATATCTACCCTTCAGACTAAACAGCTAACTATGCTTATATTACATACAGCCATGAGTGAAGCACAAGGGACAAATCCTAAATAACATCGGGCTAATTACACAACCATAGACTACTTAATCCCATGTAAGTGAACACATGAGGTTAATCCTTTGAGGGGCTCCACTAAGATTAAGAAGAAACGTGGCCCTTATGTAGAAAGGCTTAGTCTTTAGTAAAATGATTGTAGCGTCCCCAGGGGGGACGAGGGGAAGGGGGCAGGAGGAGCAAGAAGGGGTGGCAGAAGCGATTCTAGGACGAGTGCTGCTTCTCCCTTTCTTGAGCAATGCAGGACAGGGTGGGAGGGCAGGACATCGCGTATTTTGGCAGATCAAAACCTGGGGCAGGGCAGGGAGGGGTCTAGCGAGCTAGGTGTTTGCTGCTGCGGGAGTGACTTGAGACCCTCCAGCACGCCCTTGGCACAAAGCACATTGAGTGACCTGTGCCAGGGGAAGGCCTCCTCGCAGATACCCAGGGCCAGTCCCTGACCCTCAGTGCCTCAGTTTACCAGCCTGTCAAAGAGGAATCTTGTAACCGAACAGCCCATGCTTCGTGTCCCAACCACACCTCCGCAAGGCAGGGGCTGTGGTGGGGGTTGGCAGAAGGCTCCCCCCAGCACCTACGGCCCTCACAGGAAATGCTCCCCTAGGAAGCTGCCCAGCTTGGACTGAAACTAGCCTGGACTGCACAGGACCTCCCCATGGGTGGGTCGGATCAGGCCTGGCGTGACCTGGGGCACTGGGCGAGTGGCCAGGAGCAGGCTTAGCACTGGGTGGCAGCTGGGCAGCGATGTCATAACCACCAGCATCCCCGACCCTGCGGCTGCAGCCAGGCAGGTGGGAGCTTACTGAGGAACGTGGGGGTCTACGGGGGATTCGGGAAGGCTGGAAGGGGACGGGGCAGCTGCCGTGGGATCGGGATTCATAGGAGGGTTCATGTCTTTGCCGGCTTTTCACTGCAGGTTCCGATTTGCAACGGGATGATCAGGCCGATTCCCTTCCAGCTGCTCCTTCCTTAATAGCAAAGGAGCTTGCGAGTGACTGCGTGTGACGCTTTCTATTTCTAAACCGATCAGATAGGAAGGAACAAGGATAATGTTACGTTTGTATCATACAGGTCAGCGCTGTTGCGAACCAGGCTGACTCCTTGTAGGCAGTGCAGTGATCGGGGCTGTGTCTCTGACACGATCCCTGGGGGGATCTGTTGTAACGCTCATTCTTCCTTCCACACACGCCTGCCCGATGTGCATCCTTAGGTAGTGTCAGAGAGATGGTGTAGCACTAATGGTCCAGAAACGATGTGAGAGGTGAGGATTTAATAAGGTGCTACCTTATTATGGACCAACTCTGTAGTTGGGATAGAGTTAGACAAGCTTTCGACTGCAAGACATTCTTCCAAACTCTATCCCAACTACAGAGTTGGTCCAAGAAAAGATAGCACCTTATGAAATCTGTGCATCATCAGAACACCAGTTTGCTGTAGACAGTTAATTATAGATCAAAGAAATGCATGCAAAAATATTTCAGGGAGTTGTATCCTACACTGAAGGCAGCAATGTGGCAATATGTAGCTTGGAGTACACCTGTGCCACAATCTGTAGTCTTCTTTTATTTTAAATCTTCACGTTCTTAATACCTCCTAGCTGCCTTTTTCTCTGCCTATAGCTGTGCCTGGGTTAAACTGCCTTTTCTATTCAGTGCAGCATATGGTTGAATCATTTTGAATAGGTGAATTATTCTGAGCTAAAATTAAGCTGAATTAGGCTGTGCCAGATTGTAGCTGTGTAGACTTCTGTTGTGGCTGCATTTGTGTCCTGCTTGCAGAATACGGAGTCTTTTTTTCTCTGTTGTAGGACAATGGCCTCCATTTCAGAGCGCACTTTCATTGCTATCAAACCTGATGGAGTCCAGCGGGGACTGGTGGGAGAAATTATCAAGAGATTTGAACAGAAAGGATTCAAACTGGTGGCCCTGAAATTACTGCATGTAAATGTCCCTCGTATATTTGTCCTTTGTGTATATAGTGTATTCCAGGGACAAGTCTGTTGTCAAATGATCAAATTCTGATGTATCAGGTTATTTTTTTGAGAGTTTGTCATTCCCAGCTATATCTAAATGGATGAGACAGTCTGAGCAACCTAATTTTAGTCTGAAGGTACTATTCTTACAGATGCATCCTACATTTATTAACATCTATGGCAAAAATAGGTTTCTCCAAATAAATTAGACATGGTTAGAGCACTCTTGCTAAACTAAACTCTACACTGATATACCAAGTCTTTATTTTAAATTGATATCAGTCAAGTGACACTTTTACAATGCTGCATGCTTGAGGATTAAGAGGGCTCTGTTAATCTCTTGCAATTTAAATATGCTTTCACTAAGCTTGGCTTTTTTTTATGCATTTTGTTCAGGCATCAGAAGACCTTCTCAAAGAACACTACATTGACCTGAAAGATCGGCCGTTCTATGCTGGTTTGGTTGCGTATATGCACTCTGGACCTGTTGTAGCTATGGTGAGTTTATGAAAATGAAAACCGCAAAAGAGAAAATGACATGGTTGAGATGATCTGTTCTTATTCATAAAGTTGTTGGCATAGCGTATTAAATTTATAGCATATTAAATAACGCATTACTGACTGTTGTCATGTTAGTTACAATTTGGATTTCGTAAATCTCACTGGATTTTTCTTTAAGGTGTGGGAAGGTCTTAATGTCATTAAGACTGGCAGAATGATGCTGGGGGAAACAAATCCGGCAGATTCTAAGCCCGGCACTATCCGTGGTGACTTCTGCGTTCAAATTGGCAGGTATGTTTTGAAAATCTGGTCGTATCAACACTAAGCCAGCTTGTAAATCATATGCTTGCCTGTTTGAGAAGTTCTTGTGATAACGAGTGCTGCTGCAAAGGCTAGATTCTGTTGTAACTACTGGAAGAACGTAAGCCGCAAGAATGCAAGTACTGGAATTTGATCAGCCTTGTAGTAACCAGATCCCAAGTCCTTTCTATCACACCAGTTTTTAATTAGGCCTCATATTTTGGTAATAATCCAGCCCTACTTGTAACAAGTAATAAGCTCTCTGAATCACGATTTGCCTTTTCGTTCCTCATTATAAGCTGTCCTGCTAAACAGGAATAGACATTTTAATGCTATATATATTGTTAAAGTTCTGATGCATAAATGCATATGGTGAGGCTGAAAAGCTTTGAGAGGCAAGTGTAATTTCTAAATCCTCAAAGACCTCTAAGTGCATTCAAATCCCAGTTCTATAGAAAGAAATGTGGGAAGACCCATAGAACTGGACCTGAAAGATGAAAACAGATACGGCTTTTCTTCTTTCTTTTCCGCTATCAAAAGTGGAAAGAGAAGAAACTTGACAGAAACTAGACGTGAATATGCAATGTGATTTTCTGGTTACTAGGGCTGTGCGAAGCTTCGGGTGGTGATTCAATTCGGAGGAGATTTGGCCCGATTCGCTGGCCAAATCTCTGAATCCAAATCAAATCGGGGACCAAATGTAGAGGTCTGAATTGATTCAATGATCTCCAAATCTTCGGCTCTACCTGCCAATGGGGAACAGTTGTGATATTTGGCCCTGCACAGGCCCAACAGGGAACACCCTGGGGTCTTGGTACACTTGGCCTACTGGCCGACTGCAAAGGACTCAAGGAAAAAGGGCCAAGTAGCCCCAAAAGAGATAAAGGGTCCGGAGAGAAGCTCAGCATAAGGGGCAATGGTGCCCTGCCCACTGCTTCGACTGAACTCTTTTAAGTTAAGTTCTTCTTGTGTTAGCATTTTTCTTGGAGAGTGGCAGTCGTGGGGAGATCCCTGTGGCTCCTATGCCCTGTCAAGCTGTCACATGAGAAGTGACTTACAACAACGGCAAGGTGTGGCCTAGATCTACAGTAACACCCAAGTGGAAAGGGGTGGGGTGTAGAGGATGAGGAGCCCCACAGAAGACACAACAAGGAAGGCATTCCTGAGCCCATGTAGAAACCACTGAGAAACCCCGCCCAGAGGTACTGGGAACAGTAAAGTCGTGGTGGGAGAGTAGACTCAGGTATGGTCCACCCTAGGTGACAGGGCTCTATAATAACTCTTCCTTTTCCTTCTCTTAGGAACATCATCCATGGCAGTGATTCTGTAGAAAGCGCGGAGACAGAGATCAACCTGTGGTTCGCTCCTGAGGAACTGGTTGATTACACAAGCTGTGCTCATCAATGGATTCATGATTAAAAGTTAGCCTGTGACTTTTAAGGTCCCTTCACTCCAATAATTATAGATCCAGAAGCCATTTGTAATACCTTCAGTCATTTCAAAGTATTCCCATATAAACGGCTGGAAATTTCTCTCTCATCTACATTGTGAATATTAAGGGTAATCAATGTTAACTGCTGCTGCGCTGATTAAAAAGCTATTGACTTATTGATTGGGTTATACATGCAAAGCTTTTTGCTTGTGTTTGGATGAGCGAGGGGGGAAGATAGAATAGGGAAAAAGGCAACCATTCTCTGCCAGCGACATAAGGTACAATCCATACCAAAATACCCTGTATCCAAAGAGAATACATTGGAACATGGAAATGCTTACAGATCCAAAAAGGGCCTGGAAATTTTTTGTCATGCTTTATTAAAATTCCAGGACAGAATTGGTCTCATGTAAAATGATCTGTAATAGTCCTAAAACATGGGGAGTAAAGAATTAGATCCTTTCCCAGTTTTTTTGGGGTTTTTTTTTTTTTTGAACAGCGAGAGAAGCTTTCCCAGAGGCTTCTTTCTCTCCAAAAGAGTAATGCAGTTGCCAATTGCCTCAATGGCATCTTCACCAAGAATAAGTGGTTTCATTAAACCACTTTTCCTAACTTATAAGTGTTCACAGCATTTGAAGGTGGGCTTAGTCTGGCAGCTTTTTTAAAACATCATTTTCAGAGGGCTGTTCCATGGCCTCCAGTGCCCCTCATCTCTCTAGGGCATTGCCTTTTGATGCTGGTTGGGAAAACAGACCATCACTAGGCTGTACTTTTTTGTGTAAGCAATTGACAACTCATATTTTCTGTCCTTGGTTGCTTGAGCTGTGCAAAGCAAAGCCGGCTGTGCTTAGATAAGATTTTTCAGAGGTGACTTTGGCACTGAGGTGGCCATATCATTGAAAGTCAAGGTGCTTTTTAAAACTGTACTATTTATATTTAAACTTTTACACAATTGATTATTCTCTTTTTAAACTGCCTTGCTCTTAGCACTGCTCTCTAGCTCTATGCAGAAACCTTGCAGCTTTAGGCAGAGCTGATGTGGCTGTAAGGAATGCCCACCTGCAGTTCATTTTGAATATACTAGTGGCCTTGCTAGACTGTTAGACAATTGATGGGATTAAAATTTGCCTGTTGTGTTTTAACACTTGACTGTAACAGATGAATGCTGTCAAATTTAGATTGCAAACTTAGGAATGAAAAATAGTCCTTTTACAGGCTTACCCCGACTTCTTCCAGAGTTTGTGGCAATGAGGTCTGTAACAGGCCCCTGCCCGGCTTACCTCAGTGCCGCAGCCCAGGTGGCCAGGCCACGAAGAATGACGCAGCTGGCATTTTGCGGCTGAATGGCCTGCTCCCCACCGGCGCTGGGTCCAGAGGCCATGTGTTTAAAACCAGCCTGGAGACTGGGAGGAAGGCGGGATGCGTCGGGATGCGGATGGAGCCGGACGGACTCCCTGACCTCAGATGCAACCCGATGCTTGCCCTGCCAGTCAGCAAGCCCAGGAAAGCAGCACATGCATGCCTCAGTCAGGAGGCAGCTGGGAAAAACCCGGACGCAGCAATTACAGCCATCTGGGAGTCAGCTTCACGCACCAGGAGTGAGAGATCCGAACTAAGCCAGAGGAGCCTGTCAACCCGCAGGGAATTGAAGCCCAGGGGTAGCACCAAGCCTCTCAGCTGTGCTCACAGACAGCCTGGCACGCCGATGAGCTTGCCCACTGTTGCAGTGGAAGGGTTGCCCGGAGAACTAGCAGTCAGGTGGGGATGGGAGAGTGCAGCCCAGCGGGCACCCAACAAGGGTGAGCCCTGGAGGGACAGCCCACAAATCCCACATACCCCCACGGTGCAGCTGCATTCACGAAGTGTGCCAATGGGGAACAGCTGTGATATTTGGCCCTGCACAGGCCCAACAGGGAACACCCTGTGGCCTTGGTACACTTGGCCTGCTGGCTGACTGCAAAGGACTCAAGGAAAAAGGGCCAAGTAGCCCCAAAAGAGATAAAGGGTCAGGAGAGAAGCTCAGCATAGGGGGCAATGGTGCCCTGCCCACCGCTTAGACCGAGCTCTTTTAAGTTAAGTTCTTCTTGTGTTGGCATTTTTCTTGGAGAGTGGCAGTCGTGGGGAGATCCCTGTGGCTCCTATGCCCCGTCAAGCTGTCACATGAGAAGTGACTTACAACAACGGCAAGGTGTGGCCTAGATCTACAGTAACACCCAAGTGGAAAGGGGTGGGGTGTAGAGGATGAGGAGCCCCACAGAAGACGCAACAAGGAAGGCATTCCTGAGCCCATGTAGAAACCACTGAGAAACCACCCCCCCAGAGGTACTGGGAACAATAAAGTCGTGGTGGGAGAGCAGGCTCAGGTATGGTCCACCCTAGGTGACAGGGCAAAGGCCTGGTCACAGGTCTTATGACTGAAAAGGGAATGGTAGTGGGAGAGCTTAACATGACCTAGCCTTGAGGATGAAGGAGAACCAGAAGGAAGTTGAATCTTGCCCTTATCTGGCCTGGGTCATTATGGTAAGTGATCAGTCAGTAGTACTGATCAGTAGTGGGAGAGAAGTAGGAGAACTAAAAACACAACAGATAATGCAATGATGGAACTGCTCCTTTTACTAATTTGGTGATAACTCTGCATTTGATAAAGCTTTGAGAAAGTCAGCTAAACCTGTGAGAAATGGGGATTTTTTTAAACTGTTTAGCTGTCAGTCATTAGCTCCTTCCTTCAGCTGACCTTACTGTTCCCTTAATTCCAGAGAGCATGGACAAGGCCAGATGCACAGTGTCACTCGTCCTGATCTTATAGTCACATGGGCTGTAAAAATGACCTTGACATTACACACTCAAAGTAAATAATCTCAGACCTTAAAAAAAAATTCTCGGAAGAAGGCCTTCATGCTCTCCAGGTGATACTGAGAGACAAACAGATGAATTACTTCTATATATATATATTAGTAAAAGTAAGATTATCTTAAATATTTGCCTCCATTGACTTAGCTAAATATTCCTCATATTTTGACACAAAAGAAAGATGGCTCAGGCAAGCTACTCAAACAAAAGACAACAAAAAGTAAATGAGCACTTCTCTTCTCTTTCTCACTCTTACTTGGCTGTCACTTTGTCCCTTCACGTTACCAATCCAGGGTTTGGTCTGGTTCGTGTTTTTTCTTTTTAGGAGATTGTTGGCTTTTAGAACTTCATCCTTTATCACTTGGTCCTGGATTTTTCTCCTCTCCAAAGGTTTCCATTAGGTGACCTGCTGTGGTTAATATTCAGCTTGGTCATGTCTCTTGCACCTAATTGCTGTTCTATCTCTGTTCTCTCTCCCTGGCTCTCTGCAGAGCAGGAGGAAAGGGTGGGGAGGAGGAGGATCATTCCAGGTGTACTCTACAGCTGCAGAACTCACACGTTATTACCAGTCCCCACAAGGGCACCTATTTGCACCTTCATACACAAACACAAATTATTCAAACTGAACAGAGAAGTAAGTGTGAGTATCTAGTTAAAAAAAAACAAACCCAACGTGAGTAAGCCTATATCTGTCCTTTTATAAGAGACTGGTAGCAATCCAGCTTATCTGCCTTCTTTCAGTTGCACATCATATGGGAACATTGATCAGTAGGGAAAGACTCAGGTGGCTTGGTCATGTCAAGTGAATGCCACATCACTGGATCTCAGAGAATGTGCTGTATTCTGAAGCTCACGATGGGTCTAGAAAGAGAGGCAGACCGCTGTGCAGATTTTGGGATGCTTGCGAAGATGACTTAGCACCCTTTGGCATCTCTGCGGATGATCAGGAGAGGAGTGCAGAATGCCGCTCTGGTTGGCGGAGTCAGCTTGCAGATGGAGTGAGGCACTGCGAGGCAGAGTGGATCAAGTTTTGTGATGAAACTCAGAGGAGGAAAGAATCAGTGGCTTGGATTCAGAGCACTGCTAGTGTGTGGGTGTGCCCTGCCTGCTCGCATCAGACTCAGCCGTCATCAAACTCATCTGGTGCATATACCATGCTCTGTACAGAACGGTGGTGCCAGCTTAAGAAAAGTCAGTACAAGTCTGGAAAAAAAAAGATCAATTTGTTTGAATTAGCAGTGGCTTTCTTATGAGCTTCTCTGTGATACCATATTATGGTGTGCTCAAAAAAGAAAAAGGAAAACAAACTCTCACACCCCAAAGGACAGTGTTACACTGAAGCTGTAATGCAAATAAGCAAGGAAATAGGAGGGAGACAAAAATCAAGGACAGGCAATTTGGAAGGCAAATTTCTGAAGGAACACAAGCAGTGGCACAAATCTGCAGACTGAAAATACTTTTTTTCAGAAAATCAGGAGTGAGCAAATGATGAGTCTTAACATATTTTGCATGTCTGTATATGCTGCGGGACCTCAAAGCACTTTACAAACAATGAATTAATAATAAGCTATACTTACGTATCTTTTTAAATCCCAAAGTCACAAAACATTTTAAAAAGTGAGTATTGTCATCTCCATTTTACTAATGAGGAAAATGAGGTAGAAAGAAGTTAGGCCCAAATCCACAGAAAAGATCTGGACGTAGCTTTTGCAGTGATGAACACCTCAATCTTTTAGGCACCTGGAATCCATAATATGGAGGTAGGTAGGTGTATACACTTCTTATACAATGCAGTGGGAAAATTAGGCACCTCGGAGTGGGATCCAAGAGGCACAACAGGCTGAATAGGGACTCGAAGTTAACTAGCCAAGAGGAAAAAATGAAGACAGGCAGGTGTTTTACATATGACCCCTTTGTTCTTATCTGAATCTAAATGACTTGCATAAAGTCATACAGTGAACTACTGACAAAATCCGGAAACGAATCAAAGTCTTGACCCTCAGTTCCTTATTTAAAAGTTCATCCACTGTAATCTAATCATAGAATCATAGCATTAAAAGGGAACTCATGGGTCATCTAATCTAACGCCTGCAGAAATGTCGGATATTAAGGCACAGAGATACGTAGACACAATATAATGAAACTCTGTTGGGGTCAAACGTTGTTAGATTATTGTTTGTAGGAACAAATTTAGAAGAGAACTTTGGATCTGACGCATCCAGAGAAGGAAACGTTATCAGGGAACTTCTGAATTACCGCTACTGTGCCTGTGCACAGAAATGAATGAGAGGGGAGATCAGCCAAGATCAGACTACTCTGGACAAATGCAGTACTTGCACATCCGAGGCACCTGAGTCAGCACTTCCAAGATTACTAGGTAGTAACTGGGTTAGTTAACAAACTGCATCTAGGTTAGACAGAAATTCAGATCAAGCTTCAAAGTAACACTATAAATAAAGTACAGCAAGGTACATTTACATGATACCACAACTGTCAGAGCTGTCACTGGTCCTGATAAAGCTATGGGCATGAACTCCATCTTCCACCTCTGTATGGTGCCCAGCCATCAGAATACCCATCAGTAATAACAGCCTATTGCTAGTCCATGGGCCTGATCACAGGACAAGACACCAGGACCTTCTGGGTTCTAATCCTGGTTTGACACCTATTCTGATTTCTAACCTGTAATCACAGCTGCATCCTCCCATAACCCAACAGAGAAGATAGACACATCCTTCCCCTGGAGTGTTTTGTTGTTGTTGCGAGAGGCAAGGATATCTTAGGGTGTTATCTTTTATAGGACTACCTATGTAGCTCACACAGTTAGACTTTTGAACGGAAGATATTCTTCCTTGGGCCTCTCGCAACTATTTGTTGTTGTTCTGAAATCAGAGCATATTTGGAGGCACGGCGTTGCTCAGCCTACACAGTGCCCCCTCGGTAACTCAGCATCTCAAATACACCAACTTTATGGAAATGGGAGTCTCCTTCCTAGCTTACTCCTGCAGTCATATGGTGGAGGGCAAACAAAACTTGGGGGCATCTGAACCCCAAGCCTCTGGATTTGGGCTTGCACGTAGGATCCCCACCAAAGGATTTGGAAGCATCTGAAGCCCCAGGTGGAAGTGCAGGGTTTGCCAGTAGCATGGCCATGAATGCCACGTGCCCCTGGAGGCTGGGGGGTGGGCACGGCGAGCTCCCGCAGGTGATAGCAGCGCTGTCGGTGGCAAGAGCGTGGCGGTGGTAAGTGGTGAGCTCCCCCAGGCCTCTGCGGCACTGTCAGTGGCGGGGCAGGAGTGGCAAGTGCCAACCGATGGTCGGTGACCGCCAGCCGATACTGTACAATGGGCTAAATGCCCAGCTGGCTGCATACAAAAAACTAGAACTCTTGGTTCCAAAATGATACCTTTTATTAGACCAACTGGGAAATTGCAAGAAAATTGTCCTTTTCTACAAGTTTCCAGGATCAAAGTCCCCTTGTCAGGCTCTGGGAAAAGTATAGCTAGTACAAGATGGTCTCATAGGTAGGAAATACACTTCATTTTTGCACAGAGGGAGCTGAAAATAGAAGGCTGCCCCTCTGGGTCCACGAGAGTGTCTTTGTGCGCTGTGCTGAGTAGCTCTTTGATGTGTAGATCAGGTAGATTTCCTTCCCTGGAGGTGTTGGAGGGCAGGCAGCACGGGCGACTGGTGCCTTCCAGTCTGGGGGGGAAATAGATCACCAATGTGGGGGGGCCCTCAGCAGCCAATTGCTGAGCCGGGGGAGAATCCCCTAGCAGATGATCGCCAACTCGGGGGTCCCCCCAGCAGCCGGTCTCCGAGTCCAAAATCACAGATGTGGAAACCGGAAGTGCACTTGCACCAGCACTTCTGGTTTCAGGGCTGGTGTTTCCAGGAGTGCACAGCCAATCTCAGGGAGTGCATGTGCACCCATATGTGTTGCCAATGGCAAGGCAGGGAGGTAAAAAATCTTTCTTGTCGTTCTGCGATGAAGTTTAAAATCCAAAAATCGGCTAAAAATTGGCATCTTCCATGTTGGTGTACTTGGTAGCCAAGTTGGTCCAAGACAAGAAGACATACAAATAACTAGAACTCTTGGTTTTTTCTAAAACAGTTTTTCGTAAAAGGCAATCAGGACTCAGTAGAGATGATATCTTTTATTAAACCAACTAGATTTTTGCAAAAAAAAAAATTAATTGCAAGCTTTTGGGCGTAAACACCCTTCATCGGGCATTGGAAAAAAGATTGTGAAGGTTCTCCTGGGTAGCAATGAAAGTTCAGATTTCCTAGGATTTCACAGAAGAGTCAATAGATGGAAAACGCCTCGGGGCAGGCAATTCATAGCTGGTCCCGAGCCTCGAGGGTCTGGGATGACGCAGATTACCCCGAAACAAAGGCAGGAGCAGGCTCTTAGGCTTCAGGTGCTCACCATTGCTTCCTGCTTGGGAAAATACAGAGATTTCATTTTTAAAAAATCAACGGAAATCCAGTATCTTCCACGTGTCCAGGTACCCAGGCTGTAGCCCTATCGAGCTAGAGGAAAAGGCAATCAGGACTCATAATATAGAGATGATATTTTTTTATAACCATATTTTTGCAAAATCTTGATTATTATTATTTTTTTACAGCCAGATTTTTGCAAAACCTTGATATTTCTTTACAAGATCTTTGCCAAACCGCCCCGTACGTCTCTCGTCTCAGCCCAGCGCCGTGCGCAGTGCGCTCCTGACTACATTTCACCCCTTGCGCTGAAGAAACGCTGTTCGTGTTGCCGGGTTTCGGTCGGTCTAACACAAGGGAGACCGAGTCGGCCTGGTAAAGCCGTCAGCCCCGCGCCGGGGTTGTGCTTCTCTGTCACCGCCGCGGAGGGCACGGGAGGCCGCTCGCCGCCCTCAGCCGGCGGCGGGGCGGGGCGGGGCGCGGCGGGCGAGGGGGCGGGGCCGAGGCCAAGGGCTGAATACCGAGGCCCCGCCCACCGGCTCCTCCTCTTCCCCGGCGGCTCCGCAGGCAGCGGTGGTGCTCGCAGGTCCGGTAGGCAGGTGAGGAGCGCGGGCCCGCATCGGATCGCCCCGGCGCGGGAGGGGGACACGGGGGGATGGATCTGGATCTGGATCTGGATCTGGGTGCGGGTGGCGGTGAGGGTGAGGGTGAGGGTGAGGGGCCGCCACGTGGGCCTCGGCAGGGCGCCGGCGCCGGACGTGACGTAACGTAACGTAACCGGCTCTTCCGACCCGCAGAGCAATGGCGGCCAACGCGGAGCGCACGTTCATCGCCATCAAGCCGGATGGGGTGCAGCGCGGGCTGGTCGGGGACATCGTGAAGCGCTTCGAGCAGAAGGGCTTCCGCCTCGTGGCCATGAAGTTCATGCATGTGAGTCTCCCCCCGCTCCCGGCCCCTCCTGTCGCCCCTGTGCTAGGGGGAGAAATCCCGCCCTGGTCCTCCCCCTCCCCTGTGGCCTCTCCGCTTCTCGCATCTCCTTCCTGAGCCTAGCAGGGGCCCGGCACTGGGGGTGCGGACCTGCCGCGAGGAGCAGTTTTTAGGCTTGCGACGTGTCAGATTTGATGGTGCTGCAGCACCGGGGCTTGGGAATGTAGAAGCGGCGAGATGCGTGTGCAGCAGCGCTGAGGGGAGGGGATGGCGGTGGCGCGCTTTCAAACTACAGTGCTGCAAAGGGGCTGTTGTTCCCTGCGCGCCGACGCGGATCTCGCCGCTTGTAGGACGGTGGGCTTGTGTGGGGACTGGGCTCAGTTAATCGAGTCTGCTCTGAAGTGGAGCTCTGGCACGTTGTGGGACCAAACAGTAGGTGTATAAATACCCAAGGATACTTCCTGTTTTGTGTAAAAAAATCCCTTGATGATCCCAAATGCTTTGCCTCCTTGAGGGCTGGGGAGCGGAAGGGGTGACACTACGTCATTGGCTGTTTTCTATGTCGTTTGCCTCTTTCTGCCTCCCTTGCCTGTTTGGGCTGGGGTGTGACGCTGCCTCAAGAGCCTTCGGCCTGGAAGGCCCCTGCCCTTGGCAAGAAAATGCCTCCAGCCCTCACTTGGTCCTAGCCTGGGGCCCAGACCTGGGAGATTCTGCTCAGGGCTCCCCACAGGCATCAAAGCAAGATGTATAGCCTATAGACACGATATTTAAATGAAAGCAGCAGTCGATTCTTCCTCCCGTGGCTCTAGATAAGAGTGTGCTGCCAGGCTGAGTTTTTTTCCCTCCCACCTGAATCAAGTGACCTCAAAATAACTGAGAGCAGAGCTTGTTCCACAGAATAGACTACATGGGAGCAGGAGTTACTGTCCTCACTTGGGCGCCTCTGCTTTTCTGTTGCAAAGGCCTCACATGCTTCATGCCTCTTCTTTATTTGTACTAAGCCACAACTGCACTGGTTGTCTTCCTTCTCCTGAGAAACGGGTTGAGCTGGTAGCTTAATGCAGCCCAATGCCAGTGAGCAGAAATGACCTTGACTGGAAGGTTACGCCAAGTAAGACCCAACTAGCATGCAGCTTGCACTAGGCAACTCCTTGCTGATTCTTCTTACAGCACGAACTGAAGAAAATGGCTGGGGGGCAGAAGTACAAATATGAGTCGAATTGTCTGTGCTACTGTAGGACAACTTACTGTTGCTATTATTGAATGACTGATGATGCATCAGATAATTCATGTTGGTTTTTTTAAACATTTTTCTCAGTTTCTCTCTAACTTTGTATTTCAAGGCCTCTGAAGACCTTCTGAAACAACATTACATTGACCTGAAAGATAGGCCGTTCTATCCTGGTTTGGTTAAATACATGAACTCTGGACCTGTTGTGGCTATGGTAAGGAGCGTGGTATTTATCTAACTAGATATATATTGTGCAGGAGATTCATAGATCTCTTCTTACTTTGCAAAATACTCTTTTTAAAATGACTATTCAGATATTATGGCTCTTTTTCAAAAGCTTGAAATGATATGGGTCCAAGGTATAAAATACAGTGGCAGAAGAAACTAAACAACTTCCAGACACTGCAAATAAACATGATGATGATCAGTTCCAGAAAAACACAGTTAATTAGCAAGGAGGAAGAGAAGAAAAAAACAAAAATCCCCTTCAAACTTATACAATAGATACCATTTGTGAGGTGGGTGAGGAAAACTTCTCCAACTTCCAGAAAAGAGAAAAGTGACCTATTGTGCTGAAGAGCAACCTATTAATGTTGGGTGGGGGGGGAACTCTATAAAGAAGACTTGCATGTCTGCACAAATCAGCTACTTTATACTAAGTGGGGGATCATCTCAGAGGTCTTAAATTTATCTAGCTAATTGAAATACAATTGCTAGAAGCCTTACTTGGGATAAGAATTCTAACTAGAACTAGATCACTGATGAGGAGGGCAAGTAGTAATACTAACCTAGGTAAGTCACTAGGGCTCTGAGCATATCCTGCAGTACTGTGGAGAGCACATCTAGGTGAGGCAATGGTTAAATTGTCAGCGGTTTGTGTCCCTCCTTCAGTGGTGGAGGTGCATTGTGGAATTTAATACAGGTGGAGAACTTGAAGAAAACTATCACTAGAGTAGGATGACTGCATCTGAATAATAGCTGAAGTATATTGCTGGTAGCAAGTCTAAAGTAGCTGTAGAAGAATTCTGTAACAATCTTTTTATTAAATTGAGTTTTAAACCCTGGGTAGTGTCTGTCCTAGGTGATTACAACATATTGGCTAATTAGGATTCTGTGCCACTTTTTTAGAGCTTTCGTGCTCCTAGCAAAACAGGAGGGCTGGGGAGACCTTGGGCAGTAAAGTGGTTGCTTGGCGAATTCTGAAGCAGCTGAAAAATATTGCTGTACTTCTTCCATTCAGTTCTTAAAAATACCTGACTGCTTTTCAAAGTCTTGGCTATATGGGTGGAAAATATATCATTGTCTCTTCACGGTTGTTTCTTAACTAACTCCAGGGAGTTAAAACTATTTAAAAGAGCCAATTGCAAGCCACTTAATTAGAGCTGCTCAGGTGGCTTCCACCTGAGCCACTTGAGAGCCAAGTAACACATCTTCTCCCATCCAGTTTTTATTTCCAAGAGCTGAACTAATAAGAGGCATATATACGCTTCATAGTACTAAGTAACTTACATATTTTTTCAAATAATGTCTTTCACGTATCTTTCTCTAGTCTGTATTTTGACAGTGCTGAAATGTAAGCAGTGAAACAAAGATAATTTACCCAAAAAAGTAGCTTTCAGAATACTCTTTATTTCTCTGTAGAATTTAGATTAGGTTTAGGCCTTCAGGGGAATGGTCTTTGGCTTTTTACAAACAGTCAATTATTGCAAAAATGAGTAACCTTTGACATGCGTGTGTATGAACATTTTTTTGGTAGGTTTGGGAAGGACTCAATGTGGTTAAAACTGGCAGAATGATGCTGGGGGAAACTAATCCTGCAGATTCTAAGCCTGGTACCATCCGTGGTGACTTCTGCATTCAAGTGGGAAGGTTGGTGCTGAAATAATCATCCATGCAAACTAGGTTTTCCTGCTGCCTCTACTTATTTCTGCACTCTCTTCCTTTTTGGAAAGCTTAGGCAGTTAGACATAAGAATCTTATTCTGAAAGTGTTTTATTTTCAGGTCATGACCTACTACAATACCCATGTAAGAAAGTGACTCAGTGTCATGAATTTTACTTCATTTGAAGTACAGCTATACTTCAGAGCTTCATGTAAAATAAATAGTTCAAGGTAACGGTGTTAATTAGTTAGAGTTGTATTTTCAGTAGAACCATGTCCCTATACTCTAGACTGTGACTGTAGTTGGATATAGTGTGGGGGCTTTAAGAGATGTAGTTCTAGCCTTTCAGCTGTAGATGCATCTCCTCACTCTCTTTCCCCATGTAGGAAAGTCATTAATTTCTGAACATTTATTATTATTTCAGTCTGAAATTCTGTGTGTTCTTTGCTTTTACAGGAACATCATTCATGGCAGTGACTCTGTAGAGAGTGCACAGAAGGAGATTAACCTTTGGTTTAAACCCTCAGAGCTTGTTGACTTCAAATCTTGTGCTCATGACTGGATCTATGAGTAAAATAAGTTTCCATGATGGATGGTTCCGCCTTAACACAGCATCTCATTCCAGCAGCTATTGAACTGGGAACAACTATCATCCCTGTTATCTTTAACATGAACTTGTCAGCACTATGAAATAAATGGATGATAGGAACTAATTCTGTGTGGTGTCTTTCCCTATATGCTAATAGATGTATTAAGCAGAAATTTGCTCAATTATGCAACATCAGGAATATTCAGGGTGTGGGGGGAAAAAAACAAAACAAAAAACTTATGATCTAGGCTGCTATGAGTAGAAAACCAAGTCAAGTCCACGGCTTACTAACTTTTAATTGCTGACTATCAAAGAAATTAATTTCATTTAAGCCTGCAACTTGCTCTTGAGCAAAACCTAATTCTGACATGCTCAAAACTGGCTCAAGCACTGACACCACTTGTGCAAAACACAACTGACCTGAAGAGGGTGGTAGCCTTGCTTGACACATCCATATGAAACAAGCAGCAGAAAGCACTGGGCTAGAACTTGCCAGTTGTACATGAAGATTTTCAAATACTCTGAAAACAAGGTAAACCGGTACAGAGTGGAGGGAACAGCAGACTTTTTAGGGTGTTTATACAGGCTGGAAGTTTCCTTGTAGCACTTGATGTTCTCTCATTAGACAAAGGGACAGGTGAAGGCAATAGAATGCTTAATTATGATTTAAAATCTACCCAGGACAATTTTTACAATCTTTTCTCCGATGCCTGAAGAAGGATGCTTGTGCCTGAACACTTGCAAGTAGAGAGATTTTTTTGCAAAATCTAGCTGGTCTAATAAGAGGTATTGCCCCTACACTAAGGTCTGATTCCTCTTGCCTCCAAACCAATACGGCTACAACCTAGATATTTAAGAGGTTTTCTTAAAAGAGAAAATAGTGCACAGAGACAAGTGACTTGTCAAAGCTGACAAGGCAGCTTAGTGGCTGAATGACAGATTAGCACTCATCTGGTCTTGTGCAAGCAATGGAAGAAAAGACCTAAATGTGAATGACTTTCCTGTTTTTTATAGTGGGGCCAGGAGGAGGAAACAGAGCCAGGCAACTGAACTGAGCTTAAGTCACTTCAGTTGCTCACTGCATGGCTTGTTAAACTGCAGTTGGGGGTTAGAAAAACTTTCATGCCCAATTTGGTTCCCAAATACTGCTCTGATAAAAGTGCCATAGTTAGGCATTCAAACTATCCAGATGGTGGCACTTAAAAACAGCTTACTTGAGCTTTCCTCTCCCAGACGCCATCCCCCACCAGCTATGCCATCAGAGGGCTGCACTGGCTAGGGTTCTGTTCATTCTGCTTTACCTCCCTCTTCACAACCATCAAGGGAAAAAATTGCTTCATTGAAAACAAACTCATCTTCTGAAGACTTGAATCCCACAGGACTGTAGAATAGATGGGGTACATGCTAGGTCATTTTCCACACAAGTGCTATACAACCACACTTTTAAGACGGGCTGTTTTGTTTTTTGGGTTTGTTTTTTTTAAACTTATAGAAACCAATAGAGGAGCTGCTTATTCTGGAATAATGATACATACAGGAGATTAACTAAGCAATTGTATGCAACTCTAGGGAGTAGTAGGAATTGAAGATGTGTTTACCTTACTGCAAAGTGCCTTGCCTTGTTTTTGCTGGGTTTACAACTGGCTGGTTCTTCCTCCTAGGCATAATTAATCATTATTCAAGTATGACTATCAAGTCTGTATGTCGGATGAATATGTAACCAGAAGAATAAATGGACTGGGGTACTGAAAACAAGTTACCAGAAACTAAATTGTTACAGTTTATTTAACAAATTTATTTTGTTCTTTATAGTTCAGATGCTGTTAGATTTTTTTGTGCTAATATTATGTTTCAACTGAAATAGAATTTCCCTCCCTGGCATTTACCCTAAATATATTTGTAGAAACCAATCACATTTCCTCTGTCCTCAATGTGGGTGACTAGTGGCTAAAGGCAAGCTATTGTCTCCCTCATGTGACAGGCTTTCCGTTCCCCGATCTTCCTACTAGCTCTCTCTACAACTGTTTCAGTCTGTATTCATCTTTCTTGAGCATCAGTTTGCATCAGGTTTGTGCAAGGTATTATATTTTGATGGTATAATATTTAGTTTAATGGCATTAATACTTCCTTAACATGACTGAAAATGCTTGTCAAGTATTTCACTTACCTTTACTGGGACCCATCACATTGGTGACTCAGTCATTCTGCAACTGGTTAGTTCACTTCGGTTCTCTTCCTCTGTCACTTCTGATCAGGGAGTCTCAGTTTACAGGAGGAATCCTTGTCATAGACTTAGAAAATGATCTCTCTCTTTGTACTATTACATGTCAGCCCATTTTTGGCAATCTAGCCCTCAAGTTTGTCCAAAGTCCTATTTTTTTGCATACATTTTTATTGAGAAACCATGCTAAAAAATCTTTGGCCATCTTTCCTGGACCAATATAGCTGGAATTGTATAGCCGAGATAGATTTAGACAATGTTTTGCATTGGAAAGTTTGGAAAACCACACCGAGTCCTGCCAAAACTGTATTCCATCTCCACAAATCCAGTACCAAAAATGAATTTAACATCTATATGGGTATTCAGAGACTAAAGCATGATCCATGTCCAACATACTTGAGTGTCTTCAGACAGAACCCTGACTTTCTGGGAACATCTGTACAGCAGCAAAGGTCAAATCCTGGAACAATTTGCTAGCCAAGCTTGCAGGATTGACGTGGGGAGCTGCAGCCACAGCCCTGGATCTCAGCTTTTGTCCCATCATACTCAGCAGCAGAGTATTGTGCACATGTCTGGCAAAAGTCACCAAACACATATCTTGTCAACATTCAGCTGAATGCAACCACACGTATAACTAACCCGCCGCTCAACTACCCTCCCCTGGCTTCCCGTCCTTGCAAATATCACTTCTCCGCATGCGTTGACTGATGACAACCCAAACTTCGGTTGAAACCATTTGTCCTGCACCTTACCTACCACCCTATGAGGACCAGTTTAATCCACTCAAGGCTCGCCTTCCTTTACAACTTCCCTTATGAAACAACCTCCCTGACTGGGATCTGCCTGCAGCTGGCCCCTGAATCAAAGAAAGTCACAAACAAGTTCCTTGTGAAAAACCCCGCTTGCTGGCTTTGAACTATCATGGCAAGAGTGGTCCCTGCTAAAGTGGTTCAGCACAGGCCAAGGCCCCTGCACAGCCAATCCTTGCTGGAGCTATTGCTTGGCTTTGCATTTGCTAAATAAATTGGAAAGATTGTCTAACTATCCCAACTATGTAGTTGGTCCAATAAAGGATATCACCTTAAGAAATCCTTGCTTCTCTTACTAAAGTTCAGACAGATTATATCAACCACACTTCCTTGAGCACAAAAAATAATGTAAAACCAGTTATCTTACCCGAGATTAATATGATCTCTCTCCCTCTCATGAGCTACCTTTGGTAACTGCTCATTATACTTATCCCATTTTCTATTTATCTTCATATCCTTACATTATTCTTTCCTTCAAAACTTGTTCTAAAACCTTGCACACTGTATTGAATTCAGACTAACAGGCCTGTAGTTGTGTAGATCACTGTTCTGATTTGATGAACTGAATCTCTTTTTTGGTAATTGGCAAAAACAAAGAAGTGTTACCAGATTTGCCCATCACTTTGGGGTGCGCTCATTTATTAGGGATACATTTTTAGGGTCTTTGTAATTCTATCAATGTGCTGCTTGTGTCACTTGGGTTTCTCTACAGAGCTGTATCTCTCCCTTCTGCGAGTCCTCACCCCCAATGGAGCCATTTTGCAGAACTGAGTTTCAATGGGGCTGGGTTTCTCCAGCCACCAAATCAGTCAAATACACGCACATACAGATTAATGTGACATGCCTGACCCAGCTGGGTTGATCAGCATAGACAGGCTGACACCCCCATGTGCCAGGAATCAGTTCATTAAGGTAACAATAAAATGCAGTCAGACACAAGCACACAGGTGAAAGGAATACCTCTGAATCTGGCTGGATGTCCAGCTGACACCCTCGTGGGCCAGCATTCAGTTCATCAGGGCATCTCTGAGCCAAACTGGGCCAATCAGCCTACACAAGCTGCTCCCCTTCTGTGTCTCAAACGCAGCACGTCCCAATCTTTTGCCCCAACTGTCCTAGCAGTGGTAGCCTCTTGCTGAGCGGACCCCACAGTAGTTCTGGGCTTCGCAGGGATATTTGGCTTAGGTAAAAGCAGCGTTGCTACAGAGCAAGTGGGGAAGGAGAAGTAGAGAAGGGAAAATACACCTGGTCATCACCAGTTAGCAATAAACAACTTTTATAGTCAAAGTATATGAAATTTATAATGGTACTAGTAGTAATAGACATGCAAGCGAAAACAAACAAAAACAATTACAGTATTACCTTGGTTTCATTGAGTATTTGGGGAAACCTAGCTTAACTAATAAATTTCAGGTTCAGAAATCTACGCCTACAGAAAAAAAAAAAGAGAAAGAGCGAGAGCTGGGATCTCATCATTACAATGCACTCGGGTTGTTTGCTGACAGGTAAAGTTCTTAGCATGATCGTTGAAGGTTAAACAGACGATGGAAAGAGATGACCCGTTTCTTCCAGCTTCTTGAGAACAACAGCGGATGGTGTCAGAGAGATTTCTCTCTTGAAGCACTTTGTTTGCTGCTTTTTTATACCTTTGGTCCAGCCTCTTCAAAGCATTCTTTCAATTGTATAAATAATTATTTTTTCTAGTAAAAAGGGGTTATCTGGTTTGGAGCATCTCAAGAAACTGATTAGCAACCTGGAAAAACGTACAGTTTTAAGAAGTAACCAGACACTTAAGAGCCAGCTTGAAATTGTTATGAATAAAAGATATGCTGGATGGGATACCATATTGTTTCTTCTCAGATGGCCTAGCTATACTTGCAGCCTCAGGGTTTTGTATTACCTGTTGTGAATAAGCCTCAGTTTAGCATGACTTCCAGATCTTACTTAAAGGGATGGATTACTTGGAGCGTTCATCAACTTTGTGGGGAGGACTTCCACCAGTCGTCTCGGGAAAAGTACGACAGCATTTGTGGTCAGGGCTCCAATGAGCTGGATGCTGTGATGAACCCTTAACCATTGTTCAAATATTGCCCGTACCCACTCTGACTCGCTCTCGTCTCAGCATTCCCTAAACCGGCAACCGAGTTTTAGTCAATCAAGTTTAAATAGGCCTCTCACACCGGGACCGGGGAATGTGCGGCCTGAGATGCCTATTAAACTTTTCTTCTGCTCCTGTTCTTGGTAGATGAGAGGGTGTGTGGGGGCGGTGGGGGGGAGAAAAAGTCCATTTTACGCTGGGTGCCAGGCCTCCCTCAGGAAGACAGAGCTGACAGGTAACAGAAGCCACAATGTGTTTAAACATATACCTGGAGAACAAAAAAAAAGTCACTATCCACACGGTATTACTTTAACATTTTTATTTTGTGTAAAAAAAGGCAAATTTAGTGAATTATTTTCATCTTGTACACAAAGTTATAATTTTAATGCTTTTCACATCCATGCTGAAAATCTGCAGTCTGGTAAAAATGAAAGTAACATTAATTTCTCCAAAAGCATTTTTCACTTAGTTATGTACAGTTCATGAGAAAGTTTTAAATACTCTCTCTCATTGACCACACAAATTACCAAGAAAATAAAAGATTAAATTTGTACAGATATTGATCTATATATCAAATACATACAGAAATGATGTAAAAACCCTATTCTTTTTATCTTGATTCCCGCCCCAATATATTTTCCCAGGGGCAAAAAGCTGATGCTCTTTTTTGTATAAATGGCTGTGGCTTTTTTTTTTTAAATATGAAAATTAAAAGGAAGAAAAATTCATTTTAAATCACAGTTTTTTAATCCCTTCCCAATAAAGGATTGTTACCAAATATATTAGCACCATAGTACAAATATTGATGGGAGAGGGTATTCACATCACATAAAACAATAATAATAATAAAAACAAACAAACACTGAAACCCGTGTTAGTATCCGTAGAACAAGAAGTTGATAACTGCTTTAGCTTTCCTCGGACAGAGCAAAGAAAAGGTTAAAGAGTTGCATTTAAAATAATATAAGATCAAAGTCAGCAGTAAAATTTTGGGCCATAAAAGAAGGGGCAGTTTCAAAGCCAGTTACATGGCTTGCACTGCCCCTTGGTTATAAAAACCTGCTATGCCAAATACAGCAACGACTGGTTGCCAGCAGAGATTTAAGACCAAACATCTCACCCTTTTAGCCAAGTACCATGGTTCAGAGTAAAACGAAGGAAGAAAATGCTTAGAACCATGTCCGTTAAGGCTAATACAAATACAGTGAAGCCTATACTAACAGGTAACCCACTGTTTTAAGAGACCACTTTAAAGACCCTCCTCCAAGTAAGATAACTAATACAATTTTGCTCAGGGTTTTACTGAAATAAACCTCCCCTAAGCAATTTTAGCTGGCTTCTCACGCAGTTTGCGTAGGACAGGTTTCACTGTACTTGACAGGTGAGGGATTTAGGTATACTTTGGATTCAGAATCGAGTGAACTTCCACCCTCAAATACCCACCTACAGTTCCCACGAAAGTCACTCCCATGTATCCGTTGGGGGAATTCAGCTCATAGGCAATAGTGTTTAGTTTTCAAATACCCAGGGTTACAGAACACTGTACATGTCGACGGACCCCGGACATGGCATATGCACCTTGTCCTCTGCCCCAGAGATGCATTTTACTAAAAGATAAATATTCCTCCCAAAACCTGCAGTCTGAATCCAGTCACAGTAGGGTTACTAATAAATATCCTTGAGAATCTGCGTTCTCAAGGTAGGCCCAGGACTCTGGATTTCTTGCTCTCATGGTATTTACTTGCTCGCTATAGGCCCACTCCTTTTCACAGTAAAGAACATTAATGCAATAGTGTTTCCCCAAAAATCAATGGAGCTACGTTTGTCAGTAAGTACTACTTTATATGCGAAGGGGCCTTATGAAGCCAGATACATCTACCGTGCTCTGCAGGACTGATTCTTTCAGCCTTAATGATGCTGAGCATTTCTATAAAACAGGCAACTAGTTCCACTGAAGTAGGTGTACTACTCGATCTGCATGAAAGCTGGCAGAACTGGACTTTGTGATGTCACAGGGAAAGCATAAGCACGCTTGAAACACACTGAACTACCCATATTACACTGACTTGGAAATCCAGAATCCTGGGCTTGCTTCTTCCCCCTTTCCTTAGCTTAGGCCGTCAACTATGGGCATGGATAGATCCAACAGATATACTCTGAATGACACCAGTACAATCTGTTGCTATAACAGTAATTTCTGTCCACACTTGCACCATTTAAGCGGACTAAACTGCTCAAACTTGGAACAGGCTTGAACAAAACAGGTTTAGGATTACTGTGGATTAAGACCACGTATGCTAGGTGCTCCCAAGCAGCAAGCTTCCCATCCCTTTTGGAAGGGCTTTAAGTTAAATCTATCCATAGCCTATATTGCAGCCCTTGCTTTGGAAGGTTCAGATTTTTGGGGGTGGGGGGAGCAAAATGTCTGAGGGAGGGGGCACAGAGAGGCCAGTCAACCTTGACAGAGTCTAGATTTTAAATGTAGGTATTTTAGAGAGCTAAAATGTCTTTGCCCCCTATGTTCACAGATAGCTGATGCCCGATAACAAACTTTGAGAGAAGAAACAGTGATCAAAAAGGGGTCAAGCATTACAAAAGTTTGCCTGGGGGAGGGAAGAAGAAAAAAATTTGAGACATTTCTACACTATACAGGACAAATTTTACTTCCAGTAGTAAATACAAAACTTTACATCATTAACCCTTCTTGCATAGAATGAGGTAAACCTGTGCATATTACCAATGCTATGTACCCAAAGTTAGAGCCACATTTTAGAAAATAATCAAATTGCTGGTTTTCAACTTTCTATGCATTTCTTTTGAAAAGTTCAAACGATAATATACCAAAAATGGTCTCCTGGGGCTCTGTGGGTTGATATCCTTAAAGTGTTCCTTAGGCTGAGAGACCACAGAAGCTAATCATTTCTGATTAATTTCTTCTAAGCCCATACCTTATGGTCAAGAGTCGTATGCTCATGGTACTGGTCTGAAGGGGACCTGCTAAGACCCAGAAGCACTTATAGAACATATGTAGTTAATTCCTGAGAGTTTAGTTAATGAACCTTAGTGGTAAAAGCTAAAGTTCGTGCACATTTTTCCAGTCACAACTCTGCAGGTTTGGACGATCAGTTTGCTAGTCCACTCCAAGAATGAGGCCACCTGCTAAAATCCAAATTCATTTAAAATTGGGGGGGGGGGGGGAACAGATCATTCAGCTATTAAAATTCCCTTATATTCTGCTGCTACTCCCTATATTTTGCAAGGTTTTTTTATTTAAATTTTCTAGTTAAGATGTCTGGAGCAATGGGATGCCTAAAGTGAGACTGAAAAGATCCCAGAATTCCATCTAGAACCAAACGAATCCAATTTACAAAAAAGGCAAAATACTTGCTTTGAAACTGAACTCCCATATTTTACTCTCCGACTCGTATAGGGAAAGCAAAGCACTACAGCACCTGAAGAACTCAGAGTAAATATTTGCCTTTCTACTATCTATTTTACTAGCTGAAAAGAAACATCTCTTTTGCTGGTGCCAGCATACCTGGATGTTGAGCAAGATCAAAAGGAAGTGTCACGGTTTTTCTGGGGAACAGAAGTAAAGAAAAGGTCCTCAGAGTTTTCCCGCTTTTCCATACAGGCTTAACTAGAGAATGGTCCTGAGTTATTCTCTATTTCAATCTCACTAGTTTAAAACACACAGTCTCAACAAATTTGATCAATAAGAGACTCTGCTGTAAAGTTCCAGTTTAGCTTAAGGCTCTGTAAACATGTGCTTGAGCATCCCAAAGCAAAGAGACATTCATGTATGGCTAAAAGATGCATTAGTCCCAGCCCAATGCCCACTGCAGTCAATAAAGATATTTTCACTGATGTCGAAGGACACTGAATCAGGTCCCGAATAAGATTATTTAAAAGACTTGTTTAATAAACCTTATCTACTTTACGTAATTAAAAACCACCATGAAAAGTTTAAAATCTCCCTTATATGACTGTCCCACTGATATTGGGCCTGCTCATGGGAGTATGGTGCAACAGGACTGGCCTCCCTAAGTCATTTGCGCATGCTATTTTTGCCCTCCGAGACAGGGCTTCACTTCCATATTTCACAATTAAAAAAACAGAAGTGTGACTTGGTGCAGTTCATGAGAGCCTAACATCTCCCAGCTTGTACCAAAAAGGTTCATTCATAACGACAGTCCATTTGTATTTGCCACTCTATTCTCCTCAAACAGCTTCCTGCAATCCTGCTAATTAAACTTTAGTCTTACCAAAAATTAGAATTTCAGTTCTTGTTAACAATGCACAATAAATCTGAACTTGAAAATATTACAAAATTCTTTCAAAAGCTTCAAATACAACACAAAAAAGTCCATTTTCATTTTTAATAAATTGAAAAAATCTTTTTTCACTAAAATAGTTTCCTTGCCCTTCCAAAAAATTCTGAACTGAGTCTCATCTACAGTTAGCAAAGTGCCCCAAGTACAGCTGTGCAACTGTACCATCAAAGTGGGAACAAAATCAGTCAGTCTTGTAGAAAGGCTCTTTTTCCTCTATCACCAACACCCTGCCCCTCACATCTCTGAGCTGCCTTAAGGTTCCTGTTTGATGTAGTAACTGGCAGACCCATTGCTTTCCTGATCAGATGCTCCTTGAAGAAAACTATATTCCTCTCCGTCTAGTAACTCCTCCTTCAGCTGCAGTGAAGTCACTAAAAATAAAAGTGAAAATTAAAGGCTTGTAAAGGTTCAAAATAACTGTACAGATTTCCTATTAATTTAGCTAACTATGTACTGATGTGGTTTTCTCCCCGCTACATAAAATTTGTGTTTTCAAGTAAGCAGGCAAGTGTTCCTGCTCAGTTTATTGGTTAATACAGTGACGTGCGAGTTGCTAAAATTTAGACAAGTTTTGCCCCCCAAATTCTAAAAGACTATACCTGTTCAATAGAATAAATTGTTCTAGGTTTGCAGATCTAAAAAGTGCAGTTACAAACAGAAAATGACTGTTGGTTTCCACACTAACTTTCTTCCCAGTCCTGCCAATGTGACTTAGGCTCGGGGGGAAGTGTACCAAATAAACTCCCCGGGCCAAGTTGTGATCTACCTTTCACAGCTCTTCCAGTAAGATAAACGGCATAATCAGAACTTAGCTGACAAGCTGCTGCTTACTCTTCCATAACTGGATTATCTCTGTGGTGCTAACAGTAAAGCAAGCAAACATTTAAATCACAAATTTACAATCCATTTCTACAGTGCATTCCTGGTAAAGACCTAAATGCACCTTTCTCAGAGGTATTAATGAATTATGAGCTCACCTTGTGAGGCAGGTAGGTATTAGACCCATTTCACAGATAGGAAAAATAGGTGGGGAGAGGCTAAAATTGCCCAGGGGAGGTCTAAGGCACAGGAAACAGAACCCAGATTTTCTTATTTCATGTCCTGTACTTTGACAATCTTTCTCCAACACTCCCACAAAGAACATGCCATTGACTTTTCTGACCAAAAAAACTGCACTTGACATGTTAGAGTAACTCTGCTGTAAGAGTCCTCTGCTTCCCCCAAATTCATTTTCGCTTCAAGATTTCCATGCTAACACCTCTGGTTAAGACTGTAATTGAAACCATAAACAGATTACCCATGGCTTAGAATAACTCTTGAACAATAAAAACAGTAGACCTGAGTTTATATTAAAATTAATCTGTCTATAATGGCCAGCCAGTAAGATATGTTAAAATTAGTGAATTCCTAATCATTCATGTTGCGTGGCAGAGCCATCTACGTTCTAACAGAATTGAATTAAACTCTTTTTTCTTTCCAAAGTCTGCCTTTCTTTGCAGTCTGACAAAACAGCCACCTTAGCATAAAGAAGGGATTAACAGAAAAACAAGGAGAGGTATTTTAAGAAATTTTAAATTACGTCTCGCTTTCCTAAGCATAAAAAGAATGGTTAAATAGAGGACATAATGGAAAGGTGGTCTCTTTGTGAACACAGGATGCAATATTATTAGGCCAGTCAAAAAAAGATTTTCTAATTCTAGTATCTCATTATAAAAATTATTTCTAGATAAAGGACTGATTGCAATCTAACATTTTCCTCTGATGAATGCTGTGCTTAGAGAGAGTAAAAATGTCCGTGTGTACCATAGCAGACCTGGCATATTTGGACTGGTTTAGAGAACAGGCTATTTCCAACCAGCTACACTTCCACTGCTTAACTGGGAAAAGTGCAGGCATGGTTTGGCTTCTGAAGGTCTCTGGTGTTGGCACTCTGCATTCTCTTTCTAAGCCTTCGGCTTATAAAAAACTGCCTTTATGTCCCGTCAGGACACGACACACTCTGTAGGATGAAGGTATGACAAGACTTCTCAGAAAGTCAATGGCCACAGATTTCTCTAGTCTATTGTTTCCTTTCAGCTTATTTTAGAGAAGAAATACTGCTGAGTATTTCAGCCAGCAGGTTTCATGGGAATGAAGTAGTGCAATCTGAAAGATCACTATGGGCATGAGGCAGATGGTTGGTATGATTCCTATTTATATTCTTGGTGCTAAGCGGAAGGCGGTTAGACTAAGTCCCAGCCACGTTAGGTACTGGACTGATAGATGAGTGATGATTTCTATCCTGAACTCTCTGTACTCTGTAAATTCTGCATGTTCAGGACAACAGGTTGTCGAGTGCATGCTATAAGCAGGATGCGTTACATTAAAGCCTACCAGGAGCTTCATCAGCACAGAGACATGGGTACAAACAGGTCTAGCTGCAACAGTGTGGCCTCAGTTTTCAAATACAAACGTGAATGGTTGCATTCTGCCTGGGAATACGTACACAGCTTTCCAACTGACTTGAATGAAGCTGCGCGCATCTTCAAGAACAGAATCTGGTGTTCACCATTTATGCAGCAAGAGAACGTGGGCTGTTACAAGGGGCAGAGCAGTCCAGTTCTCCTCACGTGCTCGGTCCCTGGCACAATCGTTTGTCAATTTTTTAGCAAGATGGCAGTTTTTAGGAACAGACTGAGAAACGCAGACTTCATTTGAAACCAACATGTGAAGGCATAACTCACAGTTTGGGCCCACAGGAATAAAGCTTATCTTGTGAACAGCAAGACAGTTGGGTAGCTTCCCTTTAAGGCTTCCAAACAGAGAGATGGCCAACTTCAAATTTTGAAGGTGCGTGTATATGTAGCACACACACGGTTCCTTTGCTTGCATTACTAACTGCAAAACTCAAGTGTCATGCCTTAGGGCCTAGCCAAGTCAAACAGAGCATGATTATAAAACATATACAGCCTACAAATCACAGGTGACTTCATTCAATCAATCAAATCACTTTCATGGCCTTGTTTGTAATTGAGGCAAGAACAGCTATTTTCAAAATAGAAATTTTTAAATTAAAATTTCTGCAACCCAAAAAGGGCAACTGTGGTTCAAGCAAAACATCTCTGCTGTAGTTTATCTTCTATCTTCCTTCTTTTATAGGAATAAAACAAAAATGGGATTTAAGACCAAGAATGATAACATGGAGAGCAGTACAAAATATATGTCACAATTAACTCCTCAGTATGATTACAAAGGAAAGCAAAATGATAATTATCAAAATGTGAGAAGATATGAAAAGCAGAAACAGTTAAAAGAAAATATGGCAAAATTTTCATTAAAGGTGCAGTATCCACATTAAAAGGTTGATTATATCAAACTAATGGCTATTGGATGACCAAATGAATGAGAAAAAGATTTAAAGCTTTTAATTACTGGATACCGAGGTTGTATTTATATTAATGTGCTTTGAAATGCAGGAAAATTATGTGGTGATATCTAAAACTTAAATCCACAGCTTCTTGCTATTTGCAGTCCTGCTGTAAAAATTTACAAGCCACTTCATCGTTCTTCTATTGTGGTCTTCTATGGTAATTACTCTTGTGCTAAATAGAGATGCAATTTAAAGCTTAAGATACTAAGAATGGCTAAAATAGCAGAGTCAAGTAACCTTATTTAATGAATACCTCCTCCCTCATTAGTTTGACCTAAAGCCATTACTCATTTATATCTCTTTCTTTTCAGATCATGTCTGACTTAAGAGCAAGTGCCCTGCCTTTTCATAGCTTGTGGAGGACTTATAGTACTGTCTCAATAATAAATCAACAATAATAAATGGCAAGATGCTGTTTTATTACCCAGGGGTAAGGAGCAGAATCTGAAATCCGTCATCCTGTTTCCATAATGCGTGTGGGCTTACCAAATACTTCAAGCGTTATCGTGGAGGGAACAGTCATCATCTTTTGTCACAGGCTGCGTCAATTAGAACTCAAATGTTTAGAGCAAAATGTTTAAAACCACTTCATTTTCTCCCTCGGCCTCCAAGATCAAGCTCGTAATTGCAAGTGTCCTTTAAGAAAAGCACAGGCCATTGGCTACACCTACAGCATGTATTATGCATTAGAAACACAAGCACAAGAAGGGAACTAGCTATCATGCCTTCATAGGAAGCCATTTAGTTAACCCACCAGCTGTACCCAGGGTCCTCTGGAGTCGGAGGGCATGGACATCCACGCCAGATGCTTTGCTGTTATGAACCGACTAAGCTACTTGGACAAAGTACTGGGAGAGAAATGTCCTTACAGAAAATGTGGAAGACAAACACCGATTCTCCTTCTACCACTGTTACGTGCTGAACTCCCCAGCCCAAGAAAAAGCACAAACAAAAACCAGGCTTGATGGGCAACTGAAGCTGTAGAGAAAATGAGACTGGTTTCAAAAGTGTCCAAGTGGAGCTATCTAATTATGCCAGTGCTTGAAAACCAGGTCAGTCACAACTCCAAAAGTTTAAAATACACATGGCAAGTAAAACACTTGGCAGGACTGTGCCACAGAGCAGTAGCACCTCTAATGGTAGGAAGCCAAACTGCTATTGAACGTTGCAACTGTACAGGCATTGGCATGAGAGAAGTGGAATTATTGAAAGATCCCAATTTTAGTGGAAATATATTAAAGATCTGATAGAAAGGGACTATTAAGAGCATGATGCATGTTCGTCCACAACACGATCTTTGGAAAATGAGGGCCCAATCCTCTGAGTTGCTAAGCACCTCTACATGGAGATGAACGTCTTCTGTTCTCATTAAAATCGTGGGGCGCTGAGGGTACTTTGTGGACCTCATACGAATTAGCCCTGGACACAGCTATGGCCCCAACATTTTGGGGAGGAAACTGCTAGTCAAAACGTGACTTCAGCTCATCAGCATCCACAGCCATGTTACTCAGATAGCGGCAGGTTTGCTGGAGTTGAATTAGCCCTAGCTAGCTGACAGACTTGAAAAAACAGCTTATGAATTCTTGCTGCTTTGTGAACCTGATACCTCACTAAATACCTCTACAAATTTAAAGTCAGCCATATGTCATCAGGGGCTCAGACAATGTTCGTTCTGGCCAAGAACAGTAGAGGAATCACATCCCAGCCTGAAAACATGTTGGGACAACAAGATGTCTCCATCTAGATAAAGCCAGTTTTCTCTAACCTTTCAGCAACAGACCAGAGTTTGGAGAATAACCAATCTCCAAACGAAAGAACAACTAGGTTTTTTCTTCCCAAGTCGTACAACATTGGGACTTAAAGGACAGAGCACAAAGACTTGGAAGGGGAAAGGGAAGTGAGGCAGGAAAGAACTGCAAGGACCAGACAAAGGGGAAGGAAACTGGTTGCACAGAAAAGACATACTTCAGGATCTCTTCTACTGCATGCGGCTTCAAGTCATGGACCCCCGAAAAGACTCTGATCTCAAGCCTCAGAACACTCCAGAGTAAGGACACAGGGGCAGAGGAACATGTGCATGCGTTTTGGTTGTTTCATTTAAATCTGTCGATTTCTAGTGGAAAAAGTGTTATTTTTTTGGAAGGTTTACAAAAGCAGTTGGCCTATTCAAGTACCGTGGAAGTATGTGCTCAACCTACTGGGGACTCTGTCAGGGGTCAGTACTGGTGCTGGCGGCTGCATGGCCTGTAAGGTCCAACTTCTACAAATGGTAATAGCAAGAAAATTGGTGCTCAGGCAGTGCCCCAGAGAGCACAAGAAAAGGAACAGTGCTACAACCTTCTTGTACCAAAGAAAAAAAACTTAGGAGGACAAGCTTCCTCCTAAGCTAGTTTCTGAACTAGCTGTTATGACTCAGGAAACGGGCCTTAGAGTCACTGTAGCTAGTTCTTTAAAAAACATCGGCTTCGTGTGCAGCAGTGACCAAAAAAGCCAGTAAAATGCTAGCCAGCATTAAGAACTTAACACAAAATGTAGAACATCAGTATGTCACTATACAAATCCATGGTGTGGCCACATCTGGAATATTGTGTGCAGTTCTGGTCTACACATATTAAGAAGGATGTCGTAAAATTATAAAAGATACAGAGAAGGGCAACCAAAATGATCAGGGGCCTGGAGCAGTTGCCCTACACCAAGAAAGACAAAACCGCTGGGACTTTCCAGTTTGGAAAGGAGAAGGCTGAGGGGGGATATGATAGTCATGAAGGGTATGGACCACGTGAACAGGGAACTACTGTTCACCAAGTCCCAGAATACTAGAACTAGTGTCCAGCTGGGAGAGTGCTAAACAGAAAGGTAGCGTGAAGGATAGTACAACTTGGTGGGCCTTTTGGGCAGGTATGCTGCAAATGAGCTTCACACCCCCTCCAAGTAGTACTTCAATCCCTTCCACTGCCTGATCTACTTTCTGCTTCCTTCTCCTGTGCTCCCCACCCAATTCGCTGCTTTGCTGTTTCCTGCCCTATCTGCCCCTTTGCTGCCTGTCCTCTCCCTCTTCTGCTGCGTGCCATGCAGAGAGGCTGCCCATGCCACTTGTGACACCCATGCTGCAGGCTGACCAGTCCTGGTCTAACTATACCAGATTGGGTGTCAAGAATAATTTGAGTGTTGGCTACATCCCATTATTCTATACTGCAAGGAAACATCTAAGAGAATCCAACAGAGCTTGCATTATCTCCAGCTTCAGTCATCTAGGCTTATTTTATACAAACCATTCTTAACTAAGACTCAGTGTTTTAATGTCAGCTCAGTACTACCAATACATGAATTCTTACAGGTTTTTCTCTGATCTTCCATTAAGATGAACAATCATTTTGCCAGTGTTTAAATCAAAAGCAATCTGCTGCCTCTGGAAAAAGAGGAGGGAAAAGAACCAGGTCTATTTTTAAAAGGCAAAGCCTTTCAAGGTATTCTTTCCATACCCAACACTGAATACAAGAATTTAAACCTAATTTACACTTGAGCACTTTTTTTTGTTTGTTCCCCAAACAGCAGTGCCATATGCAACATAAATGCACCTCTGGTGCATACAATGCTTCACCTGCGAGAAATAATTCACTCTGTTCTCTCGCTAATGTTACTGGGGCATTTGTAGCCTCGTATTACAATTCACTAGGCTTCAGTTAATAGGTTAATGCTATTTAAACCTCCAATGTAGTATAACGTCTTTGTGCCTTGGGAACTTGGAGACCATGGATGTGCCCTGGCATGAAGTCCTAAACTGTGGGAAGCACTCCGCCCTGATGATTCATTCATGGGAGTGGACTGAGATGCAACAGTGGAAATGACTAGTCCTCTAACTTGAAAGAAAAAAAGTCAATGACTCAGAATTTTGTACGCCATTTTGTCCCCCACCCTGTCCAGCATTTCCCTCGGTTGTAACTGAGAGACTGTTGTCAGCTAGTTACCTGTTTTGAGGCCGGGACTGAACTCTCGGCTAGTCCTGGGAGGCTGGAAGGCCTCCGGGGCTGTCTGGGCTGGAAGGGTTCGATATGGAGGAGGAGTCAACTCGTCATCACCAGAGAAGCTCCTCCGCACCCCACCTGCCATGGGTAGGCTTGACAAACTGACAGGCTTCTTCCCAACTGGTATCTTCCTCTCTAAACATCAAGTCAAACTAAAGTAAACGCTTGGGTTAAAGTGAACGATGCAACTCAGACTGGTCGCTGAGAAATGTTTCTGCTTCACAAGCGAGCTTTGGCTTCTGGAAAACAAGGCCTTGAAATGGCAAAGGTCAATGGTTCCATTTCTTAACAACTAGGATTTTTTCTAATTAGTGAATTCGAGACATTACTTGTTAGGGTTACAAATAAGTTATCAAAGAAACATGCCAGCCCTACTCCATCTTGTAGCCTACCGATGAAATGGGAGCACTCCAAAGAGCTACAACAGCAGTTGCGTTTCATAGGCAACGTACAATCCTCTGGTCACACACACACAAAACCCCTCAGGTCTCCATTTCCAAAGCGCATCTATTTTAGTAGATTATAATAGTGTAACAGGATGTTTTTTGGTGAAACAATTCTGCCTAAGAGCCACTTTTTTTTCTGGTTCATAATATATATGAAATGTTAATCATTTAGAATAATACCCAGTATTCTGGTGGTGCTGTGCAAATGTTAAAGAGCAATTCAACTTGAAAAATGACTCTTAGTTTGTTTTCACCTGTAAATAAGGGCCCTGATCCTGACATTTACTGTTGTGGGCAAACCCTGAGTCTCTGAGGGTCTCACAGGCAGGATCAGGTCTTTAAGCCCTGGGACAGTCTACCATTTCTGTTTCCATATGTTATCAAAACCAAGTTTGTAGATGCTTAGCTATTTCCCATTTAGTTAGAAAAAGGAGCCCCATCTGACAAAACACTAGACTTCAAGAAAACTTGGAAGTTAATAGGACTGTTTATGTGCTGAGAGCTACACCTATGCATAAGTATCTTGCCTAATTAGAGACCAGGTGAACATGGCTTTATAGGACTGGTGCCTCAGTTTGGTCTTTTAGAGAGAAAATTACACAACTAAGCAGAACATCATCTACATGGCCAGCGCTTTAAGAAATAGCTAAGCTAAAATCAGCCCTGCAGTGGTTGTTTAGCCAAAAAATCCCAAACCAAAACAAGCTAATAAAAAGCCACACAGTACTAGTAGACTACTGTAAACTACCACACTATTTATAAACCAAAGCAAACTGATAACTTCAGTCTTCATCTATGTGGTTTTTGGTCACTAAAGTGCAGCACAGAATTCCATCCATTTCAAGGCAATGCTGAAATCAGCCATCTGCAAACAATCCTCGGAGCATGCGCAAAGCTGGTAAGTTTGGAAACAGAAGTTTGCGACATTTGACTTATTTGGGAACTGTTACAACCAAAATCAAAGAGATCAGAAATGGAAGCAATTCATCATCCTATGAATGGAGTCCTGTCCATTCCAAAATTGCAAGAAACCCATCTTCTAACACAGCAGCTATCTACCTGATGAAAGGATGCATCAGATCCAACTTGATTTCCTGTACTGAAAATAAAACACACAACTCAATGCTGGTGGATGAGAAGATGAGAGAACTGAAGATGAAAAAAAGAGCACTGTAACTAGCACACACTTTTCCACATGCACACAATTACACATACAGCACATCAGATGTTACAGCTGTAAAAATATCACTCGATCACTAGGTAAAAAGTGAATGGTGGATGGTAGGCTACAATGGCAGCAGAAATGGATAAGGTGTTTGAACCATTTGCCCCCAGAATTTGTTCATTCAATAAGACTTATTCATTTCATCTCAGAAAAGGTAAGAGTCGCTTCTTTGCACTTCACACACTAGTGAAAGGACCCGCTGTTCTCCACTAAGTTTCTTAGCCAAGAGCCCAGAAAAGAAAGACTCATCAGAAACTCCCTGCCCCCACATGACAAATCCACTTCAGATTAATGATAACAGAAGAACAGCAATCCCCTTCACTAGGTCATCGGCTGTCACTAGGTAAAGAAAGTCTCCTTTTCTGACAGTCCGTGCGAGGCAACAGATTCCAAACTTTACAGATATGTAGGATGGGGAATGAGACAAAGGAAAAAATGAGAAAGATCATGGTGGTTCTGTCTAGCAAGCCTTGTTCAGTCAATCCCAGGATCCTCCAAGGACAGTTTAAATCACAGGACACCAGCAGATACAGCCCTATGTTCTCAGCCTTTAAGAAATGCCTCTCAGAGCTTTCTCCAGGCATTCTCCGTTGGCGTTCTTCTGTTCGCAGACTGGGTATTTAAAGGGCTGCTATTTAAAGACTTCCCTTCTGAGGTATACATTTTTCCCTATGGACCTTGACATTTTTGGACATGAGGCTCAAAAGCTGCTCCTATGGCTCCAGTCAGTTTAATTTATGTCCATAAGACTAAGTTGGCAAAGCTTATCTTCTCCATTCAATGGAGGAAAGAACTTGTGTATCTAAATCGAAAATTTACACAGGAAGGTTTGCTAGCTATTCCGACCCAGGCTGAATTTGCTGAAAACAGACTGGGGTCTCTCTATAAACTGTTGTCCTCGGATTTATGCAACATTTTTTTTTTGGAGGCAAAACCTTCAGGTTGAATGGGAAACAGATTTCAACCCATAGCAACTAATCTATTTTAGCAGAGTTCACAAGGTGCCATGGTCTCATCTGAGACACCTCTCCCCTGTTGTGTTAAAGCTGCACTTTAAAAGGTACCTACCTATTGTGTTGCTAAACCTTCTTTCTATATCCATTCAAGGGAGGTCCTTCTGTTCATGCTAAGTGGCTGTGAATTCTACTTGGTCTTTAGAAAGCCCACCTAATTTTTTTCTTCTTTCAAAACCAATTTATTTCATAGTGCTGTTGACAAGAGAACTGCATTTAAATGGACAGTTGCTGCAGAGACCTGACTAGCCTGAAATTGGAGGGGAGGAGGAGGAAAGAGAGAAGGGGCATGTCAAGGCTCACTGTCTGAGACTTATTTCTACTGTAAACAGCTTCAAAGATGTAGTCTGTAAGGTCTTCTCTTCCCATATTTACAAAAAAGTACAGCTGAGATTTAGAGATTCTGCATGCTTCATAATTTGTTGGAAGGATGGAAGAGGGAAGAATCAAACTTCCCCACCCCTGAAAGAAGTATGATTATGTAAAGATGGTCCAAATTTTAAATTTAATTAGTTTTGCACTTAAGTTGACTGAGGACTATGACCTGTGCACTAGCAACTCTAATGGCAATAAAGGCCCAATGGTTTAGCCAAGTATTTCAGCCAGATAATCACGCCTAGTCTGTCTGCAAATTTTCATTCTTGCATCTCCAAGTCTAATGTTATGGTTATCATACAGCTCCTTGGGTCTTACTTTCTAACACAAGTGCCCAGCAGGTAGTGTATCCCCAAGAAGGCTAGATGATAACACTGCATTTAGCCTTTTTTGCAGTTGCTCTTGTCAATTATATTGTCAGAATATTATGCCAGCAAAGATAAAATCCTCTATACCTTTTCCTAAAGAAATCCCCAAAAATGCAAACAGGAGCAATAAAATAGTCCTTCAAAGCACGAGGGTTCAGAATAGCTAGATTGCTGTAAATTAGACCCTTCAATTTCAAGGAGATACATTAAGCTCGTTAATCGTACATGGTAGATAAACTCTCAAGTTCTTTTCAGACAACAGTTCAAAAAAAAAAAAAAAAATCAAGGTAGTCAGGTTTGTATGGATACTAAAGACTCTACTGCACTTGTATGCAAGTACTTGCACTTTCCCTGGGTCCTGGTACAGAGTATTCCTTCTTACACATATATTTGCTGTGTACTGAGTCCCCTTCAGTTGCTCCTCTCTACTCCAAAAGGCGGCTACCTTTCAAGATCTAATCATTTGTAAAGTGTCTTAGATTCACATCACAGCTTTTACTCCAAGGGATCCAGAGATTTTACTCAGAGAAGGCCCACCCTGCATCTGATCTCCAGGGTGGGAAATCAGAGGAAGGTACAAAGTACCCCTGTGTTGGACTGCCTCTTACTCCCTTTTAGTTGCAAAAAGAAAACAGTTCACTGGGTTGACCAGACATAAAAACAGATGGAGAAAGAATGGGCATCTGGGTAAGTTAAAATCAGCTGGGTTAACTGTTACTGAATTGTTTTGCATTTTGAAGAAAAATAACTATTGGATGCTGGGAAGAAACTTTTCATGTGGAAAGAATTTCAGCAGTTCACTTATACTCTCTCTTTAAAAAAGTGTAACAATATATTATATTATGACAAAAATCATTAGCTTTAGCAACACTACTGAGTAGCTTTGTAAGTAACACCACAGAAGAGGGTTTATTCATAAAAAGCTTCCAATAAGTTTTATGTGCATTATGTTGTGTTCTAATTGGCAAACTAATCAATTAAAATAAAAATCAATATAATTTAACATGGGAAACAAATTTTAGTTTTGAAAAGGAACTGAAAAGAATGAGAACTGCTTTTTCTGTATTTGTTTTCTTTCTAGTTCAAAAGAATGTGGTTTTCAATATCCAAAGCTTTGTTACAGATAATTAAAAGGAAGGAATCAACATTTAGTTAACTGATATCTGAATATTTTGCTCAGGATCATCTTAATATACATCTTCATACTTTTACAGACTGCTGTACCTAAAAGTGTTTAAAGAGTATAAAAATATTTTAACTTGTCTATTTATAATTTACAAAGAAGTTAACAACAACATCAACTTTTTAAAAAACACCACACGTTATAAAAAATAGATGTTTCTCAATCAATAAAAAAAAATTCTCCTTTTAAGGCATACTGCACCTTTAAGCATATATAAACAAGTAACATTTTGAAACAGAGCAGGGACTTCGAGAGTAACTATGCAAATTTTAACACCAAGAAAAATTATTATATAAGCACTAATTTTGTCACCCACTTTTCTTGTGTCCTTTGTATTGTTGCGACTTAGCCTTTTTCTTCTGTTTTGATGAACTTGACTGGCTATCTCTTGATGCTGAAAAACCCAGAATGAAAGTTTTGAATCAAGTGCTACGAGAAAACACTGCACAGCATTGAAGGCAAGGATAATTTGGGACAGTATTTTCCTTGGTGAATAACTGAGGGCAGAACCCATGACAAACAGGAAAATCTATTTACAAAGCAGAGGAGAGGGAGGAACTCTACTTGAATTATACCCCTTCCAACAGGCTTTGAAACATGCTTAGCCCTATTACCATGTTTCCTGCCTAATTTCTCATCATGCAGTCCAGGAAAGCAAACAGCTGCGGGGGTCCACAGATCTATTTCTTTGAGCAGTTCAGCCTTTCACACCTACAATCCTTTTTCTGACTAAAGCATCGGGACAAATAATACATCATAAAAGAGTGTCCTTTGTTGCTGCTCTGATTTCACAGAAGACAAGAACAAAGTTGGGAGGAAAAAAAAATGAGAGAGATGGAAAAAGCAGCATTTGAAAACCAGATATAGAAAACAGAAGCTGGAAGAAAAAAAAATATCAAGAATAAGTATTAGGATAACAAAACTTATGAGAAAAAAGCAAAATGATAAATTTAACAAAAGAAAGAGAGAAAAAATAATTACTGGTAAAGGAAAACTATTTAATGGGAGTAAGAGGTGAAGAATGAAGCAAAACACCAAACCAAGTTTCCTAGTAATAAAGGGTTTTCTTTTGATATTAAGTGTCACATCAGAAAGACACTGCAAAACCACATGGCACACTTAAAGGGGGGGGGAGGGGAGGAATATCAAATTTCTGATTTAGATTACAGATTGGAGTCTGCTGACACAAGGAAGGACACTTTGTGCCCAAAAGCATGTCTAACATGGCTCCCAGCTAAAGTTTACCCAATAAAAGATGAATCACAGCTACACCACTCCAGCTCTATTCCAACTCTTATATATTTTTTTTCCTCATCCTTACCTGAAAACCCGTCAACATTTAAATATACAGATCCAAGCTATCTACATTAAGACAATATACAGTTATATGTATTCTCTCTCCAGGCTCTGATAAGTTCATGAGACTGAAAAGCTAAGTATAATCACACAAGCAGGCTGTATGGGAGTTTTAAATGAACTTATAGACCCCATCACGCCAACAACTGTGCATGTGAATAATATTATACACATGCACAATTCCACTGAATTCAAATGTGGAAAACTACCCAAGTATGTGTTTGCAGGCTCAGGGCCTATGACCATAAAATGCCTCGCAAATTCAAGGTGCTATAAAAAATAATGTTATCTATACCTGACAAAAATCAGCTAGATTTTAAATAGATTGAAGCAAACAATTGTTGGTATCAGAAGAGGAAATAAAAAAAGTGTAGCTATCCAAAAGAAATACTTTATCAGAATGAAACAGAAGGATTAAAATAGAACAGAATGATGCTTTTCTAAGGCCCTGGCACATGTTCATTTAATGGCATGATGATGTCTGATTCCAACATGTGCCCCTCCTCCCATCCTACACACACATGGCAGAAAGCATGATTCTGGGATTGGGGATCAGATCCCAATCATGTGTCATTACTACTTGCCAGTGTAAATGAAGCTAGGGATAATAATTTTGGACTCCCCTTCCACTGGCAAGTTCAAAGCCAGGTGCTGCAGCCCAGACTGGCCTGGTGCAGGGTTTAAAGGCCCCAGCAGTGGAATCCCTTTGAATCCCCTTCTTCTCTCCAGCTCCATAGACCAGACTCCTGGTGAGGTCTGGGCCCCAAGACTGATAATCAGCTGATTGTCTGGCTCAAGCCACATATTAAATTTAAGGTGCCATAAAAACCAACCATAAAAGTGTTCTGTGTTATATAGGGAACATTTTTATGGCTTATTTCCCATTTTATGGCATCTTAAATTGGGTGCACCTGTAGCACCCTTTCCATTTACGTTGCAGTATAAATGCATAAGTAGAGTGGGGCCTATTTGTAAGGATTCTTCCATTTTGCTCCAGCTGGCCATATGACCCCAAAAGTATGGTGAGTATCACATAAGTATCATGTATAAACTCCAAAGGACAACTAGTGAAACTCTGGATCAGTGGGGGCCAAACCTTTTTAGTAAGCGTGCCACAAACACCCTTCCCTCCCCTAAGCGCTATTCTGATCACCTCCTTCTCCTGCCTTATCTGTCACTCTGCTGTCTGCTCCCTGCCCTGCTGCTCTGCTCACTCCTGCCTGCCCTATCGGCTGCTGTGGTCCTTACACCCCCACCCTCCCCCATCTGTCGCATGGCACACACAGACACTACCCCTACCACTTTTGGTAAGCATGACAGATTGGCCACCCCTATTTTCAACATAAAAAAGACCCACTATGGACAAAGACAACACAACTAACTTTGTGGTGCTGGAGGTTGAAGTTGATATCCTGTTAGCTGACACCATCCTACTGGATAAAGGTCAGGGGATTCGCAATCCACCCACTGATCATATTCATCTTCCCAGCCGTCAAAGTGTATCCTTAATAAGCGATGGATAATACGGGTGACTGTGGCAACACAAACCAAGCGAGGTTCCATAAGATCGACAGCTTCCAGTTTCATTCCAACATGAAACCCATGGTTTGGAACTTCCTAGAAAGACAAATGAAGCAAAATGTCCAAATATTAGGAAACAAAAGGCAGACATCTTCATATACAAAGTCGAAATACAGCAGAGACAATATTTTGCTCGAGTTACATTCATGCGGCATTATTTGAATGATAAAGTTAATAAGGTGAGGGCATAGTCAGGGCACCATCTATGAACTATAACGTATTACTTATCTGCTTCCAAGCTGCCTATTTTTCAGAACCCGAGTTAGATGAGCAGAATGCACACAAAGGACTTCTGCTTTAAATGAAATAGTCCTTTTTAACTAGTTAATTTTCAAAGTGTACTACTCACATGGGCTTTAAAAATAACTGTCTCCAGGCTTCACAACTGATTAGTATCCATATAAAAAACATATTTACTGATAAACTACAAGGGGTAAGGCGGCTGTAATTTACAGCACAGTATCTGCTATAAATGGCATATACCAGGTCTATAATTTACTTTACCTTATTGAAGAGCTTTACAGGTGCTGCTATAGAGTCCATTTCCCTGAGGTAGTCAAACCATTTGAAAGGGAGTTTTGCATAACCTGTGAATTATAAATATTACCGTCATACATCAGTTGCACACTTTGTTCACTTAAAAGCAGTGTATTAGCACAATGCTGACACTAAAAAGATGATAAAGAAGATCAACTTTAATATCAGCAATTTCCACTTTGCTATTTTGTTTGATGAGAGGCCAAGATGCTCCATTAGGATGCAACTTGCTCATATCAGCTGAGACAAATGAACGAATGAAGGATGCAGAATGTCTCATTTAATGCTATAGTAACAGCTCTCCCAGTTTAAGTTTCCTAGATGGTTATTATTCTCTGACTCTTCATACCATTTTGTTCACCATCCAAATCACAATGTTGTTCAAAAAAAATATTACCTCACCTTCAGTCTTTTTCATATAATGGAGCCAAGGAGAAAAAAAAAAAAGTAAAAGGATCTATATTTTCCTGCAGCAGAAACATTTTTGGAAAGTTTGATTTGTTTGGAATAGACTGGGCAAAACACATTCTCTGAAATGATCTTTATAAAACTTAAATAATAATGCTAAAAACAACAGTAAGAATAAGAGCTTGAAGGCCTTCTTTCATCCTTATAAACTGCTGTAGAGGGGAGGGAGGAAGAAGCACTCTCCATGATATATTTAGCTTTTGTTTAATCTACCGAATGTTCACAAGACAGACTTACCCCCTCCCACAGCTGGTTAGACCAGCAGTTTTCAAACCATGGCCCACAGACCAACTGTTGTCTGCAGATTTCTTTATGATGGTCTCTAGAATTCACATATTGAAAAGCCAAGAAGTCAGTATCTGCATACTTCTTGGTTTTCATTATGTTAATTATAGAGACCATCATGTTAAAAATGATATAGTTCCACATACTCTGCTTATTTCTGGTGTTAGTCATACATACCCCTGATCTCTACATAATGGCATATCATTTATAATGATACAGATGCACAGTGAATGATATAAAACTGTTATGGACAATACTTTAAAGGGAAAATACAGACAGAAGCATACAAGGAGAATGGCTATCATACAAGAAACACAACAGTGTATGGAGTGGTAACAGAAGACCATCACATGTTGTATAGTCAGTCAATGTCTCAAGAATGAAGCTGCAGGTTTCCTCTAGAAACATTTTTCATTACCTCTTGTGTACTTTCTGTTTAGAAGTCTGCTCTTACCAGTACTATCATTTTTGTCATCATTAATAATTCTTTAAAGGACTCCCTTAAGTCGCTGAGAGAGGCATAGAAGGGCATTTAAAAGAAAGCAGGATGGATTATCTCTGTTTTTGTTAGGTCAGATTAGCTCTACAATTCTCTTGAGTAACTCCACAGACTGCTATAAACTACCATGAGCAAAAGTAAATCTGCTCAGCTGTAGACTCTGCAGAGATTGAAAGCTGACAGATTCAGAAGTGTTGGCCAATGAGGAAGAATACGAAATGATTTTTTCATTGCAGGTTTAGCTCTCCATACAATTGATGTCCAGAAAATTTCTGCACTCATTTTTAATAAAAGCTCACTTTTTGGAAAGAGCATGTGTTTTTTTTTCCCCCTACAAAATTAGAGACTGCACATATATGGATGGAGAACAAAAAATTCCTACCAAAAAGCAAAGAACATCTATGATCTTCTGTGACGTAACTACCAACATCACCTTCCATAAGTTGCCAAAACAATGCAGTGACAGAAAGATAAGGACAGTTTTGCTCACTGGGAAATTTGCCTGTCCTGCTTCACTGTACATGACCCCTCTCATGAGCAAGCTTGATGAAATGCATGTTTGTACACATTTCAGGAGGAGGATACCTTGGATCTCACCAATAAACCTGCAACACTACGGCAATGATGCCAACACTGACAAGCACTGTATGCCAGGTTCAGACCTCCACTAGCCCAAGACTCCCTAGCACTGATACTTTTCTATTTCTTTTTTTCCTGTTGATTGATGCTGAATGTAACGGAAGTTAGCAAGTTGATTTTTTGTGTAGTCAAGGCAAACATCAATCTATCTGACCATGGTCTAATTAAAAATTCATTTGACCCTTCTCTACCCACTAAGGTAACCTACAATAAAGAGCTCACTGACAGTAATTACCATATTACTTATTTGAGGTGATAAAGGCCCTGAAGAACAACACAAACTTTCCAAACTGGATTACGAAACAAAGCATATAGGACACCACTATGAATGATCAAAATAGAATTCGGTCAAAATGACATCAGTACCTCTGGGGGGAGTTAGTTCAATCATGTTAATTTCACAGAAACCAACAGGGAAAATAGAAGGGGAGGTGGCATGGTAACAAAACCAGTCAGACCCATCTGCTGCTTCTGAGCCATCAATCCCAATCATAAGATAGCCATCTGCTAACACCTTTGTAAAGAAAAACAAAATTGTACATTAAATGCCTTGGTACTATGTGAAGGTCAGGCTAAAAATTCAAGCATGCCACCTTAAAAGCAGAGTGAAAAAATTAAGCAAGTGACAAGCCACAAGTATATATGAAATTAAATTTCTCTCCAAGATTTTTTGCATATGGCATAGTGAATTAAATTATAGTTATACTATACTACAGTTAATTGATACAGTTATTATAAATTATAACTGAGATTAGTGGAGTTTTTTTACTCTCTTTAGGTACTCCTAATTTCACTCTTTCCCATGTCAATTCAACTTCCCTTTTACATTGTGAGGATCTTCTACATAGCAATATGGGAGGAAAAAAAAAGTATTGGCCACATAGCCACAGCTATTGGCAGACGTGCATGCTAGGGAGCTGATCTATCACTATAAAAAGGTCCCAAAGCATTTTAAAGTTGCCTGGATTTCACACTGATGACACCCCCTTCCAATCACAAGGGCATTTCACACATGCAGTCCTCAAAGACTGATGCCTATACTAAACTTTTGCAAAGATTTGGAGGGCATGCTTTCTGAAGGCAATTAGGCAGCTTGCAAAATAGCTGAAGGAGAGACTTGGTGGTAAAATTTCACAAGAACACACTTTGCCAATTAAAGATAAAGCTGTATTTTTAAATATTATGCACTTATCTCTTGCTTATCAGAAACAGGTAATCAGTTAACAGAAGCATTTATATGCATTCCCATACTGTACAAATTAGCCTTTTTTTCAGGGCAGAAGGCAAGTGACTGTCACTTTTGCTATACAAGAAGCTAAACCCTTTTTTGTCTTGTTTCAATTAAAAAGTCATTTCTGACCCCCCTTGGAAAAAAAAAAATCTATCTGAAAGTATGCCTCCCCTTCCCTCCTCTCCCCTCCGAAAATTATGCATTCATTCTCTTACCTTTCTAATGGTTGCAACACATATTGCGGAAAGGTTTAAAGGATCTATAGCTTCCAATTTCATTCCCTCTTTGAACCATTCGCCACTTGTGTCTACTTCTTTTACCTAAAGAATCCCATAGCGGTATTACATACATTGACAAGAAAAAAAATAATGTACAAGACAAATATCAACAGAGCCTGCAGCAATGAGTCCACTACGCCTCTGAAATTTCCTGTCAATTTTACTTAGTAGCATTTTAAGAAGTTATTTATTTGCAGTTGTTCGGTAGGTTCTTAATTATACTCTACTTGTTCTAGGGAATTACACTCTACATGTTCTAGGGATGACGAATGCACAGTCACATGGGTGGCAAACTGGGTCCAGGGGCGCACCCAGAGGGTGGTGGTGGATGGGTTGATGTCGGCCTGGGAGGGTGTAGGCGGCAGAGTCCCCCAGGGCTCGGTCCTGGGGCCGGTGCTGTACGTCTTCATTAGTGACCTGGACGAGGGTACGGAGAGCACCCTGTTCAAATTCGCTGATGACACCAGGCTGTGGGGTAAAGTGAATACACTGGCAGGCAGGGACCGCAGCCAGGCAGACCTGGATAAGTGGGAGAAGTGGGCAGATCTGAAGAGGATGCGGTTCAACAAGGACAAGGAGAGGGAACCAGCATTATGGTTATAGGTTAGGGGCTGACCTCCCGGCAGCACAGGGACAGAGCGGGATCTTGGAGTCAGGATTGACTCCAGGAAGAATACGAGTCACCAATGCGACGAAGCAATAGGCAGAGCCAACTGCACCCGGCCCTGCATCAACAGGGGCATCACTACCAGGTCCAGAGAGGTCTTGCTCCCCCTCTATGCAGCGCTGGTCAGGCCGCAGCTGGAGTGCTGTGTCCAGTTCTGGGCGCCGCACTTCAAGAGGGATGTGGAGAACCTGGAGAGGGTCCAGAGGAGGCCACTCATACAGTTGGGGGCCTCCGTGGCCAGCCCTATGAGGAGAGGCTGAGGGACCTGAATCTCTTCAGTCTCCGCAAGAGGAGACTGAGGGGGGATCTTGTGGCTGCCTACAACCTTATCAGGGGCCAGCAGCAGGGACTCGGGGAAAGTCTGTTCACCACAGTCCCCCTTGGAGTCACCAGGAACAATGGCCACAAGCTGAGGGAGGGCAGGTTTAGGTTAGATATTAGGAAGAACTACTTCCCTGTAAGGGTGGCCAGAGCCTGGAATAGGCTCCCCAGAGAGGTGGTGCTCTCACTTTCCCCAGAAATCTTCAAGAGGAGACTGGATACGCACCTGGCTGGGGTCTTATGATCCCTGCCACCCCCAGTGCTCCTTCCTGCCCATGGCAGGGGGTCGGCCTGGATGATCTGTCTAGGTCCCTTTCAACTCATTGATTCTATGATTCTATGAAAAGTTCCCCTTTTAAGCCCTGAGTAAATACAGGTCTTGTCTAGTTCTTACCTTTGCAAATAAATGAGGAGGTGCATCAAAATGTCCGTCCTGTTTCTTTGTAATATCTACAAGGGACAGTTACATACTAATTAGTGAATATTTAACAAATGACCAAAACCTGTCTTTCTCTGACTACATTAGTCCATGCAGCAGCTTCACTTTACTAGGATGGCTGGCCCAAAATTTATAGGGAGGCCTAACAGAATGCTACCTAGAACATGTGGAAAGGATAGCACAAATGATGCAATTCCTGTATTCTGAACACATTGAAGGACAAAATTCAGGAAATGTCAGCAATTTGAACGAGACTTCTGCAGAAACTTGACAAGTCAAACTCCTTTGCATTGTTAGGTTAAAGCAGATAACTGACAAACAGGAGGATTTTTGTGTGTAAATGACAAAAGGTTTTGATGTAATTTAATTGTGATTACTGAACATCTTGGCATCGCAGTCATGTTGTTTATTGCCTTCTTCCCCCTCCCTCCCAAAAACCCCCACTTATTTTTGCAAAAGACTGTTTAGGGTTTTCTTTTGTTGTTGTTTTGTTTTTTTTAAATATGGTGATCTCTAGCTGGTCCTTGCGGCCACTCGTTGCATCCTCTTCTCCAACATGAATTCCTGCAGCTGTATTAAAAGCTTTATAGGAGTTCAAGGAAGCAGAACTGCATGATTTGTTTCTTTTCTTTTTTTTAAAAGCTCTCTTATTTTCAATTGGTTTCAGTGAAGGTCTGCAACCATTAAAAATATTGATCCTTTAATGTCTAACTCTGGTGCCTGAGGAAACATTTGATTTCTACTTCAATTTATAGACAAGTAACATATTGGTGACTTGTATACCTTTAAAAAGCCCATATAACATTCAAAACAGAAATGTTTGATTTTAGCTCCCACTGTCCCCTGTCACCCTCTAGCTTTCTTGCCCTCCTCCTGAAAACTTCTGCAATGCAGCTACATGCTGCAATAAAAGCAAAAAACAAACAAACAAATAAAAAAAAAAAGATTAAGCACTTCCAAAATTTGAGACAAAAACAGAAGAAAAAAAACCATGAATTAAACGTATGGAAGGCTTGTGTCGAACCTATTGTACTAGATGAACAGTGAGAAGGCAGCAGCTAGAGGGACAGTACTGTGTGCATTTTCAGGATGCCAGCAGGAAAAACTAGGGCTAACACTAAATTTTGTGCACAGAAGCAATATATTTCCTGCAGTTTATTTATATAAACTCCTAGAAAATGACTTGCGGTTGCTTCTTCAATAAAACTTATTCCAGCTTTTGCAAGATGGAATGAAACACTAAAAGCAGCTAACTGAACACTGTATGGAGTGGACATTTATACATTTTTGAGGATCATTAATTGAGAGTTAGAAATCACTTCAGCTAGGATGGTTCTTTCAGCTAAATAATAAAATGAACAATATCCCTCAAGTAAGCCTCTATATGCAAGCAATAATGTTCGAAACAGAGCACACTTACCAGATCTTTTGAATCGATGCCCTATACTTCGGGACCAACCAATGTGATGAATGAGTGGGCTGTACATATGGCACCAGAAATCATCAGTTTTGTCTTCACTTTCTTCATACACCAGTCGTAATCGTCCTCCAATTACACTGTCTACAATTGCTACCCGCGTTCGACAAAGATGCGTTTTGTCAACAACTTCTACTCTCATGGAAGGTTTGACGGGATACTGCATACTTTCTGATACCTAAAAAGAAAAAAGCATTCTGTAAAAAACAAGTTTTACTTTTGCTTAGTCATCTCTCTCGTGCCATTAAAGCAGCTTCTGCTTAATTTAGTCACTGATTTACCCATTTACATATATAAGCCATCACAAATCTTTTATCCCAGCTTTGCCAGGATAATGTAGTTATGGCAAGATCCCCATACATCGAACCATCCACAAAACGATTCACCAGAAATACCCTAAAATGGTGCGACCAGATCACATAAGACTCTGAATCCAACTCTTTCTCTTACTCAAGTGAACAGAATATTTCTACTGACTTCAAAAGGAGTTTGCTTGGTTTGGAGTAACTGATCAAACTACCTCATCATGTAATAATCAATGAAAGTAAAAACAGTGTCTGTTCATTTTTGCCACGTACCCCAGATGCCAGGATTTAAAATATTACAGATCTTCTTCTAAGAACAAACACACAAAGCTACATCCTTGGGTTGTCACTACTGAATCTATTTAAAGCTGGCCATTCATCAACATGTCTTACCAACTGAAGTGATATACATTATAGCATACGTCTCTAGGAACAGAAGAGGAAGGGATATAAATCTACATTTTGCTTTTTAAAAATGCCTAAAAGTGTGCAATGGTCATTAGCTACTTCTATGACAACCTTCACCTGCAGAAATTTTTTGACAAGTGTCAATTTAATTTTGTTTCCAATTATTCATATCTATAAGTAAGAATAAAGTTTTTTTTATATATATATATATAATTTTTATTATTATTATTAGAGAGCTACATACAAAAATCTTTTTGATCCAATGAATGTTACTGTGCAATTCCTCAGTTTCCCCAATTAATATGTATCTGTCAACAAGTTCACTTTTTTTGCTAATTCAGAGATGTAGAAAAAAGTCCAGTTATTAGGAGGTAAATACTGAAATTGTTGAAGTATTATTTTGTTGCACCTAAGTATATGCTATATTAATAATTTGTTTAATACAAGTTTCTTCCAATGGAAAAAAGTGACTAAATGAAGTTATTATATTAAGCACAATCAGTTTTCATTTTGTCTTAAGCCACTGAAAGGACATTAAGAATAAATTTGTGTTGAGGATTCTTCAGATTAAGTCTCACCTATTTTATCATTTTTTGACTGGAAAATATTTTCTTTTAATGAGAAAGCACTCTTATGAAGGAGTACAAAAAGTGACCAAGCCATCCTAAAGAAGAGACAGAGGAAAAGAGTGGTTGCAGTACCATCTTCTCCAGAAAAGGGCCATGTGCCATTGCAAAATAATTAAATTTCTTATACTGAACAGCCAATGTGTTTATATACAGCATTTATATCAGCCCAGACTTACCTTCTGAGAAAAGTCAGGAGGAAGCGTTTTGGCACCAGTAAGTCGTTTCACTAGAAAAGCTTTCCAGTTTGTGTATTTGTGTTGGATGGCTGTTGCAAATGAAGGGGGGGAAAGTCAGCCACGGATTCCTAATTATGTTTGTCTATTAGAGACAGACAATGGTAAAGTCTGCAACATGTAAAAACTGTTAAACAATGTTAAAATACTGGTTAAAAATAATGACAAAAGCCATGTAAAGGCTGAATTGAGGCCCTGTTTCATAACTGCATGTGCATGTGGACCAAGGGACAGAATTTGACCTAAGGCTTTAATTAAGAATACATTAATAAAATCATTAGACTATGAGAACAATCTTGATTTGATTTCTGAATCCTAATGAATTTACTTCAATAGAGACAACATGAACACTTCCATAATCTCCATGACTGAACAAGTCATGCCAATATTCACTTACTTCGAGGCGGAACTAAAGGCTTCCCACTGGCTGCACACCAACCAACTGGGTGGATATCAGACCCACAAACGTTGCACCAGAAATCAAGGCTTGAATCATTTTCAAACCCTTCATATCTTAGCAAAGCATTGTAACCTGAAAGGGAACAATACCATTTTTAAAAATCAGAGCTATAGGTTATACTTCTCCATACCAACATATATTGCAGTCTTATCTTTTTTTTCCCAAGATTATGTGGTTCTGACAGCATGTTGCTGGACTCTTGGACAACCTATATTTCACATATGCAGAAGAAGAGTACATTCAGCTTTTACTTACACTTTGACTTTGGATCATTTAGCTATAGAGACTTTAATTTTGTCATGACATTGCACTTGTATTAAGACAAGCACCAGCAGCGGATCTTAGAAGATCACTGATATGGAGACATATTATTTCATGTTTCCTGATCCTAAATTGCCCTGAATATGAAAAAAACGCTCTATGAACTCTGGGTTACAAAAAAGGTCATTTAACACTAGTACAGGAAAGAGACAAAAAACTATGAAACTTGGAAGGTGGGAACTTTTCACCTCTCTCATAGGAGAAAAATTTCAGTTCACGATCTGCATAAGATGAAAGAGCCCTCCGAGAAAACCGTTTACGGTGGAAAGTTCAACCTAGCGACTTGCTAAACTACGAGTTTAGAATCCATTCCAGTGAAGCGATCGGTACTTCAAGTTCCACTGAAGCAACAGGAACCTGAAGGCCCTCAGCCAAGCTAGAAAACACTTGCAGTACACCTTGCAAGGAAATGAGTAGCATCCCACCACTGCTCTCAAAAACCATAACAAACCTCGCAACAACTTCAGCGGAGAAGCAGAGCCCAGGTTGCAAGCAACTACTTCATTCATATCAAATAATTTAAAATAAAACATTCTACTCTTTGTAACAGTGAAACAAACTCAACCACTGAAGACTCTAAACTTCAGAAGGAACTGGAGTATTTCCATATTTCAAATACCAGTGTGACAGTTCCTTAAAGGCTGGTTTTTGGGGTTACTTCCTCATTTTTAAACCAAAACAGATAAGTTCCTCCAAATATAATTATCACTGTGACCATCTTAATACACGTGATCTACAGAAAAAGAAAAAAAAATTAACCTGCTAATTTTACAATTCCAGCTATCCAGAAGACTTTGGTCGGTAGGCTGCAGTCTGTGTTTGGAACTTCCACTCGCACTCCTTCTGAGATGTCCCCCCAGCAGGTCCCCATGGGAGCCTGTCATTTAAGTTAAAGGAAAATAAAAATCATCACTTGCTTTACTCCATTTGAAAGTAAAGTATTCGTTTTTGTTTCATTAATGCTTTATTAGTGGTCTTAGAAAACTGGGCAAAGTATGACCAATACTCAAAAACACACATTTAGAGAATCGCTCGTCTCTGAAAACAAAATGTGGTTTTTGTGCTGTAATGACTTACTACTGCTAAAATACTGTAGCAATTCTGTGGCTCAGTTTTACAGCTGTGGTATGTTGTACATATTCACAATACAGTATGGATCAATAATCCAGGTTTCAGTCCAGGTCTTGGCTCTGACCTCAGTGACACTAGGGGAAATCTCTTTCAGGGAAATAACTGTGAATTAATATTCATGCCACCAAGACCACAGGTTGGTCCACACTCTCTAGAACAGTTGGATTTTTTCTGAGACTGAGAAGAGACCCTCCTTGAACCTTCAGCTTTAATGGAAACAGGTTTCTCTCATTAGTTCTCATACATACTAGTTAATGTAGCTCACATGTTTCTGTCTGAATAGGCTTTCACATGACCCCCAAGTGATCACACGACCAGAAACAAGCAGAAGCTCAAAACTGTCAGTGGGAACTGCACCAGTAGATTCCTCAAGGTCAGCTTTGACATTGTCGGTCAATGCCTCAGTAACAAAAGAAAATAAAAGCTAGTGGGACACTTTAAGGATTTTTGTAAATTGGAAATGAAAACAACATTTTAGCCTTATGCTTTATTTGTGGAGTCAACTTGGACTAGACTGGAAATGAAGAAAAGATACTGGATGAATAACCAACTGGTCAAATGTGGTATTTTAGGATCAGTGAGTACGTGTGAAATGTTAAAGTCTCTAGGACTTTCAATTCGTTCAGGGAAGGTAATTAACCACCCGATCTAGTGAATGGCATTTTCCATGCAAAAAGCAAGCACTTGCAAGTACCAGACCGTTCAAGTAATAGTTTTATATTGTTATTGAGAGGACTGCTGACATCACAATGTCAAATAGAAATATTTTCCGTTAAAAAGCAAAATAAATTTTAGGTTAGTTCAGAATAGCAGCCGAATTATCCTCAGAGATAAGTGGGGAGGCAGACATGACATTCCAGTCACTGCAGGGAGTTATCAAGGCAGACTTCGTGAGGGTGAATGAAGGGATCTACTTGTTTCATGCTACATCAAGCAGTCAGTATCTTTCATCCCAGCTACATGAGGTTTACCAGACTCCTTGTGAACATAAAGGCTGCTTGCAGATGTTAAAAACCAAAAAAACCCCAACAATAAAACCCAAACTGTGCTCTACTGGAAAAAGCAGTGCGCTACTTCAACCTGGCTCTGCAGCATCTGTAAGACTGGGTGTCTCAGCAGGGGGCTTTTTGGCACTTATCTAAAACTGATGCAATCAGCTATTAAAATACCCAAAAAAGCCCCACAAAAGCGCCAGATCTTTACAGATGTTGGGTGAGGCAGGTTGAAGTAACGTGCTGCCTCTTCTGGGCATGCATGGGGTTCAGCACGGCAACGTGCCAAGTTTAAAATACAGCTTTTTTGGTTTTTTGTTTGTTTTTTTACATCTGCAAACAACCCAAAAGGATTTAACTCACCAGAATTACCATATTATTCAGTCCTCAAACTCCCAGAAACCAAGATCAGAGGGAAAAGGGAAAAAATGTTGCCCTAGCTTTAAACAACTAGAATTTGCGAGGTTGGAATTTTGCTTGTAATCAACTACTGGCAGCTAGGAGCAGAAAATGTCACATCTGTTATAGCAGGGGAACAACAAGCAATACCTTTCAGAATAAAAATATTGGAGGACGGAGATGCATGAACAGTTTTCCCCCTTATGTCCACAACAAGTATGCTTATTGCTTTTTCTGGAAGTTTGGTCTCGTCATGTTCTGCTACGTCTTCCTAAAACCAGTCTAGACTATGGAGCTCTCTGGCTATTTGGCAGAAAAGTGGGGGAAGAGGAGGGAAGATGGCTCATTTTTATATATACACTATGAAGCCTTCTACAGTGGGATTTCTCAACATTATGGGGACAACCTAATCCAATTATCACTGTTCATTATGGGATAAGTTGTCTTCTTTTGGGAGCTTCTGCCATAGTTGTTAATGCAATCCTGCATTCTGTAGCCACCATCAGATCTTAATTTGCATTAGTGGCTTTTTAGAGAAGGGGGTAATATACTCTTTAAAGCTTACATTTCTGGCTAATCTGCAGTCTTTTACACAGTGCTACATGCTATATACAATTTACCAGTCATTTAAATTTTTAATTGATCTAAAAAAAAATAAAAAGTTACAAAAATCACCTAAGCTGTTAGGGCTCGCTCTTCCTTCTCTCCCCACATCAAATGATATCCAAGTTTTCACAAGGATGTTTTGTTTCTACAATGTGGATTGGTATAGGGGGAAATAGCAGAAAGTTAAATTTGTCCTTGTCTGTGAAAATAGTGGTTCTGCTAGTTTCTCCTACACCAATCCATGTGGCTCTCCCTTTACAAGAAGAGAGCCCTGTTGTGCCATTATCACTATGTAAGAGCTAGGTATTATTACTACTAATATGATCTCAAAAGGATTATATACAGTGTATCTGATGCACTGTATCTCTTCTCTTTCACACCTTATGAATATTCTTAGGGAGGAAGACTGGATAACCAAGGGCTATAACAGCCATCTTCCTTCATGTCTTCCTTGTCCTTATCCGATAAATCAATGTTTATAAAGTATTTTGAAATAAATCATAAAAGCACTATTTAAGTGCTAAGACTTAATTGTCTCCTGGCTGGAAGGGTAAGTATGAAGTCTGGATTGGCATAGTATGAACTAGCAGAACCATAATTTACGTGTAAGAACAAATTTACCTTTCAGACTCATGACGAAGAGATCCACCTCAGGGTCCTCCCCAACCAAGGAGGATCTGGTTCACCACTTCCTAATCCAAAGACCACTTGTGAGGGTTTATCCGGGAGCAGCTGCTACCTTCCCTGCAAAGTAAGTTGCAATCAGGAAGGGCCTGATGGATATCATCCAAATTCAAACCGCAAGGGTTTCCTAAGATAACAAAGCTGACACTATGACTCCCCAGCATGTACAGTATCTTAGCCTGGTTATTTAAATGTAGAGAAAACTTGGCAGGCTTTGGGTGGTGCCATAACTTTCTGGCCTCTAGCATTCTGATATAAAAAGTGATTTAGAGGGTTAAAAATGCAGATGGGTGCTGCTAATCCCTGGAATTGTGAAGAGTGTTTTGTTACTTCGTGTGAACCCAGTACCTACGCAGAGCATAGCAAAAAGACACTGCCAGGAGACAGAAAGATTGGAAGGACAGCAGTGCCACCTAGTGTAAAAATGTAAGAATTCCACCTTTTTTTAAAACCAACGGGAACGAACAACAGGGTGCTAGGAAAAGAATTTGTGAATAAAAACCTTGCAGTCTGGAATAAAATGAACCCAGAGGAAATACTGAGAAAAATACATTAGAAAAACTTGTTAACTCCATACTGACAAATGGCTGGAAAAAACAATAATTACTATTGACCTTGCACAGTAAGTTGTACGATAGGAAACACTGACAAGCGACTAAGTTATCTTTGCTCTGATCACTAGGAACATTTTGTAAGAGTCAGGGTAGCAAACCAGGGAGATTACAGGTGAAAAAGACACATACTTAGAAAGCAAGGAAGAGGGAAGTCAGAATTGAGGTTAATAATAGAATCACAAACAGAAAAAAACAAGTATATTATCTTATGATACCAAACTATAACGCAGAGATTCATTTGATTTAAATTATCAGTGATAATTTTGCACACTTAGACACATAACAGGGTTATGAAAGAGAATGAGATCCATAGGAAGAAGTCCAGCTATATAAATTACCATGCTAAGTCACTCACTTGCTGTATAATGTATACTATGAAAAATAGTCACACTCCTTTCACCTCAGTTTATTCAACTGCGAAGTGGGGACAATACTTAGCCATCTCACAAAGGCATTCCAAGACTAAAAATTGGTGCTTGCAGGCACTTTCAAAACAATGGATGCAAGTCAAAATAGAAGCCCAAATTAGCACTATAAGCTTCAAAAGACACGGAATATTTCAGCTTTTTCGCTACAAAGAAACAGTAGGAGCTGAGAAACAAGTATAGAAAGGGGAATAACTTCCTCAGTGCTAAGCATTAACTAATGGGGAGCACAGGAAGGCAAAGAATGGGGCTGCTAAAAACTACTGTGTTGTTAGATAAAATTTACATAGGAAAAAAAAAATCAAAATAAAAACTAATAATTTCTCGTGTGTTGGTGTCCCCTATTCCTCAGATTGTCCAACTAGCTACACCCACTGTAACCGATATACATTTTTACCTGCTAACATTAGGACTTGTACTGCAAAATCTTACCTACTGAGCAGCAAATTTTGCTTGTGCTTGTAGTTCCAGTGACCTTAGGTGTAACAGGATTGGGACCTATGTGTATTTTACTTTGTCTTACAGATGTAGAACGTGCATTCATGCCCATAATATGCGACAGGTAATGCATATCACCCAATTACTATTACTAATTGCCTATACACATCAGTGAGCCTGCTCCAACATTACAGCTCATCAGAGCAGACTCGATTAATTGAGTCTGCTGGAGTGTGGTAATTACCGTGATCCAGCAGACTCCAGCATCACATGTATCATCATCCCTGCACTGAAAAATGCTGGCAAGGGTGCTTAAACTTAAGCTCTTTTGACGAGCTTTAGTTAAAGCACCTCCACTGCCATTTTTCAGCATGGGGACGCAGTTACATATGACACTCCAGGCACTTTAATTAGAGCAGCTCTTGGAGCCACTTCAGTTAAAGCACCCCTCAACCCTTCTCCCAAAGCACGTGTATAAATGCTCAAAGAGTCTTGACAAAGTTCTTTAAGCACAGGAAACTAAGAGTTAAGGTCAAAATGATCATCTCTGGGTGCTTGAGTTTAGTCACCCACATAAAAATAGCCGAATTTTGAGGTGGATGGGGCACCCCAACAGATATCCATGGGAGTTACAGGTGTTTTATATTTCTAAAAACAGATCTCTTTCACCTTGCTCATCACAAAGAATATTGTATTGTTAGCATTTTTGGTGATTACACAGTTCATATCTTAGGTTTGCTATAGGCAATATTTAAATGCATACAGTTTTACAGAAGCCAAAATAAAAATAAAAGGAGAATGCAAAAAATAGAACAGGCTTTTCAGGAACAGCTATAGAAGGAATTTATGGCAAGGCTTTTAAACAAACTTTTAAGAGGAATTAAGGCTTACTGATTCTGGGAATATATAGTACATTGAGCAAAAACAACAACTGGTACTACGGTAACATGATAACAAGAAATTTCTTTTTATGGTTTAGGGTAGCATCCCTTCTTTGTAGTGATGAGCCAGATATGCAGAGAAACAACATGCTTGTCACACTTCTTTTCAAAGGTACAGCCTATACATTTTGGTATAATTGTTCCCCATTTAAAATAAACTTTTGAACTGACTTAGCATCCTAGACAAACTATACACCAAGCCTTCATATGAAGGTTTGATGGACCAAAGTGCTAAGTTATTAGTTCTTGTCTTCCAAAATACTTTCTATTGTTAAAGCAATAAATAAGTGTGCTTGTAACCTTGAATTCTTTACTCCTGAGCCATCAGGACATGGGCATTATAGAAGCAGTTTAACTCCTTATCAGTGGCAACTGGCTTACTACGTATAAACTTAAACAGCTGTTCCCCTAGTTGAACATGTATTTGTATTTAACATGTACTTTGTATTTAAAAGTATGAATTACACTGAATTCCATATAGCATTTATGTTCAAATGACAAAGGCTGATCTTATCAAATACTGTCTGATGTACTTACGAAATAACACATTACAACATATATATAATTGTGGAAACAAAGTGAGACAGGCTCTTTGAAGCATGTGAAGTTTAGCACAAAGTCATTAAAATATATTAACACAGGGCAGGACTCTGCTCTATGCAACACCAGGATTTTTAAACACAGAGGTCCTTTAGCAAAGCACCAACTGCCTATCAATTCCTATTGATATGTAATTTGAGAGTACTTAGCATGAAACTGGAAAATTTCTATGAATTCTTTTTGTGCAAAATTCCTATGGAAAAATATATTTCTTTTAAAATGTTAAGCAGAAAGTTGTGACTTCTGTAGATTTTTTAAATATATTTCAGCTTTTTTCCAGTTTTTCAATGAAAAACAAAAGGTATTTTTGAAAGAGCAGGAGCTTTCTGTACAAAAACTATTTTTCTCAAAAATGAAACTTTCCAAGAAAAAGTCTCGGCCAAAAATTTTCAACAAATGATAAATTAATTTATTTCTGCAAACATTTGCAAACAAGATGCTGGTAAAAGATGTATAATCTTACTCAACTGATACTTAAGGTCCATAATGTGTAACCAGCACTTTCTGCATTTCCCTTATACCACATACAAAGAAAAGAAGTGCAGCAGAGTAACTCTACCATCAGAACTATGAAATTTTTCCATTCCTCCCCCTCCTCTAAATAACATAGCTGACCATAAAAATCCAATTAAAAAATAATACAGAAAAAAATCTGCAACTGACGGATCATTTCTATACCCGTTGCAGGAGGTTTGACTTGGTCTAACAAGCATTCTCCTTTTTATCCATTTTTTCATAACTAGTTGGTTTGGTTTATATTCTATATTTTGAAGTAACCCATGATTTTGTCTGTTAAAATGTGGGACTTACGATACAAACTTGTAGTTTGCAAGTTAAATTACATACAAGCAGCTGATGATATTCAGAATGCTTTTCAGGAGAAGAATAAAGTGTGCAGACTTCCCTTTTAAATGAATGCACTATAAAATATTCCTTTGTAAATCAATTTTCAGGATACTAAAAAGTGTCTTTAAACGCTTGATAAAGTATGAACCAACTATTTTGTTCCTTTTTGTGTCTAAAGACAGTTAAAATACCCCTGCAAAAAACACTGCAGTGTACTTACATGTTTGAAACAGGTAACGGGAGCTGCTGTAAAGCTATTGCTATTGATGTAGTTACCCCAGCTGAAGCCTTCCACGGGGACAGCTGCTAAAAGAAAGTCATTTCATTTAGGAAGTGAACCTCAAATCTTATATTTCCAAGAATTAGTTTCAGCTCTATCATACACAGTTACCTGTTTTAGTCTTTGCCTGGTTTTGTAACGTAGCTTGATACTGAGCATATGCTGCTAGTTTAGCCACTAATGGTTGTTTCTGTAGCACTTTAGCCTTCTTAGTTGGTGGTTTACCCTGAAACAACAAGAGTTAAGTAAACACAATCTCTCCAAGCTCCTCCTAAAACCTATTAATAAGCATGCAGGAGATCCACTCACTCAAATACACAAAACTTCTTTAAGAAGCTTTAAAAATGTTACAAGAAATTAATTTTCTAAAGAAAACTGCAGTTCTCCAGGGGCTCTGCAAAAATGTTTAAAAAAACCTAAAGAATAGAAGCTGACCAAGCAAATATTACACAAGTTACACTCAAGTAAAACTTGAAGCCACAAAAGCAGACTCCAGAAGTGGCCAAAACATCTTTCCCCCCGCAACTCCCAAGTATGGCAACCTGAAATTCAGCCAGGATCTACTGCTAACTAAGTGACCAAGACCAACTTCCAGTTTTATAATTCACTCAGGAACAGATTTCCATTCAGCTGAAACTACAGATAGATGGCATGCTGTTAATTTTTTACCCGAAATTATCTATGTCAATCTGTTCAGTTCATAAGAATTCAATTCTTTTAAAACACATGCATGGATCCCAGACTGACCACAGACAGACATGCATTTAAACAAACAAGCATTTTAGGAGAAGTGTATAAAGAAGATGGTTTCTGTACCGTTACCTGAAGTCTGGCCAGAATGCTGGCCTTCTTGGAGTTTGACGAGTAACTTCTGGAGCACGAAACACTGCAGAAGCGTTTTGTTTTAGAATAAAAAGCATCTCGGACGCCAACCATCCCGCACATCTCACATGTAGCTAATCAAGAAAGAAAAAAAGCCAAACCGTAAGGGTGTAACGAAGATTCAGATAAAACAGTGCAGTAAAAAGCTGGAGAGGCCATTCCACCAGAGAGGTCCTTTGGGTGGCAGCCCCACTTAGTTTCATTCTCCGCCATCAGTAACCTAACAATTAGGTTCAGATACTCAAAAGCAGCAGGGGGCCAAACTTTTTTAGCAGGCGGGGTCTTGCTCTGCTGCTCAGGGTCAGACAGATTGCCATAGCTGGGGGTCAAGAAAGAATTTTATGTTGTGATCAGCTTGGTATGGACCATGAGGTTTCTGCCTTCTTCTCTTGTGGGGGTCATGGCGGCCTTTCATGGATCTCTCAAGCATATTTTAACAACCTTTGCAGTTAGGCACTGTGGTCCTCCTGCTTTACCCATGGGAGGACAGTTTTTCCCATGGTTGTGTTTGGGTTGACTGTGTAGTTTTTTTCTAATAGGTTAGACAATGAATTTGTATAAGTAGTTTGGATAGCAATAGTTTCACAGTTTCTAGGGTCGGAAGGGACCCGAGTAGATCATCTAGTCCGACCCCCTGCCACGGTCCTGCCTTATGCAGGGTCTGGACTAGACAACCTCTGTAGATCCCTTCAAGTCTTCCCGTTCTATGAAATTAGACCTGCATGCACTCCAAGTGCCAATCCAATCCCCTACCCCTGCCAAATCTACTGTTCAGTGACCAGAGTGGGTATGGCAGAATTAATCTGGCCACTGGGGGGGGGGGGTGCCATGGCTGTCCTGAGGTGGGTGCCAGCACACGCTCCCCCTCTATACGACGCTGGTCAGGCCACAGCTGGAGTACTGCGTCCAGTTCTGTGCGCCCCATTTCAGGAGGGATGTGGACAACATTGAAAGGGTCCAGAGGAGGCCACCCGCATGATCCGGGGACAACAGGGCAGACCCTACGCTGAAAGACCGCGGGACATAAACCTGTTCAGCCTTCACAAGAGAAGGCTGAGGGGGGGCCTGGTGACTGTCTATAAACTCACTAGGGGGGACCAGAAGGGTTTAGGGGAGACACTGTTTCCCCTAGCGTCCCCTGGCATGACAAGGAACAATGGACACAAATTATTAGAGAGTAGGTTTAGATGAGACATCCGCAAGAATGACTTCACAGTTAGGGCGGCTAGGAGCTGGAACCAACTTCCTAGGGAAGTGGTGCTGGCTCCTACCCTGGGGATCTTTAAGAAGAGGCTTGATGACTACCTGGCTGGACTCATTTGAGTCCAGTCTTTTCTCCCGCCTAGGCAGGGGGTCGGACTTGAAGATCTACAAGGTCCCTCCGACCCGACTTCTATGATTCTATGCTCCCTGCTCCATGTGCCACTGTACTGTCTGTCCCCTCCTTGATACCTCGTGTGCTGCATACAGGCTGCCCATACCACTTCTGGTGTGCATGCTGCAGGTTGGCCATCTCCTCTGTAAAGCAAGTCTGTCATTTTACTCCCAGAGGCTTCAGTGAGACTACTTAAGCACTAAGGTCTTCCCAAATTCACACCTGAAATGGTATCTATTTTCAGTCTCTTCAATTTCCTCTCATACAGGAATAGAAGAAGTGAATGCCTAGTCAAAAGTTAATCCTCACCAAATGTGCTGCTCATTCTCCAAGTAACTTCTAGATTGTGTCTGCAAATCTAGACCTCATGCAACTTATTTCTACTGTCACTCCAAAAAAAGGCTCAAGTATTTTCTGTTTTCCCTTAACTGTCTTGGCCACTCGTACTTCTCGAAACACACATTTTCGGGGTGCACTATATGGTTAGCTTTTGGGTACTCATTCAATACAGGCTACAAGTGCCTTGTACCACTACGAACTGTCTGGCATGTGGTTTCCCTTCATAGAAAACATTCCACTGATAAGCAGTGAATCTGGCCTGATGTTGCTGTTTTAAAAAAGTAGCAATATTACTTTAAACACCATAAAGCATGATTTAAATTCGGTTGGGGGAGGGGGAAGGTAAACAGTTACATACTGGCAAGGTTATTTAACAGTGGTAAAGAATATTTACTACCATAAAAAACAACAGCAACAAAAATCTGTGATGCACTGCAAACTGATATATAATGTAAAGGAACTCTGGCTATACTTCCTAAAGGCATCTAAGTGAGATCCTGTCCTACCTTGTTCAAGTCCTGAAAATCAATTTATATACTTGCAACACACAAGACTGAGTCAGGACTTAAGACTGAGTCCAAAAAAGCAGAAAGGAGGAGACAGATGCATTAACTGATTTTCAGGAAATTAAGCAGGATGAAATAGTTCTGCACTTAAGCACCGTAAGTCCACTTATGTGCTTAAGAGGTGGAATAGAAGCTGACCAGTAAGGCACAAATCCCATCTATTTGCATAGGAATTTTATATTTCTTGAGAGCTGAACAGGAGCTATACCTTGTTTCAGTCTGCCAGCAATAAAAACTTTCAGTTGATTCTGCCTTATTCTCACACTGACGCATTTCACATGAGCTCACATGAGCATTAAATGTTTTCTCCCTGTATATTTGGCCTTGGACACAGACAATGCCAACTTAGACTAACAGAAACAAAGCACAAGATATGGTCACCTAAGAGCAACTGGACTGAAAATCCACAAACTAAATACCTGAAAAGCTCTGCACTCACCCATGCCGGATTTACCATCCGGGTAAGTGTAGACCTGTCCATTATTCTTGATAATTGGGAGACTGGATGGCAACGGAGCAACTTCCTCTTCACTCTCATCAGAGCTCGAGCTGCTGCTAGTATCCTCACTGCAACTATCATACCCGTCAAACATCCCGAATGAGTCACGTCGCTTCCTTTCTGACCGTGAAGAATGCTCAGTCTGAAACAGAACCATTGGGAAAAAAAAACAAAGAAAGGAAAACTGAATGAGTATAACGAGTTTTGGAAACACAGGTTTTGACTGCAAGGTGTTCGTGGAACTTCAGTTCAGCCTGCAGTTAAGTCCACCTCCTCTGTTTGCACCAATGTATCATCTATAGAATAGCTAATTAATTACTCAACACTGACAAGGTTCTTCACCCAGAAGCAGGCACTATTTGGTACTATTACATACAGAAAGAAAATCCTCTCTCAAAATTCACTCAAGGGTTATGAGACAACTCAGTCTTCTCTCATTTGGTTGACATCTTTGCAGAGTTCACTAAGTCTGATGCTGAGAGTATTGGAAGCCAACCAGATTACACATGCGAATGAATGCATCCCAAAGGGCTGCAGCCAATTCACTGACAACCTGAATTTAATTGCAGTGAGCAAATCATCCACCTAAGAAATCTGGATTCAGAGAAAAAGAAGTGCCCAATGCTATTGGTCTAAAACTTGGAAAGAATAAGTACACTAAGGATTGAGATGCTCCATTACTATGTTAAAGGGGCCATACAAATTGTTAAAATAGAAAGGTAACTAGTATGTTAGTGCTGCATGCAAGGAAAGAAGTCTGTCTCAGTACAGGGTATTTTTTTCTGACACTAGCCTGAGGTGAAGTGGAAGTACATACCTCTAAAATTCATTGCTGCAAAGGAAACAGTTTTGGAAGATGCCAATGAAGGCATTCAGCAATGTACAAAAGGAGACCTGCCTATGTCTATTTTATTGCAAGTCTTGCATTTTTTTACATGACAACTCTCAGCTGAAAGGATTTCACAAGTGTGTCACAGAGCAGCTCCTGCTAAATAGGCGAGTGCCAAAGTACCAATGCATGTATCGCACAATGAACCGATGATGCAATTTTTTGGCAGAAGACATCAAGGTCCTGTTCAGATCCATTCTCCTTAATTTTGCGTAGCAGAAGCCAGCAGGCCTTGTTCTCCCTCGTTTATCTTGTTTTTAATTTGGCTGAGCTCAGTGGAGCCAGTCCCAATGTACAGCATTGCAAGAAACAATTCAGGTTCTGTGTCTGATTAGCTAGTGTTGTGCTGCAATACTTTTCCCTCTTTGAGTTAACTGCTGAACACAATCAGATACTGTGATTATCCACAACACTGCCTGCATCTGTCTCCCACACATCTGCAATCACTGAAGTGGGAAAATCCTAAAGACCAATCATTTGCCTAAGTGGTCATTCCTTAGCAGCTGCCATAAGCAGATGGGACACTGGCATCACAAAGAATCAGAAATAAGTCTGTGACAACAAAACCACCTCAAGGCACCATATTAAAAAGCCATTTCTTGACGATCATAAAACTAGCATGTTATATATATGACAGAAATAGTACTCAGAACTTACAGATTTCACTAGATTTCTAAGCATCTTACCTATGTGAAGTATTCTGAACATCATCCTTGGGAGACAGGTAATATCTCCATTTTACAGAGGGAGAAAATAAAGCATGAGGGTATTCAATCCATCCAAGGTAAAACAGAAAGGCTGTGGCCATGCCAGAACGACAATCCAGTCCCAAGTTGAGGAACTTTTTTTCACCATTTGCATGCTCTCTCAATACCCAGTAAATACAAATTGGTAGGCATTGATAGACAAAGCAAGAGAACAGGATAAAGGCAGGCATTTTATCATTTAAGTATGGATTCAGACAATGAAGTGGGACAGGATTGAGCAAAGAAACTTTAAGCAAACTTTTGCCTCTGAGATTTTCCAAAAACTACATCTATTGCAAAGTTATTGTATTCACTAACTAAATAGAACAAGAGCAATATTTAATGACTATATCTGACTCTTCTTTCTTATATCAGACCAGCCTCTTGGCTGACCGCTTTAAGGTTTCTCCATGGTAATCCCTCAAATCCTTCTCCTGATCAGCGTTCTAGATGACTGCCCTACTGAAAACGCACTTATTTTACATTTGCCATCTGCTGGCCCAGTCATCTCATTTGCTTGTATCATCCCTACTCCGCATGCCTAAAGATTTTGTTTCCCATTCTCATCAAAATCTTGGTTTCCCTCTGCTGACCTTTTTCAATTCACGGTTCTCTCCTCTTTCCCAGCAACATGCCTAAACCCTGATGCGGTAGTAACTTTCCTTGCAGTCGAATTTGGTTTTCATGCCTATTGAGTCCCTGCAGCCCCTCCACACATATTAGCCCCACGAAGAACTGCTCTCAAACTACTACTTCTGATGCAGTGTAAACAGATGTTTCTTAGGTAGGAATTCACCAGTTTATTGCAAACAATGACAACCGGGGATACCGCACTTCCTGACAGCTGAGGGTGCCTAACATCGACCCCAACTTTACACCAAAACAAGGCCAACTGAGAGGAAATGTCTCATCTACAATAGCCATTCTTACTATTATAAGCCAGAGAGATACAAAATCAGTTATTACCTTGTGTTTGCATGAAAATTAAGTTAGAAGCTGAACAGCACATTGCCATGGATACAGTGCTCTGCATATTAGCAGGATTGTTAACAGATGAGCACACTAACCAATAGGAAAGCGAGGTTTCTTCCTCAACATTCCAGCAGATTTCTAACTTCTTACCGCTAATGGCTTACATTTTATTTCCTGAAGCATCCAGTTTATGCTAGCCTTTCTTTGCCAAATTACACAGGCTGCATACAAGCATTCATTTCTCCTGGTGGAAAATTTCCACCAGGAGAAATGATTTCAGAAGGAGACTGCAACTGCCCCGTCCCATACTCCTTCCACCTTCCCCAGATCACGGAGATCATTCTCCTGTGAGAAACTCTCCTGCGAGCAACATCTAACTGGTTGGAGTCGGGTTATTCTTCTACTGGAACCACGATTTTTCCTCCGGGAGAGAGCTGGAGTGTCTGGACAATTGTGGTTTCTACCAGGAGACTTGCGATTCTCCCAGTAGAAACGGATTGTGTGTATGTGGCTTCAGAGAGAGTTAATGCACTCAGGGAAATTTTTCAAGACAGGATTTTAAATCTACGATTTTAGCCATCCTCTGCAAGCTCACGCCTATTGAATATACAAGCTCCTGAAGTACCAGTTACCAAGCAATTGTCATTACCAATTTCACAAAGCAGGCACAACTTCTTTTCCATAAAGCCACGTGCTTCATTAAGTTGTCCCATTTAACTAACTCAAATGGAAAAGCTCTTAAAAAAATATGTAGCTTTCATAAAACATGTTTATTCAGACTTTTGTCCGTAAATGATATCGGTGCTCAGGGGAGAATCTGCTTCAGACACCCAGTGTACATTTACATTTAATACTTGCACTGTAATTTTGTGTATGCCGAGGGATTTGTGGAGAGTACATTTTAAAAACCTGATGAAAGTAAAATTACATAACAGATGTAGCCTATAAATAATGAAAAGATGCAACAATGAAAGAGTTAAGTCATGCCCCAGGAATCTGTGCTTCAGTTTTGGCTTACAGCAAGGGTACTACACTATTGTACAATATGTGGTCTGACATCTCATCCTAAATACCGAAGGCTGCAGGCTACAATAAATTGCAATATTCCTATCACAATGGTTCAAATGAGAGAAATCAAATGAAACTGGAAGTTAATAAAATTACTTACATAAAACACTTGCTTATATCTTTCATTTAGAGAGTGACCTAACCTACATCTTTCTGTTGGAGGAGGGACAATAGAGAAGAACTTTTCTACCTTTTAGATACAAGCAGCAGCGTTAGGACACTCTCTCTTCTAGTCTTTCTTTTTTGTTGCATCTCAGTTTCTTTTCTTTTGACAGCTCCAACACAGCTGTACAGCGGTTCTACTTCTGCATCTCCAGTTCCCACAGGACACACACACACTGGCTGTGGGGGAAACTGCTGCAATACAAGAATGCAATTCTAGCCAATTTCGTGTATTCCTCCCACTTCAGTTACTGGCGGTGGACATTGCCCTCTGCTGGTGCTGCAAAGTCAGTTATTCCTATTAATAGCAAACTGGACTGCAGCTGGTACGATTCCCAACCCAACTCTCTGAGGTGTCTTAGCATCCAAGAATGTTTCTCTTTCCTTAAGCAGATTCACATTTCCTGCCAATTCCAAGCAATTCTCAAAAGTTCTCACGATCATGGTTTGCAGGCTGTAAGTATCATGTACAAGACACATTTAATGTCCTATAGCCTTACTGGGTAAGATTCTGCCATCCCATTCTAATAAACACAGAGGGAAAGAAAGGAGCAATAAAGAGGCATAATGCAATTACCCAAGCTGGAGTTTTGCCAGGACAGGTCTAGCATCCCAGGTCTTGCAAAAGTTGCCACAAGAGACTTTTTAAAATAATTGTGTTGAAAAACAGCATCTGCAGCAGCTGGAGGATCAGTGAAAAGAACACCCCGTCAGAATCTGACACCATTGTCTGCAGAGGTTGGAGGTCGAACTCTGCTTTGCTTGATCAAAAATCTAGGAGGACAGCTAGAAGCAAGAAGGGACCAAATGTAATGTTTACATTTGCGTGCTTTAGTAATCAGAAACTACAGCGGCACTGAGATTTTAGTAACTTATTCTCTCTCTAAAAGTCCACCTAAAACCACAAACAGCTTGAACTAATTCCAACAGAACTGCATCATATTAAGTTGTCTATTAACATGGGTATGCTTAGTGAGGACTGTCACGAGGGGGAAAAAAAAAGGAGAAAAGAAAAAGCTTCCCCAAACCCTTTAGAAGCTGGAATTAACAGGAAGAAGGCTGGAGAAAGTTTGTCTCTACCTCAAAATTATTACTAGGATAAAGGGCACTAGTTTCACCTCTGAGAGCCAAGGGTCTTCTTCCCCCCATGCCAAAAATGTCTTGAGTGGGGGAAGTCTGAGGCCCCATAAACCACGGACTAGTCTAGCTTCAGTTAGCAGGAGAAGAGGTGTTCTGGGAAATGTCTGTAGCAAAAAATAATAATAATAATAATAATAATAATAATAAAAAAAGTACTGGAAAAGTAAAGTGAAGCAGTTCCTAAAAAAAAGGTACTAGAGTCAGGATGGTAGGCATGTCAACTGGGGCTTGCTGTCTTAAAGATATTGCACACTTTGCATATGTGCAAACACTGAAAACTCACTGGGGAAATATGACAGAATGCAACTACTGGGGAAATAGCATCCCTCCACCCCCAAGACAGACAGACAGACAGACACTTACTTCTTTCTTGAAGAGGTACTACACCATTCTGGCCCAGCAGGGAGCCAGATGACAGTGCACGCATCAAAAAAACATGATGGAGCTTAATTAGGCATACCAATATCTAAGTGCTATGGCAGAACGCCCCTGCCCCCAGCATCTTAACAGATGATCCTCCTCCCCTAACCTTGGGCAAGAAACTGTGTTGCTAAATCGGCTTGGGACAGAGAACTGGCAGCTACTCCCTACTGCACACAACTATCTAACCTGTATGGCAGCTGAGGTAACAATGTGTTTAATGCATGTCTATGCAGGGACTATGTGCCTGCTCCATACAATGCACATGCTCTTTTGAAATCATGACCAAGTAGAAGGCTAGCCAGAAAAGGTGAGTTACATAAGCCAAAACACAACACAAAAAGGGAAATAAGTATTTAATCAAAACATTTCCTTAATTATGTCCTGATGGAAACCAAACTCAAGGGCTGGCAGACCACCATGAGTAGAAGGCAAGAACCTGCAACAGAAAACATCCTACCCTTCAACCTAGATAGCTCTTCTCTGTGCCTTCTAGGAGGAGCACTCTGGCAGCTGCTAACTGCTGTCACAACATGGATTTGGAGACATAGAGGAAGGTTTCAAATATCCAGATCCAAGTCTATTCAAAATATTAACTACACTCACCAAATCTTGAACAGCTTCCAGATACGAGAAAGGAACCACTACAGAGCTTTCATAAAGATTACTAAAGGCCCATCACAAAGATTTGCAGCTGCACCACACAGACCTCAGCTTGTATTGAAACTTAACCCCAAAATACGTAACTACATTACAGGCAGCTGAGGCATAGATCAATACACTGAGGTCTGCATTACAGGGGAGAGGTATAACCTCTAGGACAGTTGCATCACATCAGAGGCTACTACTAGCACCTAGTACCACCTACATGAACATGTACCTCCGCAGGACCCACAAGCTATTAACCACGAACAGACTCAATTAAGACATTTTATCACTGTGCAATATTTTTCTTTAAGTTTTATAAGAAATTTGACATCCATATTTTTTTTTTTTTTTTTTTTAAGAAAAGACTTAAATATACATGGTAAGCTCAGTCCTAACTCTAGATGGGAGTAAACTGTAAGCACCACCAATTCAAGTGACTTTTTTATTATTACATCTCTTTCATATAAAAGCTAACCAACTAGAACAATTGAAAATGTGCAGATTTATTGTATGTCTGTCCTCTCTGGTTCTGTGTAGCTAAAACCTTGTCATAACATTACAACTATAAGAAATGCAAACAACTCAGCAGCAACTTAAGGTAACATAAGAGGAGATTTATAAACAACATCTCTTCTGATTCCCAGTTTTTACTTCTCCTCTGGGGAGGACTCACTTCTAGCCAAGAGTGTGTTGCCAATTATTGCAACAATTAGGTTCCATCTGAAAAAATCATTACACACAGTTTTGCTCTTCAGTTTGTGCATTTAACAGCACTTTGTCTATTATCAGTCTCACCTATTTGACAGGGGCCTTCTGAGGGTGGAAGCGATCCTCACATATTAGAGGTGTTTATTTAAAAAAGTTAGGACTGGAGTACCACTAGAAAGTTACAACTGCTTTTTAAAAACTAATTAGATTTCAAATTGATGCCATAAATACAAAGTAGGAGAAAGCAACCACTCCATTTCAAAATACAGTTCAGTATCAGCAGGCAAAAAAATAACCAGCTTAAAAGCAGAAAGCCAGCATGAAGTTCAAAGGCAAGGATTCTCAGGGGCGATGTCTTTTATTGAATCAGCTGCACATTGCAATAAAAGGTGTCACCCACTAGATCAGCAGTTCTGAACCTTTTTCAGTTGATATACCCCCTGATCTCAGAGTGAGACATCATGTACCCCCTTTCAATGGGAAATTAATTTTTTTACGCCCTTCGACCTGTGTTAGACAATGTATGAAATATATCTCATGTACCCCCTGATGAGGCTTCATGTACCCCCAGGGGGTTCATGTATCCCTGGTTCAGAACTGCTGCACTAGACCCGCACCTCCAACATAATGTGGTGACCATCACCGCTACAACAGCACTCCAGCAGCACCACTGTAAGATGTTCTGGGCACCTTGCAGGACTGGAGTCAATTTCAGGGAGTCAGAAACCTGGAAAGGCAAGGACACGGACACCTCCAACTTCTCTGCCTCCCCAGCAGGTAAGTTTGAAGAAGTAAAAATCTTGTTTTCAAGGTCCTAGTCATGTCCCACTGCATAAGGCTGAAGCGTTTCAGTACCAGGACCTAGATGATGTTGGGTTTGCTCCCATGTAGCAACGGTGTGAAAACCAGAGACTCAAATGACAGCAGAGCACGAAGCTCTTGGGCTGGCATTGCACAGTGACAGCTTTAACCCCCTTTACGACTTCCAGTCTCCCTGGCTCTTTCCCAAGCGGCTTCTCCCAACTCCGACATCCCGTCAGCCCCCGCCCCAAGCCTCCCCCAGCCGCTGTCATGCTCCCGACACGACAAACCAACCTTCCCACGGGACGTCCCCTCCCTACAGACCAGGGCTGCGGGGTCACATCTCAGGCCCAAGCGGCGGGGCCAGGTGTCTGACAGTTATCCTATTTGTACAATTTCAACCCTCGCACGTATTTGTACATACGTATCCATTGCATGCATTTGTACAGACACACGTGGATTTGCTCTCTCAACTCTGACATGCCGTCAACTCCAGGCCTTCCCTACCCCCGACACGACAAACCAACCTTCCCATGGGACATCCCCGCCCTACAGACGGGGGGCTGCCAGGCACCCAACAATTATCTCATCTGTACAATCACTTCAGCCCTCTGCACATAGGCACATATCCACTGTAGGCATTTCCATGTGAACTTGCACGTACGAAACCACGGATTCGTATGATCCGCGGCAGCAAAAGCGTTCAAAAACAGGCATGATCGTTTTGGAGGCTGCACATCGAGGCAAAAACCAAGTCGCTCTTGCCGACGCGGGGGTTCGCTACCAGCACTTCACAGTGGCCTGCCTCGAAATAACGAAGTGCTTCGACTTGGAGGACCTGGGGCTCTCGTGCTCGCTGGAGAGCACGGCCGGCACAGGGAGGACACGAGAAGTTTGCAGACTCTCTTTTCAGCCCACGAGACTTGTCCGCACTCCCCACACGATCGTTGCCCCCCGGCAGGCTGGGACGCGCTGCCCCGAGCTCCCCGGCACCTGCAAGTGGCCCGGCCGCCCCGGGCTGTGGGGAGAAGGCGAGGGGGGAGCGGGCCCGACGCTCCGCGAAACTTTCCCGGCCCCGGCCCCCTCCCAGCGGCCGGCCCCCGCCCCCGCCGCTCACCAGGTCCTTTGTGTTTTCCATCAGGCCCTCATGGGCAGCGGGCGGCCGCCGCCGCGCCCGGCCCTGCCCCCGGCTCGGCCCGCGCCACCTGCACGCCCCCCCGCCGGGCCCGACGTCCCGCCGCGCACTCGGGCCACAGAGAAAGAAACCCCAACTCCCCGGGCCAGACTATCAACAACATTAGCATCCCCGCAGTGCGCAGGCGCGGCGCGCGGCCCGGCCCCGCCCCCCGGGGCTTTGCGGCCCTCTCGGCTCGCCGTACCCGCCCGGCGTACACACTCGGCGGCGGGGGAAACGCGCGGGCTGAGCTGCCTGGGGGGCACACTGCTTCACCTGCTGGCTGCTGCCGAGCTCCTGAGGAGCGCGGCTGAGCGGCTCCGTCTCTACAAAGTTCCTGGAGGAGGAGGAGGAGGGGGGGCGCCAAGCACAGCTCCCCCCCGCGCAGGGGGGGCGCAATGGACCGGCCCGGCTGTCACGTGGGGTAGGAAGCGAGGTGTCATGTGATTGGGGCGGGCGCGTCACGTGAAGGGGCGGCGTCACTTCCACTTCCGCTGAGCGACTATGGAGAAGGAGATGGTGGCGGCAGCGGCGGCTAGTGGCGGGAGCCGACCCGGCGGGAAGCGGCGCCGGCGGCACAAGCAGCGGCGCGCGGGCGGTGCGGAGGCCACCAAGGGAGCGCGGCTGCCGGGCGCGCTGGGCGAGAGAGCGGCGGTGGAGCGCTGCCTGGAGGCGCTAGTGTTCGGCGGCGGCCAGGACGCGGGCGAGGCGGAGCTGGTGCAGCGCCTGCGGGGCCCGAATCGGCAGGTGAGGCCGGGCAGGAGCCTTGCTGCGTGGCGCCTCGAGGAGCGGGTAGAAATGCGGGCTCCGAGGGGAGCCGACAGACGTGGGGGCCTCTCAGCCCTGGGCCTTGCAGCAGGCGTCGGTTCGGTGTCACGGGTGGGCACCAGGGGGTGCTGAGGGGTCTGCCAGGCGTCCCACGTGGTGTCCGGTCTCCATTCTTCTGCCTCTGTGAGAACGCCCTCCTCCCCACTTTTTTTTCCTCCACCTTTTTGTTGGTGACTTTTCATTCTCCTGTATTGGCTGTTCAAAAACACTTGTGCTACTGGCCGCCTACAATTCTTAATTGTGGCCCCCATCGTAGGCGGAGCTGGAAGAGATCTCCAGCAGTTGCTGAGTCCTACCCTGGTGTGAGGCAGGATCGTCCCTACCCAACTGTCCCATCCAAACTGTCACCTAGAACAGATGGGTTGCGCACCACTGATTTAAAATGAGGCGACCTTTGCCACCAGCAAATTGTTCTCATGGGTTGAGAAACGCTGATCTGGACTGTATGTAAGAGTAGATCGTGTGCTGCACGGCCCCCCAGCCTCCTCAACCTAGGGGTGCACCAATAGAGAGGTTTGTGGGGCCAATACCGATGGCTGATTTTTTTTAAGGAAGCGTATCTGCTGATACCAATCCAGTTTCTTATACAGCATGGAGAGCAGCATGCAACTGGTAAGTCTGTTGTGGTGGAAGGGGAGGGAGGGGCTGTGGGGGCCCAACCCGCAGCTGCAGCTCCAGAGGCTGGTCCAGAATTGTGCCACAGAGACAGACGCATGTGGTGCAGATCCCAGAGTAACTGGAATGGGCACCTTGTGGCTGTCAGCCGGGGGCGTGTAGATCCTAGACTGGCCAAAGCAGGCAGTATACATGCAGTGCCTGCCCTGGCCTGACAACTCTGCATGCAGCGCCCACTGTAGCCTGTTTGGCACCTGCACTACATGCAGCGCCTGCAAGCACCATGTGCAGTGTTGGTCACAGACCAACTGGAGTGGGCCCCATGTGTAGGACAGTTATCAGTGGTGGTGCCACATGTGGTGCAGCCTGGCCAGGGTGGGTACTCACCGGTCTGGGGTCTGTGCTGTGCACGCCCTGTTATAGTGCACTGCACACTGCCTGTTCTGGCTGCTGTGCGATTTGTGTGCACACAGCACAGGTCCCACACTGGCTGGAGTGGACATTGAACCCAGGTTGCCAGGGGAAGGGAGGGGATTTACAGGCCTGATTCCATCTTTGGACTGGCTCTGCACCACTCATTCAGTCTACAGAGCTGGATGAGTCTGACACCTCTGCTATAACTGCTTTGTAGACAGCCTTTTTTACCAGTGTGCTTTACCTATCATGAGTCTGTCTTCTAAACTTCTCCTTCTGAGGAAACAGTTTAGAGATGAATTGCCATAGGACTAACATTTGTTTTTTCTGTGTGTTTGTCTTTAGAGGAGATAGTGATTGTTTACACTTGCTCTCCTGAAAAGTGTCTTCTCAGTTTACAGTTGTTAAATTTGTTATTTTAGGATGTGGATACAGGTACACTTGGAGCTATTTCAAAAGGGAGTGCTTCAAAAGGACAGCAATAGTTACCTTCTAATTGTTATCTGTGAAGGACAGACGGATACAATTCTAACACAACTGCTCCAACTTTAACACTATTTCAACCCCTGCTGCTGCTTAGTAAAGCAGCACTGAAGTGGGAGTGGTCTTGCTACATTTCTGTTGTTCCTGACTTGTTCCTGCGTAACAATTAGGAGGTAACAGCTCTTGCCTTTTGAAGCGTTCACCTCTTAAAATGACTCGAGGTATACAGGTACCTGTACCCTTAGATGTATGTGTGTTTGTTTGTTTTTAAGCTTGATGGGGTACTCAGTGGAAATCTTCTGAAAGGGGACTCCAGTGATTCAGAAGATGAAGCGCAAGAGAATTTTCCTCTGTCTAAGAAACCAGCATGGGTGGACGATGAAGATGAAATTAAAGAAAAGTAAGTTCAGTTCATAGTGACCAAAAAGGGAGCAGGAGAGGTGGGACTTCGATTATGTTCCTTTTTAACTGCCTGTTTCTTGGAGGTATACAGCGAACAAAGAGTCATTAAACTTGCAGTTTTTTTTCACTTTCTAAATATGGCTTTGTCTAGGATTGATATGACCCATCGGTATCGGAAAGACATGATGAAGAGTGATGCAGAGAAGAGCCTTACCAAAGAAAAACTTCAAAGAAGACTTCAGGAACAGTAAGGTTTTTCCTATACAAACAGATTTTGCTAATCATAAATCTTGCTGCTAATTTCAATAACAAGAATTGATTTAATAGCAGTATTAAAAATGCTTTCTTTTTTCCCTTTTGACAACACCTAAATACTCAGCATGTTGCAGTGAATTGTTACTTGTGCTTTTGGAGCAAGCAACCTTGATTTCTTTAGCATTGCTCCTTGTATTATTCCTTGAAAGAGAGAATTTATATATTTTCTTTTCATTCCAAGGGCCCAGTTTCAAATTTGTGTAGCTATTGTTTCATCAATGCATTGGAACATAGTAGTAGTTTTTGTGCCCAGCAATACAGTGGCGAGTAAGAAGGGAATGTAAATAAGGAGTTGCCTGAGGGAGGAAAACAGTAGCTGAGTAGAGATTTGACAGTTGCAATCAGTGCTGGGTCTGAAAAGGAGACACTGAAGTGTGTTAATCAGTACTATTAGGGAGGAGTATTAGTTTAAAGAAGAGAAACAACATTTTGGTGAAGGCACAAGTTGTAAGCCCAAACGTACAGTTTTGTGAATATAAGAAAAGGTTGCTGCTGCTAGAAATGTAAATACCTTTGTATTTAAGGGCTTTCTGGGATACATGTGAACATAACCATGTAGGGAAAAGGTCACTTGTTCAGTTTTGAAGTTACTTCTGTACCTAAACACTTAGTCTTTTTTTCCGTGGTTAAGAAAACCAGCGTGTCCAAGAGTATTTTGTAGTTACAGCAGTTTGATCTCTGGCAATAGAAAGTGTATTTGGTGGGAGCAGACTAGAAAAGCCCTTTTAAAAGAAGGAAAGGAAGGTTTATGGGTGTCGGGTAGGAGTGTGGAACTGTGTCAGGCAGAAGATATTGTTTTCTACAGTGGCGATTGGGAATGGGGGAGGAAGTAATAGCTTTCTGGAAAAGGGGTTCTGGGCAACATGTACGTATTATTCATTGTTTCCTAAAGAGGAATGCATTCTATCTTTTTAAGGTTTCAGAGAGCTATGGGAGGAGTGCCTTCGTGGGCCGAGAGAGGAAAGAAGAAAACCAAGAAAGGTATAAGCGATGATAATTAACATGGTCAGTAAAGTATTCAGTGCTTTCAATGCGTCTTACTTTGTGTTACTACTTAGAGCTTTATTTTTGACTGCTACTCGCCACCCCGTAGAGCAAACTATGCAGAGTATGTTTTTAGCTTTGGCTTTTCAAGGCACTTTTATTTATGACTGACTTCTGCCTCCTCCCTCCGTCCCTCCCTCCCCCAAAGCAAACATCTGACTATCTTAAATTTGTGAGTTGAGATACTGGAATGAACTGTATGATCAAGAATCGGCTTCCTCTTTTAGATGACAGTGAGGATGAAGATGATGATCTTCTACAGAAGACTGGCAACTTTGTGTCTATTTCAGAGTCTTTACCAAAAGGTATTTTGCAGGTAAATAACTACCCCGCTGCATCCTTCCCCCTGGTGTTGATCTGGGTACACAGACTTCAAGACAAGAGTTGTGCTACTCAGCTGGTTGGAAAGCTGTGTTTGCCAGTATCTGTTTGGATGCCTTGTTTATCATAAGGTTTCCCTGACTTGAAAGCTTGTTTATTTTCCTTTTAGGGCACATGAAATCAGTTGTGTTTTTTTTTATCATAACTGCCATATGATGAGAGAGACTTAACGGTCAGTTTCAATACCTGTAGCCCTGTCTGTACTCTAGAAACATTAGCATTAGAGCTGTGCAAAACTTTGGTCCCTGACTTGATTCGGCTCAATTTGGTGGCCAAATCTCTGAATCCAAATTGAATCGGAACCATCCAAATCAGTTTGGAAATATTTGCCGATTCGGACATAGACACAGCTTTAAATGTTTTTTCTACATACCTCTAGGCAGCAGGCAGTTCATGAGTGCTGCGGTGCTGGGGCGCATGGAGTGTCCCACAGGGAGCTCCCCAGAGCGCACTGTTTAAAAACATTTAAAGCTGTGTCTGTGGCCCAGTTGCTGATTCTCTGAATCAGCATCAAATCTTTTGATTTGGATTCAGCTGAATCAAATCAGGTACAGTGATCTGAATCAACAAATCAAATCATGGCCCCCAATTTCAGGCCGAATCAGAACCCAATAGGGCCTATTTCACACACCCCTAATTAGTATAGAACTCCTAAGTGCCAGGATCACCTGATATCTGTTGTACCAGCTGAAAAGAAAGATGCAGTTCACTTCTCAGAGCTATTGTCAGGTTTACTGCAAACTCTTTACTTGAGGATTATTGAAACTTTGATGGCTTGCGCCAACTACATACATTCAACTAAAGGATGGCTCCAGCCTCCAAGGGTTATGCAGGAAGGATAGCGCTCTGAATTGTTCTCCAGAGTGGTGTGCATTACTACTTTACAGTGAGGTGGGGAAAAATATAAGAACTGCCATAATAGAATCATTGGAAATTAGGGTTGGCAAGGAACTTAGAAGTTCATCTAGTGCAACCCTCTTCTCAAAGCAGGACCATCCCCAACTAGATCATCCCAGCCAAATAGCTCAGACATAAGATCTGTGTAGCTTAGTATCTTGTCTTGGACGGCGACAGGTTGTATTTAGGGAGTATAAGAAGTGGAACATGCATAATGATCAAGCCTCTTGGTTACCAGCAGACAGGTTTGGGCTTGTTTCAGGTTGTTTCCGGCTATTTTATTGTGCTCTAGAATGGTAGGCATTGTTTTTAGTAGACTGGATAGGGAAGTAACTAGTTTGACAGTACAGTGCAACACCTAGTAGTCTTACACACCAGCCTTACGTGAATGTGAAGCACAACAAAAGCTAGGATTGATGTAGGATTGATATTCTTTTTTTGGGGGGGGCATTTCTTTTCAAGAGGCTTGTGTGGAAGTCATTTGCAGTTATTCTGTAGTGTTCATGCTCTTTACTGTCTAGAAAAATACAGCATATGCTTATTCTACTGGTGAGTGTTCAGATGATGGTCTGAATCTGGTAGTAATGCAGAACACTTACCGTGTGCCCTAAGTTTGAAATCACCTGCACCATCTTACAAATTGCCTGGGTCCTACATATCTAAAGCACCGCTTCCTTGCTTATGCTTTATGTGATCCCAAAGGTCATCTGCAAGTAAGTAGCCTCTTGTAACTACCATCTGCACTCCAAGTTCACTTAGTCATACATGTGGGAGGCTGCTTGGCAGTTACTCCTCAGGTCTGGAACTCCTCGCCCCTTGAGACCTGCCAGAGCCTGAGTCTGGTTATTTTTCAGAATTGGTGTAAGACTTTATTTATTTATTTAGTAGGGAGCAGGCTTTTAGCAGGTGGGTTTGTTTCCAGGTGTTCTTAAGGACACTTTTTATTGTTTTATCTGATTTGATGGTAAAGTGCTTTGAGCCTTTTTAGGGGAAAGTGGCATAAAGATTTTATTAAATAAGATTGCCTCAATCTTGTATTGATCAGTTGAGGGTAGGAACACATGTATACTGAACTGCAGCTTGTCTTGGCAACATTGTTTTGTGTTTTAGATGAAAAACTGTTTGAATGCCAATAATGAACGTCCTTCTTATGCCAAACTGACCACAGTGCAGTTTCATCCTTCAGCACAAGTTATCTTGACTGCTGGACTAGATCAGTCTGTATCACTGTTCCAGGTGAGTGATTTTATTTTATAAAATGTGAAATGGACTTGAAAGTATCATACTCCCCTGAATGTAAAAAAACTAGCTGAAAAGCCTAAGAGGGCATAAGGTAGAACTCTTCATCTGCCCCCAGTAGGGATCATGGTTGACTGAGGTTTTTGGTCTTTCTTCCGGAACAGATTCCCACTTGTGATATGTCGCATCTTGACAGTATGTGAAATAGTAATACCTGTACACATTCCACAGGAGTTTTCAATTTTGAAGGTTTCTCTGGGATGGGGTAAAATGACTTCTGTTAACAGTGGGAACTGATTTATCTACTATTACTCTTTCTTTTTGTACTTGTACCTGGAACTATCTGGTGGTCACATCAGAAATAACTTTCTATTTTTTTTCCTTCCTCCCCCCCCCTTGAAGGTGGATGGTAAAATTAATTCAAAGATACAGAGTATCCATTTGGAAAGCTTTCCAGTGCATAAGGCTCGTTTCAGTGCTGATGGAGAGCGGGTCATAGCCACGAGTATACGCAATAAAATGTTTTATGTGTATGACATGATGGGTGGGAATATTATTCCGGTAAACCAAATAAGAGGTGAGCATTAATAAATATGTCAGTATCACTTTTAATGTTCCCAGTATGAGTGTGAATCTATTTGGCGTATGTGGTGTTTGCTAAGTTTTCTAGTGTATTAAACAGCTTTTCTTAATGGAATAAAACAACACATTTTTGGTAACTCATGGTGTTTTGTGGGGCTCTGCCTAATGCATATATATATGGAGGCTATACTGTGTAATCAGCTGAAGGGATAATTATTTTTTTTAGTGCAAAAGCCCCCAACCAAGTAATTATGCCTCCAATTTGAACAACTTTTTTATCTAATTAACAAGACTGTTTTAAATATTTTCGTGAAGATGCATTATGTGCCTTTTATTTAGGACTTGGTGATTAACTATATGTAGTGCTGAGATGGCAAACCTTTTGAAAAGCAAGTTAATATTAGCTATTGTAACCTATAGCCAATTCTGTATATGTAATATGTAACAGTGTATATACACATCTAGTGCTATAGCAATTGACTTGTCCCCATGTAGTAGTAACATGGGTGTCAATAGTATAGACCATGCAAGAAGCGTCTTTTACTACAGAACTTTAGAAAACTTTAAAAATCTAAAAAGTCAGTTTTTCTGTACTTTCCCATTCCAGTGCACCCTCTTGCCCACCTATAAACTTAGGCCTTGATACTGTATGAAACCTATCAAAATACAGGACAGCTCTATTGTAACAAATTCACATGGAACCAGACAGAAACCTCATGGAAATGTTATTCCATTTTAATGGAGCAAACTATCCAACAAATGCAAAACATCAGGAAGTAGTTACAAAAAGTGGAGGCTTTCTATAAGCGGGGTTTGTTATAATTAAGCTGTTCTCAATGTAAGGCCAAGTTGGCTAAATCCCACTGAGAATAAGAACTGTGCATCTTCATGTCTGTCATGAGTTGTGTAGTATCTTGGAATTCGGATCTCTTTAGCATAGGAGAATAATTGCTTAGTATAAACTTGGCAACTGTATTTTGTTTCAGTCTTGTGTCATTTCATGAGCTTGACTCGTAAAGCTTGTGACCTACAGGCACGTTGACAAGTAAGACCTAAGTATTGGATAACAGCATTGGCTGTTATGCCCCAACAGTCTCTTGCACTTCTTCAGTCTAGTACAGTTTAAACCCTCATTTGTCTCAAGCTTTGAAGTTCTGTACTGGATAGTAAGGAAGCCCAGTTTGTTAATGACTAGCAGTGTTCTCATCCGTCTTAAGTCCTGGATCTAAACAGCCACAGCTGTCTCTTTCTTCAGGTATTTGGTGGTCTGTCGGTTGTCCAAATGTAAGCATTATCTTTAGTTCTGAGTATACAGGTACAGGGGTCATAAAATAATACCTACATGATGGATATGCTGATAGCATTGTAACTAGTGCTGTATGCCATACACGATGTAGATGCAGCCTGTTAACGTAAGTGTGGGGTTTGGTGTGTTGCAGATTTGGTTCAGCAGCTCACTAAAACATCTTGGGTGGTAAAATTCTTTGTAGTGCTTATCATAATGTTTGCATAAGTAAGATGGTATTAACTGCTACAATTTAAACCATAAGTTTTATGTAAATGTTTTGAATAGTGCAAATGTTATTTTGAAAGCAATTGCTTTTTTTTCTTTAAGGTATGCAGGAAAAATTTGTCAAAGACTTTGAGGTATCTCCAGATGGGTCATTCCTTCTTTTTACTGGGACCTCGGGTTATATTCACTTGTTGTCAGTGAAGGTAATGTCTTCATATTTGTCCATAATAGGGCTTCAGTCCCAGGGGGTTGGGTTATTGCAGGGCTCTTGGCACGGCTTTACGAGCGCTCGTGGTGCTTGGGCCAGGTGCTGGATGATTGGAAGATAGCTAACGTGGTCCCCATCTTCAAAAAAGGGAAGAGAGAGGATCCGGGCAACTATAGGCCCGTCAGGCTTACCTGTATCCTTGGGAAACTCTTTGAGAAGATCCTCAAGGAGCACGTCTGTGATGGGCCGGCTTCAGGGATGATGTTCAAGGGCAACCAGCATGGTTTCATTGGGGGCAGGTCATGTCAGACCAACCTTATTGCCTTTTATGATTGGGTCACAAAGGCAATGGATGCAGGTGTTGCCGTGGACGTAGTCTTTCTAGATTTCAGCAAGGCCTTTGATACCGTCTCCCACCCCATCCTCATTAAAAAACTAGGCGACTGTGGCATTGATGCCTACACAGTCAGATGGATTGCGGATTGGCTCAAGGGTCGTACTCAGAGGGTGGTGGTGGATGGGTCATATTCGACCTGGGGGGGAAATGGGCAGTGGAGTCCTGGGGCCTGCACTGTTCAATTTCTTCATCAGCGATTTGGACGATGGGGTGAAATGCAACCTGTTTAAATTTGCTGATGATACCAGAATTTGGGGTGAGGTGAGCACGCTAGTAGGGAGGGAAAGACTGCAGCAAGACCTGGATAGGTTACAGGAGTGGGCTGACATAAACAGGATGCGTTTCAATACTGACAAGTGCAGGGTGCTGCACTTAGGCAGTAGAAACCAGCAGCACACTTATAGAATGGGAAACTCCCTTCTTGAGAGCACGGAGGCAGAAAGGGATCTTGGAGTCGTTATTGACTCCAAGATGAACATGGGCTGCCAATGTGAGGTCACGGTTGGCAGGGCTAACTGGACCTTGTCGTGCATCCGCAGATGCATCTCAAGTAGAGCCAGGGAGGTGATCCTCTCCCTCTATGCGACGCTGGTCAGGCCACAGCTGGAGTACTGTGTCCAGTTCTGTGCGCCCCATTTCAGGAGGGATGTGGACAACATTGAAAGGGTCCAGAGGAGGCCACCCGCATGATCCGGGGACAACAGGGCAGACCCTACGTTGAAACACCGCGGGACCTAAACCTGTTCAGCCTTCACAAGAGAAGGCTGAGGGGGGGCCTGGTGACTGTCTATAAACTCACTAGGGGGGACCAGAAGGGTTTAGGGGAGACACTGTTTCCCCTAGCGCCCCCTGGCATGACAAGGAACAATGGACACAAATTATTAGAGAGTAGGTTTAGATGAGACATCCGCAAGAACGACTTCACAGTCAGGGTGGCTAGGAGCTGGAACCAACTTCCTAGGGAAGTGGTGCTGGCTCCTACCCTGGGGATCTTTTAAGAAGAGGCTTGATGACTACCTGGCTGGACTCATTTGAGTCCAGTCTTTTCTCCCGCCCAGGCGGGGGGTCGGACTTGAAGATCTACAAGGTCCCTCCGACCCGACTTCTGTGATTCTATCCTGTCAAGAAGTCATGACTGTCTAGCCCTTCTCATAATAGTGCAGTTGTGGGCAGGTGGGCTCTCCTTGGTAGGAGAGAGGCTGAAAAATGCGACCTCAAGCATTTCTAACTTTCAGAAGCCTTTTGCTTTTGGATCTGCTTATGTTGAATTTGAACCTCTCCTTTTTAAATTCCTTTCTGAAGCTGTAACTTTTTTTTAAAAGAAAAGGGTCCCGGATAGCACTGTGTGGGGAGGGGGGTTGGTTTGGTTTGTTTTTTTTCCATTTGGTAGTGTTTAAGGCTGGTAGTGAAACTAGTTTAGCTTATCTGATTCATAATGAATAGAGAACATTCTCATCTTGGTAAATGTCCCATCAATATGATTGTGGTAGAAAGCTTGAGTCTAGTTCCTAATTGTGGGGTGGGGAGAAGTAGTAGCACAGAAACTAACCACTGTGTTCAACACTTATTGGCTGTCATAGTCAGTGGAGGTATTGCCCAGGTTGGTAGGTAATGGAGACTGAGCTGTGCTTATTGCACTAACTTGCCTGACGTACTTCAGAATTGTGCAGGAGAACAGAACAAAGCATGAATCAAAGTAGATTCTAGCTGACTGTTCTCATGCCAGATCCTGAGTTAATTTTTTAAAGAACCATACTTCTGGAGGATGGGAGGGGACAAAAGTAACATGTAACCTACAGTGTTTGTCAGAGGAGTGCCAATGAGCTGTTTCAGTATCTTATGCATTTGAATGTCATGCAAACTTGTCATGGCACTTTTTCACTTCAGATGTAAAGCATCCCCTTAATATTAGATATTAAGCCACAAATTTCATATTTGCAGCCAACCAGAAAGAGATGAAGGCGGTGAAATCCCCTGTCAAATGAAGTTGAAAATAATAAGTAGACATGCTTGGGTTTAAATGTTGAATATTTCTTAAAACATTAATACACCACTACCTCATTTTTATAGTCTTGTTAAATTGAAAATATGTCTACTTTTTGTAGATGTTTTCTTTGTTCTTAAATATCTAACAACCCTTTCTAAGGACTTATTACTTGGTCCTTTTTTAAAAGCAAATTTTGGAAGAAATAGCAGCTGAAAATCAGTGCCTTGATCAAAACTTAAGTAAAAGTACTTGCGGTTTGCCCGTTTTAGGAGAGAAGTGTTTTTGGAGGTACAAGAAACTTTTATTCAGAGAGAATCCATGATAGGCAGCAGTACCAGTAATGTTCTAATACTGGTATTGTAGCCTACATGTAGAAAGCCAAGTCGGTTTGGAAAAATGTGGGTACATCGTGAGATGAGGATGTGCTTTAGTTGAAGGCTGTTTAACCACCTACAGCCCCGATCCTGCAACTCTACCTGCCCTTGTTCACCAAGAGGAGTAACAGGAGAATATAAGCCCTAAGGTGAATTTGATGTCCAGCTAGATGCATCAGAAACCTGATGTACTTGATAACGCTCTTAGAAAAGCTGTGCGTCTATTGGAAAAGGGGAAAGGAGTCTTCTAGCAGTAGAACAGCAACACATTTGTGTTCCAGAAGTCATGCAGGTCTGAGTCATCCTTGCTCTGTTGAACACTCATTCTTCATTTAAGTATTACTCTTCACTCCTAGACAATGGAACTGATTGGCAGTATGAAGATAAATGGGAAAGCTGTTGCATCAAACTTCACTCCTGATAGCAGCAAAATTTATACAAATTCTGGTAAGCTATTCATGCTTCTTTCAGCATCATATTTTATGCTTAATAACACTACAATTCATGGGCATTTTTCTTTTTTTGATAACAGTGCCCATTTGAAAAAGCCCTTTATATAAGCATTTTTAAAACACAATTACAAATATACACTTTTTGCACAGATTCTGATTTGCTGGTTCTAATTTTTCTTTGCATTTGCATTGCTTGCTTTTGCCAACTATTAGGAAAAATATTAAGGAAGTTTAAGAGGAAGTGTTGAATGGCATATACAATGGTACAACACAGTAGTTAAGATGCTTAACAGCCATGTGCTACTTCTAGATTTATAGAGTAAAAATTTTAGTTTCCCCAAAATGGCACCATAACAAGTGCACAGCACCAGCTTCCTGCTTGGATCATGTGCTCTGAACCACAATGCCTTGCTGTCCTGAATTGTTACCTCTGTATACAAACTGTAGATTACCACCAGAACTTTTTTCAGTGACCTGCTAGTTAGTTGCCATTCAACAGGGAAAAAAATCCTGCCATATAAAACACATTTGAAAACATGATTTCAACAAAGCTTTCAATGCTTTACCTTTCTGCTAGAAGTTCTGAATAGTGCAGGTATGTTCAACAGTTCCCTTTTTGTTTAGAATAACTCTTAGCTGCTCATTATTTTAGCTGATCCTTTCCTGCGTTCCATTTACCATGGAGTCCTTAAGTGTAGTCTGACATTGTGTTGCTATTGGTAACCTTGGATTAGAAAGCAAAACAAATAGTTTGTTTTATATGTGAGACTAACATCTCAGCAAGATGCTAATCTTCCACAAAAGTGGAATCAACTGCGGATAGCCTGAGGGAGTTGCTGAAAGCAGTAGTACTAAAAATCTAATGTGGCGGTATCTCAACTTTCTGTAGTGCAGAGGTACCCAAACCTTTTCTTATTGTGTACCCCTTCCAGATTTACCAGATGCCTGCGTGCCCCTACCAGCATACCTTTCATATTTTAGCATCTTAAATGCCAATTATTATTATAATGAATATTAAATCTGCTATTGCATAACTTCTCCTACCTGCCCAGAGATATCTTGTATACCTTGAGGGGTACACGTACCACAATTTGAACCCCTGCTGTAGTGCTTTCATGCCAGGCAGTAGGCCTGTGAGAAGCAGCTAGTATTTGCTTTGTATTTGGATTCGACCAACCTGGAGGACAGTGATTTGATTTGGCGATTTCAAATCGCTGCCCTGAATCGAACAGGCCCCTCATCCCCTGCCCATTCTCCCAGCCCTGTCAATGGCTGCCTCACCCGGCCTCAGTGTCCTGGCGCTTTTAAAAAAAAAATCTCCTCCGAATCAAATTGGCAACTGAAGCTTCACACAGCCCTACTAGCCAGCTTCAGATTGAGAAGAGTATTAAATTTGAACATTGTAGCTGTATTATAGAATTTTGAGGTGGCTTGAAACCTATCTTGCATTCAGGTACATAGAGACACTGCGTGGAGTACAACTATCTTAAGCAACATCTTCAAGGGCAGAATTCTTACTGGGATTCAATACTTGGTGTGATGTAGCAAAAATTGTATTACTGTTTAAAAGAATATAAAGACAGTAATGGATATTTTCTTCAAAGGCTCCTCTTCATGTGACTATTCTCCATGGAACAGAGTAGACAGTGTTAATCAGGTTAAAGCTGAAGCCATCTTTGCTTCATTTCTATAGCTATAGAGTTGCACAAGTATAACAGTTGCATGTCAACAGCTGCTTTCCCTATTAACACACAACTTGTCATTATCTTTTTATTTTGTTTCTTGTGTCACTGGCATAACATACAATTGTTTAAGCATGAGAAGTGAAAGTTGAATTTAGCATTTAATATCTTGTTCTGCTGTTTTGGCAGACTTGCAAAGCATATGTTTGATATCCACGGTTCAAAATGTGTTAATAAAAATAAAGTGAACGTTAACTCTCATTCAAATCCTTTTCCTAATCTGCTGATTTGCTAGTAGTCTTAGTACAATAACCAACCATTTGTTTCCTCCATCGTTCTTCAGATGAAGGTGAAGTTTTCATTTGGGATGTAAAAAGCAGGCGATGCATAAATAAGTTCACTGATGAAGGCTGTTTGCATGGAAGATGTCTTGCTCTATCAAAAAATGGCCAATATGTGGCATGTGGGTAAGTGACAGTATGCTACAGAATGTCATATTCTCTCACTTTGGAGCCCTTGGGTAAATTTTTTAACATTTGCAACAAATAAGGAACTAGTGGCTAGGAGTTAATTTTTGGTGAAGACGGGTATGGACTAGGAGTCCTATTCCATTAAACACCTAGCCATTGCGTTCCATGGGTATTCATATAATATAGTGTTGACTAAACACCAGTAACACATGTACATATTTTTACTAGCTCAGTTTCTGTTAACATGGTGTTAGCTACTCCATCTGTTTAAAAGGCAGACCTGAATCTGTGACTCGTTCATTAATACTATATTTACTCAAATCCAAGATAAGGTAAGGTACCAGCCCATCCTGGGGCAAGGGGAGGGGAGATTCTGGCCCTTCACCCCACTTCTGCTGCTTTCCCTGCCATGCTGGTTGTTGGAATGGAAGATAAAAACTTAAAATGACCCACCAATAAAAAGATTCTTTCCATGAAAATATAACCAGTTTTATAACTTTCAGTGTGTAGGATCCAATTATTAGGGGTTGTCTTAAATGCAAAGTCTTCTTGGATTCAGGTAAATATTTTCTTTCCCCCCCCCTTAGTCACTTTCCAGCTCCCTGTTTCTTACAGTTGCTGTTGTGTATTATTTTAAATACCAGTTCTTATGTTGGAGAAACCTGAAAAAAATCCTATATAAAAATGGTTATCTGCTACAGAAACAGTTGGGGGAAAAAAGCTAACTTTTAAACATGTTTAGGTGGGGGTCTCTGTTGGTTGGCACAGCTTGTGCAGTTAGTGCTGTTGCTGCTTGTCCAGTTGGATTACTCTGACGTTTTATGCAGATGGGGTGCAGAGAGCTCTGTGAAAAACATTTCCTTTAAAATAATTTGAAAAATAACATTTCAGATTTGAGTTTCATCTAGCTCTGTGAATGAATGTTTATTTCAGTGTTCAGCTTGTCAATCTGAAGTCCTGTTTTGCATCATCTGAAGCCCATTTCTTCACTTGGAAGCTTAGTTTATTGTTGAAAATGTACTTTTAAATTTAGTTTTTAGAGAAACCAACTTTCTCGTTCAGGGTGAAAATGTCGTATATGTTTGTTCCTAAAATCAAATGCATCATTTAGTTTGTTGTCTTTTATGCAATACTGTCTTTTGAACCTGCAAGATAAAATAGAGATTTTGATGAACTGTAACTATTTGTCCTTGTGTCTAGTTATAGCAGAGTGCACTCTACTTAATATAGTACTCTAGAAAAGTTACTTTTTTATAGCTTTAAAGAAATGGGCTTAAATTTAAGACCAGACAGAATGAAAAAAAATGCAGCTATAATTCCATTTTTGGTGGTTGTTATATCCCTCAGACAGTTAGTTGTTTATTCATTCACTACTTTGGGCAGGAAAGAGCATTAAGAATTGACAAGTAAAGCTGCATTTCTTTAAATTGAACAAACTTGATTTATGGTACTTATGAAAGCATTTGGAGCGGGCGGGATATGATTGTTTACTTATAGCTCATTTTAGTCCAAGTCATATTTTAGAGACAACTACTGATGCTTGACCTTGATCTGAATCCTCTTGATGAAGCTGGAAGAGCCATTCTCTTGTTGCAGATGTAGTTCACCTGAAGTGGCCTTGTCTGAGGCAGTGATTGATAGGTGCCAGAACCCTCTAGAATTATATTAGCTAATCTTCAAGATGAATAACACTACACAACTATTTTTTTAAAATTCAGATGTGAAGCAGCAGAAGTATATTCAGCATAAAGTGATGAGTGTTTTTTTTGTTTGTTTTTAACATGACGTTTTAACCTGGGGGAAAAATTAGACCATGCAAGCAGTGTCCCTCCAAAAGGAAATCTGGCCTGCTCTGAAAACTGGTGTGCGAACCAGGGAACTACCAGAGCTGATTAGCTTAAGCTGTAGAGACTTATGTTAAGAAGTCAGTCATCCATAATGTTCTAATATGGTCTTTAAATTGTGTACATGCATATACTAGATATGCGATGATAGTTTAACTTGTAGAGATGCCATGTGAATGATGAATCACTCTTCTATATGTTTTTTGAATAAACTTTGTCTTTTTTTTTTCTTTAGCTCCAGTTCTGGTGTTGTGAATGTGTATACCAGTGAGACTTGCCTCCAGGAAGCCAATCCTAAACCAGTCAAAGCTATAATGAACTTAGTTACAGCTGCTACCTCTCTGGTGTTCAACTCCACCACAGAAATTTTGGCAGTGGCCTCCAATAAAGCAGATGACGCTGTCAAACTGGTATGTTGAGTTCTGTTTTTTGAGGTTTTTGGGGGGAAAGAGTATATTTTTACCCAAACTTGGGAAGGGGCAGAATGAGGAAAAGAACCTTTTGTTAGTTGGAATTGTGTTGGATATGTGGATACTACTGTTCTTACAAGTTTAGTGTTGGACAAATAAAATAGTCTGATGCACTGTATAAAGTAGTAACTTGAAAACTGGAGCCGAGATGTCCAACTAACAGTTGAACTAATTGTGGTGCCTGTAGTAAAGCCCTTCCTTCCACCCTTTCTAAAACGACCTCCTGCCACATTCTATTGGAACAGCAGCAGGGTGCATATAGGGTGTAGGTGTAATTCAGATTGTCACTGGCACTTTATGACAGCCTTCGACAATAGCAGCCACTTTACTATGGATTTCCTACACTGGCTCCCTGAGGAAGTTGGTACTTGCCTTGCCAGCTACCTAGGTAATAGTGGAGATGTCTAGTAATTAGTTGGAGAATGATGAGACTGGGGCCCCTTCTACGTGGTGCATCTATTGTACAATTGACGGATTAATTGCACAATTAAACCAAAACCAGCTACATGTGCAGAGTACTGCCTAACATACCATAAAAAGTTTCAACCAGCTATAAAGTTAGACCTCGAAAATGTGTAATATACACATTTTATATATATATAGCTGTAATTTGTACATAGAGCAGGGTCTTCCCTGTGGCTGGGAGCCATGTCAGCATGAACAGCTGGTGCTGGGAGTCCTGCAGTTGAAGATCTCATTTAACTCCCATTTTCTGAGTAATTCAGGAGTAACCAGCGATTAAGCGGAAGGCAAAGAAAAATGGCTTCTACATATTGCCTTTGCATTCCCATCATTTTGTTACCTTTTGGGGGCTGCTGAACTGAAGTCTTGAGCTCCCTGGCACAGCTCCCATTTGACATAAAGGCTTCTTCTAGGCTGCTGTTGTCCATTTATGCAAATAAGAGGCTAACAGTAACATGCCCATAACTGAATTAATCCCAGAGGGTGTTGAAATGGTTGTCTAGCCAAAATCTTGGAAGATGCAACTTAGGTACTTTCAGTGTAACAGATAACGCAACACAAGTAGACATAAAAGCCAAACATAGGTAAGACTATGATTGATATTACTTAGACTTCTACTGTGCTAGCAGTCGAATCGTATTACTAAGTGGTTCTAAATCTGTTACTTTTCTGATGAAAAGAAACCAAATATAAATTATTAGAAATTTTCAGTGGAAGAAAACTTGAAACTAGCTCACCGATTACAATCAAGGAGATGATTTTAAATGAGTGAATCAGTTCTGTTTTAACCTAACAAAGTTAGGAACATAAATCCACAGGAGTAAAAGACAGACTAAGAACACACACAACTCAAATATACCTCTGTCCCAATGTTGCATTTAGCATGTTGTAAAAGTGTTAGCCTTGCCTGCCTCCCACATCATCTGTAGTTTTAATGGGACAAGTTAGTCAATCTTAATGCCTTTTTCAAATGCAGTAAGGATTCAATTCTTTATTTAGGACAAGTCAAATGAGATCCTGATTCAGGGTTCTCTACATTTTCTTAGGAATAGGTTTTGGTGCAAAATGTTCCATTTAAAAATATTTCAGGATATGATATATTGCATCTCTTAGTTGCATCTGCCAAGCTTTGCTCTACTTGACTTTTAACTTTCCTGTAATAGATGTTGTTTTATCTCTTCCTATTCCTGCTTTCTACAATGTATACATATGACTTTTTTTCAATTCTTGCATGCCTGTCTCTCCCTTCCCCTCTTCTGTAAAACATCTCAACTTTTTTCTCTCTTCTTTCTATCCCACCCATTCTACCACTTAATTGCTAGATAATGAAACTAACAGGAGATGCCGGTTACACAGGCGAAAACTGCAGAGAGAGTGATCGGTTAGCAGACATCAAACTTCCCCCTAGCTGTTGAAAGGTGGAAATAACTGAGGTTCTTAATTAGGAGGAAATACTTATGTTGGTGGGTCTTGTCTGAGCCTCCAGTCCTCTCAGTTAACTGCCTTCATTGTTGGTCATGAATGCCAAAATTACTATAGGATTAAATTGACCTGATTTCTTGGGGGGTTTGCTGTAGCCCATGGTGTCTTCAGCATAAGGAACAACAAAACCTGATTTTATTTTTTTTGCTTCAGTTCAGCAAGGTTTTGAGTAGGGGAATGGGCACTGGAGTGAACTGCCAGCTGTTGAGACAGCGTAGTACAGAACCTCACTCAAGTTTGAGAATATGCACTGTTTCTAATTTTACACGACTGAAGAAATGCAGCTTTCAGTCTTGGATTCTGCACAGACCTGTGGCACTTGCCAATGATGCTGTCCATATACGACAGAGGAGTGGCTTTTTGATATGTGTTGCTGAACAGTTAATTATCTGGTTTTCATTTTAATGGTGCCTTTTCATTATGATTGACTCAAATGAACTTCTTAAGCTTTTGTGCCTTTAAAAATGGCGTAGATCTTGGAGTTGTTCAGAGTTCAGTAATAACTAGAGGTGCACCAGTACATCAGTTATTTTGTAACTGATGAAAGGAAAATTGACAGTATTGGCAGTCGGCTGTCTTTGGCTAATGTGGTGGATTTAATGTTGCTCATAAATGCGGCATGCATGTGGCCAGGAGTGCAACTTGGCATCTTGGAGACCAATATCTGGCTGGTAAGTCTGAGGGGAGAAGGGGGTGGGGGGCAGATTGAGGTCCCCACAGTGTGGGAGGGAGTGGGGCTGGGGCAAGGGCAGGTGCTGCCCAGCTAGGGCAGGGCATGAGACAGGGCTGGTGGCTTGTGCGGGGGGCTGGCCCTCGCAGCTGCTCACACCCCAGGGAGGTATGGGGGCACACTGTTCCCTGGATCTGTGGTTGGGGTAGGGGTGGGCTGCCACTGTGCGTTTGTGCTTAGGCTGGGCCAGGGCAGGCAGCAGCAGCACTGGGAGGGGGGCTACGGGGTTGGCGCCCCTGTAGCCTACCTCCCAGTGCTGCCGCCACCCGCCCCATCCCACTGGGTAAGAGCGCAGCCACAGGAAAGAGCCTGGCACAGTCCCCAAGTGCAAGTGTACAGTGGCAGACTGTCTTTGCTCTGCGCACAGATCCAGGAGGCCACGCCCCCCATGTCTCCTCCAGGGCTGCATGCAGCAGTGGGAGCCCCCCCCCCAGTGAACTGCTGGCTCCATCCTGTGCCCCACCCCAGTTGGGCAGCGTTGACCCCAGCCCCATTTCCTTCACTGTGGTGGCCTTGATCTGCAACCCCTCTTCCCTCCCCCACAGACTTACCAGTCAGATGCTGCTCTCCAAGCTGCCGGGCTGCGTATCAGCAGTTGGATCAGTATCAGCCGATATGGCTGGTAAGTAATTGGGCATTGGTATTGGCCCAAAAAATCTTTATCCATGAACACTTATTGGTAACAGTCTGTGATTCCTCAAAAGTGCTCATCTATATACCATGCAGTGTAAGGTATTTTTTCATAAAGCTATAGTAAAAGTTTAATTTCCATGTTGAGTTGCTGCTAAATATTGGAAATGAAGGCCCAGAAAATGGATGGTGGGTATACTTCTGTTGCATTAGCGGTGCTAGCGCTGATTTAAAAGTGTGTGCGTAAGACACTTGTGAAAAGTACAGATATTGAGTTTCATGGGTTTCTTAGGAGACCCGATGATGGAGAATCCTGAAAGCAACTTTATATTTAGTACCAGTACACTAAAGATTGTAGAGTTCTGTATCTCAGGGTTGTTCTGGTAGCTGGCACTGAATTTAATAGTTAAGAGCAACTATTATGTTACCCATTATATAGTAAAGGCACAAAAAGCAAAATTTTTTAAATGTAATATTAAAATAATTTAATAGTATTGAGGGGGCTTTTAATGTTGACATATTTGGTGGTTGCGTGGACTTTGATGTAATAGCTAATTTATAACTTCTTAACAGGTACACATTCCTTCATTTACTGTATTCTCAAACTTCCCAGTGTTCAGAAGAAAAGCTATTTACCTTACTCAATCTATGGATTTCTCTCCCAGAAGTGGCTTTTTTTCTATTGGAAATAACAAAGGAAAAGCTTTGTTGTATAGGTATGTATTAAACTAGGTTCATTAATTCTTAGTTAAAGAAAGTATTACCTTGTGAGATTGGTGACAGCATTGTCTTTGACCTCTGGGTTATCAGTTCACAACAGACCAACTTAATTAGCTTTATAAAAAATAAAAAGTGGTATTTTGTACAAAAAATAACTTAAAACCCCTCCCCCAACTTCCATGTTCTTAAAATCAAACTTGCAATCATCTTAATAGACTGTCCAGTAGATTTAATCCACATTTTTTTTAAGCATCCATACCAGAAAGCTACCATCATTTCAGCAGAGACCAAAGACTGAGTGAACAAGCTGCTGATTGTGTTGTTCTTATTCTTCAGGAACAGAGTTAAGGCATATCGAAAGGTTTCTCACATTGCCCTGCTAACTTCACTGTATATGCTAGATTTGTTCTGAGTACAGTATCTGCTTTCAGTTTTCAGGGCTAAGTACAAATGGTGAAAAAACCCGAGGCTGGATCAATTCAGTCTTCACAGGTTGGTCTAAGCTGCATAGATTGAACCGATAAGCAGGTGAACAGACATTCACTTTTGATTCTGGAATTGCAGCCCCATGTTGCCGGCAGTAGCCCAGTCCAGAAGCTAGGGGGTGCCAGAGCATGCCTCCTTGGTCAGCTAGAGCAGACAGCTTGGGCCAAAGCTAGCCCATCTACACTATGAGGGGAGGTTTGCAGGAGAGGTGTAAAGCATCCTGGGATGCTGTGGGACTGTGAGTTAACTTGAATCTAGAGGGGATCTGAGACGAGTTCAATTAACTGATTTAACTTAAACCAGTTAAGTCTGATACTACATCCACCCAGGTTTATCTTAAACTGGTTTCAGCCAGAACTGAATTTCTGTGTTGTGTTACACATTGGAATCAGTTTCCTATTACTTATACCAGTTTGTGTAATTTCTGTCCTGAACCCAGGTCTGCGAAGTGAGTGCTTGTTAAAATAGTACGGCTTCAGTTCTCTCTCATTTGAGCAAATAAGCAATGACTTCTTGGTTATTTTAACAAATTGTAGTAGGTAGCTTGTAGTCTGCAATGGTATCAACCTATTAGGGATGCTCTGTGTTTCCTTGTAGATAGAATTTCCCCCCCCCCCCAACTCAGCTTATGAACCAGTTCTGTCTCCCATGCTGACACTTAACGTCAAATCGCATTATTTTGGTCAGCCATGGCTGGAAGGTGTAGGAAGATGAAGTGAATCCTGCATATTTTAAGATGCTCATGCACAACCTGTCTGCCAAATTGTCACGTAACCTGTACGTGGAGGAAATGAATGCGTGGCGAAGACCTTTTGTCTTGTATCAACCAAAGAGCTCAGTAAAGCTGGAATGTCTTATTGTGCTAGATGATGTAGAAATACTCTTTTGTATGTGAACAGTTTAGAGGGACTCCATGAAGGAATCTGAGCCTGTTAGGTCAGATTAGTCCTAAGCTAAGGTTCTTCTTATGGAGACATGAGCAAAGTCCCATAATTGACTTAAATCCTTGTGGCTGGTCAATGAAATGAGAACATTTTGAGGTAGGGAGGAGTATTCATTACAACCTCCATGTCAAATGTGCTGCTATCCATTTACTCTGGACAAAAACAGACTACTAAGCTTTATTGGCTCTCTGTGAATAATAGTATGCTGTAAATATGGACAACTCAAGTTCTTGTTTTTGGGAGGGGGTGTTAATGTAATTTGACATATCAAAGGCTGACAGGTGGTGAGGAGAGCCTGTGAAAAGATGAGGTTCACAACAGTAAGACTGTAAAAAGAGGGAGGAAATGACGAGGTGCATGCTTTGGCATATGTGAGCTTGGAAGTAGCACAGCTGTGGTTCAAGTGCATCTTCCCACAAGCTATTAACCTTTGTTCCTGAAAGCTAATGTGGCATGGGTATAGTTAACAAAGAACTCTAGGCAACTGCTAAAGATTATAATGTAAAAGATTTACGATATGATAGCTAGAAACCAGAGTTTCTACCTAGAATGCTAACTAAAATGCCGTACCACATGGAACAGGTTAACAAGTTGTTTAAAATGTCATTTTTCACTCTCTTTTTTTTCAGAGTGAACCATTACTCAGATTTCTGAGGCAGGATGCACCATGATGAAAGCTGCTTGGTGGCTCAAAGGTACAAGTAACTTCTGAACAGCTGTTGATAGCATAATTTGACGGAAGCTGAAATTTCTTCTTCCCTCTGATGAATTACTCTTTTCCATACAGTCCAAATTAAGTTTCAAGTGTATAGTTCTCTGTGGGTGTGTGCACGATTGGGGGTTTTTTGGGTGGGGGCAGTAAACAGCTGGGAGCAGAACTGAATGGTGTGAGAGAGAAAAGGTGCCAAATAGGCTAATTGTGAATTTCCCCACCAAAAAATTCAGCTCTGACTAGTCAATCGACTGATGTTGTAAATGGCATCAGTTTGCACAGGTGTACACCTAAAGAAAGGTGAAGTGGTAAGTTGCAACAGCCAAACTCTGCCAACAAGGTTCCAGCTTTTGGTATTAAGTTTAACCTGTTCATAGGAAAGTTGCACAATGACTCACGTATTTCCATTTGGGTAGTATTTTTTGCTTTTTAACCAATAACTTGGTATTAATGAGGCAACTCAAATGCCTTTGAAGGTCAACTGAACAAAATGCAGAATTTACATAAACTTCACAGTATACGTGTAGTTTCTGTGACTTCTAATGTGGTGTTTCTTTTCCAATCTCTCCTCAGATGCTGTAATCTGAAGTTTCAAAGTATGCTGACAACTTCCTGCAGATTTTTTTCCATACTCGCTCTAGCAGTTGGGGTGGGGGGAGGGTTATTGGAAGTTCATAAGTACCAGTGCTTTTGTGACTTGTGTAATTTTAATAAAAAATCTTGGCTTGTCCAGAAAACCGATATTGGCTTCAACTTTGTGTTGGTTTTTTTGGGTTTTTTTAGTGCTAGAAGTAGGCTTTGAATGACTGTTGATAGTATAACATAACATAGCCATAGCACCATGTAAGCTATGCTTTTTCAAGGAATGCTTGTTTCAGTTACTCTTACAGTCCGTGTTCCAGTGTTAAAATTGAAAACAAGTTCATCATATTAAGCACTTAGGCTGCTTGTAGACATTAAAAAAAAAAAAAAGACATTTTAAATTTGGCACACCCCTGTGCTGAGCCCAGCGCATGCCCAGAAGAGGCATTGTGTTGGTTGGACCTGGGAATCCCAACATATGTATAGGTCAGACGCTATACTGGGGCTTTTTGGTGCTTTTATTTTAATAGCAGATTGAATCAGCTTTAGATAAAAGCACCAAAAAACTCTGCTGAAACACCCGATCTACACAGATGCTGCAGGGTTGAAGTAATGCAGCCTTAGGTGTTAGTAAAACCTCAGTTGGTCTCAGTGTCATACCAGTATCTCTCTTAAAATTCAGATGTATAGGCTTTCCTTTTATTGAATTCTTAATCGTGGAGAATGCCAGACCAATCTTTATTTTCATCTGAAGGAGACCTGTCATTGCTACTCTTAAGTATTAATGCTACTTGATCTATAGGATCAGCTAGGAAGGGTTACACTATATCTGTCCACAGTTTGTCAGTGGAGATGTGATTAGAATTCTGTTTCATTATTACTTTCTTTTTTATCAAGCTGGCTACTGAGCTCCTAAAGGAGAAAAAGTCTTAAGAACAAGACTGACGAGAAATTAGCTGTTGGTGGCATAACTTGGTGATGTGTGACTGCCATATTGGCAGAATATGCCAGTTGCTCAAGTTGAGCGGGAGGAGAATGCAATTGTCCATTTTGCAGAAGAATAACTACTACTTAGAACTGTATATTATTGAGATGGAGAGCTGTAGTTACCCAAGTAATCAGTAGCTGTGAAATCAATATTGAGGCTTCTGTGTGGGTGGAAGTACTAAAGGAGGTGTCAAACTCACTTTGAGTGTATTTATTCCTCAATAGGGAAAAGGCATGTTTGGGTCCTAATATCCTTTCAAAATCTTCGGGTGCTCATAGACCTCCATTTGCTAAACTCTAGTAAAAGCACAATTGCGTGTGTAGCATAGCATTTTCCTAGTTACTGGCCTTTAAACAGAGTGTATTGACCAAGAGACAGCACAGTTAAGTTAATGTCCAATCCCATATGTCACTTCCAGCAAAGAAGGCTGAAGGAGAGACTTGCAATAAAGGTGGAAAATTAAAAATACCTGAAATCAAGGTGGTATTCACAGTTAACTGAAACTAGGAGGTTTTTTCCCCTCTTCCTGTACTGGAATGGTCTCCTTAAAGGATCGGTAGATAAAATCCCCAAGCAATGACATTAGTAAAATACTCTTCTATAGTTAAGTTGGTTATAGGCTCCGAAGGTCTGTGAATCCGGAGAGACGGGAGAGAATTTAGCAAAATTACACAATGTTCGTTTCTGATGCAAGTTTCCAGTTATTCACTAGAGGGCAGCATTGGATCAGTTGCTTGGAGACCTTGACGGCTTTGTTTAAAGCTTCTATTTCAAGTTTGTCCTGCAATAATACTTGCATTTGGTATTCATGCTTTGATCAAAGAAATCTTCATTAAGCAGTATATTTGCATTCTTACAAGTATCCCACCTGGTAGATAGGCTTGCATAAGTTTAGTGTCTAATAACTTGCAAAGTGTTACATAATTCTTTAAAGAATAGGAAAGCCTAACTCTTAATGAGAATGAAACAGTATTTTGGAGACGGATATTTGGAATCTAGAGAGAGTGTGGGTGGTGGGTTTGTGTTGGTTTAAAATTTTTTTTGTAGTACATCTAAGAAATAAGTAACTTCAGCACCGGTACTTTTCAAATCTGTTTCTAATCCTTCCAGTGCTACTGTGTAGAAGTAGCCATCTTTACCTTATGCACGGAGAAATTTAATTCAGTTATTCACAGGTGTACAAAAACCATTACCAGATCCAGCAAGAGAACTAGGTGGCCAGTCACGTTGCTTCTGCCAGCATTTGTTGTTATCCCTCCCCCCCGTCCTAATTTTAAAGTGATGGTAGAATAAAAATTAGGAACAAAGCAGCAAGTCAATCTCTTCCTTACCCAGGTAAAGTAAAATTTTAAGTGGCAAAAATGTCTTGTAGTAAATAAATGATACTTGTAAAATGAAATGTAAAGGAGTAGTCATGTATGGAACTTGTGTGGAGTGACGTGTAAAACTGAATTTCCTATAAAAAGCAGTAGCATTAATAATTGTTTAAATACTTTAAACCTAGCCATAAGGCAGAAGGGGAAGAGGCATAGGGAATAGTAGGAGGATCGCAAACCACACTTCACGTAATGGAAGTCAAATATTTCAAATATTTTAGTAAAATGCTAATTCTCTTAATCTTGTAGATAAATTGCCATTTAAGCGTATTTCATTGACTTTGGTAGAGGACGGATTAAACCTCTTCAATGGAAATGTCCTCTGTGAGGCTGCAGTGTGGTACCTCTATAATCTGGCAGCAGAAGCAAGCAGGTCAGGCCAGGTAGGACAGCCCCTCTCAAGGGGAGGGAAGGAATAAGGAAATCCAGCACCTCTCCAAAGCTAACTACTGCCTCCAGAGGCAAGGGGAGGGAGCTGCCCCCACTCTCTAGATCCCAAGCAGCAAGGTAAGCAGTTATTCAAGGTGATATCCGTGTCCTTAATCCTGTGCTCCCTCCCAGTTTTCACATCCATTACTGGCAATCCTGAGGAAATGCTTGCCTATCTGTGTATATGGAGAAAACCTTCTAATGCTGGGTAGCCCCTTTAGGTGATTGACTTAATACTTAATCTTGTGCGGTAGACTCACCTCTGTGCTGGTTGGTGCCATACAACTGCAGATGACACTGTCTTGCAATCTGACCCTGACAGTTTATAAAGGTTTCTGAGAGCACCTGCCCATCCATACGTTCTCAGTCAAATCCAGGCCATGGTTGCAGACTTACTTTTCTTGAAATGAAAATAAATAACTAAATTTTACTTCATTATCTATCATTAGTTAGTTGCCTTGAGTTCTGTATCTGGCTGAAAATAGTTTATACTGTTACATAGCAGTGTTACAGCTACATAATGCCACTACTGGGTGAGCCTTTGGCAAATCATTTCACTATGACTTTTTTTTCCCCCCCTTTAAGTGGCAGGAAGAAAAGCTAGTTGATTTGAAGAGTTATTTGGTAAAGAAGCATTAACAAAGGAGGAAAATAAGGAGCAATAATGCTTTTTTAATTTAATTTGTTTTTTTTGGTTTATGTAAAGTAAAAGAAGGAATATATAAAAGCAAATAAATAAACCACACAGGAAAAAGTTAAACATACTGCAGCCCTGATTTTTGGATTTTTTTTCCCCTAAGCGTGCCCCCCCACAATTTCTGCTCAATTAAGCATGGGGCCCTGTTCTAGTATAACTTGGACACGTATTGCAAAGACCATTCCCATCTAAACTGATAGTATGGAGAAAAGAAGCATCACCAGGAAGAAAAGCAGGGAGCAATCAAGTAGCCTGTTCAGCCTTGCACAGGACCTTTGTATAGTGGAACTGAGACTAACCCAGACCTCTTGAGTCTATGGAGCATGCTTTCCCAACCAGACTTGTGTGCCTTCCCCGCCTCGGGGACACTTGTATCTTTTATAACGCTGCTTATTTCTATATATAATGGTCAGCAGAAACTTTCTTCATGCTTGTCTATTCAATGAAAATGTCCTTTCTAAGAGATGTACTCCTGTAACTACTGTGGCGAAAATTTGCATCTTTACCTTGGTGGAGACCTAAGCAAAATGACAGGGGAAGATGGGAGGACAAGGTTGTAGCAGAAAGGTAGTTTTCTGTTAATTGGTTTATACAATGGTCTCACTGGTCATGTGCCGTTTGGGCTGTTCCATCCAACCTGAACGTCATAGATTTCATAGACATTAGGGCTGGTGGGGACCTCGGAAGATCAACTTGTTATTGCCCTGGTAACCAAGGGCTGAGTAGGAGACGTCATAAGCAGAGGTCCTGGTTTTCTCTGTCTAAGAATCATGACTTCTCTGATTTAACCCCTCCCCCATCCATGTTTTTCTGCAATTAAAATGAAATGCTGTTTTGTGTGTGTATCAGTTGAACATGATGTTTTATTGAGATATTTACAATTTTAAAGCAATTTGGAAAACTACCAGTGCCTCAATCACTATAATAAAACAAATTCTAAATGCCTATAAATTCTTTGGCTTTTGATTTTTTTTTTTTTGGGAGGGGGGTGTTTTAATCATGGAAAATCAGAGCTCCCCCTTTTACTCACTAAGACATGGGTCCAGCTGTGGCTGCCCCCTCCTTGCTTTGCAGCCCTGACATGCCAGTGTCCTGCCCATGCCATTGCTTCTCACCCCCAAGCCACATCCCCCTGGTCCTGCTGGGGCTCCTACTGCCCCCTGCTCTCTGCAGTCCTGCCAGGATTACAGGGTCAGAGGCCCGGTCCACAGCCCCCAGCAGCACCTGAGTCTTGGCTGCTGCTCATGAGAGGCAGCAGCAGCTGCAGTGGAGCGGAGCCTAGCTTCCCTTCTCCCCATGGCTAGCACAGCTGAAACGGGGGTGGCTGCAAGCTGGTGGCTGTAGGCTTGGTGCTCCCTGCCCAGGTACCTTTTCTTCAGGGCCTGTGGCCCAGCAGGTAGGACCTGGCATGCCAGGACGGGGCATGGTGGGGAGGCTCGGTGCCAGTGGCAGGAGCCCTGCACCCCCTGCCTGGCATTAGCAGGGGTGGCGGTGCAGAGTTTTGCCCCCTGCTGCTGCTGGACAGGCAGGGAGCACCTCACCGTGGCGGTACGGGGTTTCCGGCGGTGGCACTAACTCTTCCCACCGTTCTGTGCTGGGTCCTACCTGCTGGGCTATGGAGGCCCTGGGGAAGGGCAGCAGCGTGGAGAGCCCCATGTCCACAGTTGCCAGCTTACATCCACCCCATGCACAAATCTATGGGGCACACGTCCTCCCCCCAGTTCCCCTGGGGTGTGCATGCAGTGCCATGGAGCCAGCCCCTCCTGTCTGCTGGACAAGCTATCTGCAGCTCTGTCCCACTCTCTGGCTGGGCCCTGGACCCCCAAGCCCTATGCAGCACCCCAGCTGGACAGCATCCCCAGCCCTGCCCAGCTGCCTCCCTCCTTCACTATAGGGGACCTCCATCTACCCCTCTCCCCAACTTACCTGCAGGAGCTGCTATGCTGCCTGGCTGCCACATGCATGTGTGCACATGCATGTGTACACGGTGCCGCTTGCCTGATTGCCCTCCTCCTGCTCCCCCCAGCCCCTTGCAGGTTGGAACTCTGCCAGTCTGCAAAGGGAAACCCATTATTTCTCGCATCTTCTTCTCCTTAAAAAGAGACAGTCTGCATCTTTTTCTTCCTTGAAATGATCAAGTCTGTATCTTTTCCCCACTTTTCTATGGCGAAAGCAAAACCTGGCTCCCTGGTCGTAAGACATCAGAAGAAAAGCCCAATTTGCTTTCTCTGAACTTTACAGAGCCTATGTAATGTTTCCTTAGAGCAAGAATTTGCTCTTGTGTCCTTAGGAAAATATTCTTACCCACCACTCTTGTTCACTCTGGTGCTAATTGCCTGTCCTCAGAAGTGGCTGCATTAAATTGGTTGTGCAATGGGACAGTGCAAAGCAGTAAAAGAGGTGGTAAGGTATTTTTGGAATCCTTAAGGTTGAATAGTGCTATATAAATATAAAACATAAAGCTCTCACTAGCACTGGAGGGGCTAATTTCAAAGATACAATCTCTGGAAGAATGTGCAGTTGTAGGGAATAAAGTGAATCATACCCAGTCATAAATTTACTGTCTGGCCAGTTGCCGCATTAGGAGTCCTTGGTGCAGCTGTCCTCCTCAGCGATTTGCCTCGTTCTCCTATGCTACTTTTAAATGTTGATTTCTTTAATTGTCTGTGAATGAAGTTGCAGAATTCACTCATGAAATTGTATGCATGCGTTTAAATGATTATTAAAAAGGTAAACCCCCAAGGCCTTATTTGATTTCTGTGATTAACTGTGAGCTTCTCTAAACCCCAATCACATAATGATGCATGTTGGCTTTTTAATCAAAAGGAAGAAGGATTACCGTGTGTATGAATTGGTAATCAGCTGGTGTTGCATGTTTAAAAATAAAGTGTTTCAAAAGTGAGCGAGTGCTTTGCATATTTGTCTTATCAAAACATGACTCTGTTTCAAATCTAATTTGTCATCTTTACTGTTTTCATGCCTTGAGAATGATGTGTTAAGTGTGTGGTGAACTTTTTTCTCTTTTTAGCGTAGACTGCAAGGTGATAAGTGTCCTCTGCATCCATCCTCCTTTTTCTAGCATGAGAAGAATTTGGAATTTTACATGAAGTACTGAAGCTTATGTAAGACCATTGCTGCTTAGAGAGATTCGATCTTAAGGAGTGGTAACGTGCTATGTAATCCCGTGGTAAAAAATTTAATCAGACAAAAATGGTTTATTAGAGTCACTATCACATGGCACATCTGATGTTCGTAAATGTGGAATTCTGGACCAATCCGAGGTCTACCCTGCATCTTTTGTTAAACTGATAGAGCTAGACAGGGCGTTAATTTGTATGCACTTAAACAAGTGCAGGCTTATGTGCAGACCCTCATTTTACTGCTCTGAGTTAAACTGATTTAATCAGCTGCATACCAACATATAAAAGCCCATGTAGAAAATGTTGCCTAGTTCAATCCATTCAAGTGAAACTAGTGCTAAAGCCAACGCTATGCAGAAGGTTGGTAATTGGCTTTATCCTGGGCTAGTGGTTTGCAACATGCTGTCTCCAGCATTATGATCTCAAGACCCTATATTCTCTATGCTGATTTGGTCTCCCTTCTTTTGGCATTGACATCTAAAAAAAATCGTGAAAGTGAGATTAGTGAGGAAATTATTTACACTAAGGAGATTAGACAAACACTTGGCTGCGGTTACTTAACCTGCCCAGAGCAGGGGGTCGGACTCGATTGACCTAGTGGGTCCCTTCCGACCCTAGAAATCTATGAAATCTATCAGGAGTGAATTTAATTTTCCATCATGAACTACTCCTCTTGGTGTCCTTATTTTGGGTCTTTCCCTGCATGGCACGGTGCCTTTCATTTGAGTCTTGGCAGGTGAGACAGCATGCTTTTTGTGGTAGTGGAAAATCTCTTGCCGTAACTGGTACAATGGGAATTTTCCACTGGTTAGCCAAGGGCTGGGATCCATGCTTGCAGAGATGGTAGCCTTGAGTTGCACATTTTCCTACTGTAAAATAAATGTAGTTCTGCTCTACTTCAGTGCCATTGAAAGGCTTTATTAATATTTCTAAAAGCTATGAGATCAGATGAAATTAGCTGGAGAAGTTCCATGTACTGTGTTATCTTGATAGACCTATAGGGTGGTTTTTTGGGGTTTTTTTTCAGGCTTACTGTGCAGGGAGTTGAACATTTCTTTTTCTAATTCAGGACTGAGCTTTTTTTCCCCCCGGTGAAAGAGAAAAATGAGGATGTTTGTGATATTTTTAATATTCAGGTACTGAATAAGCATTTCCCCATGTACAAAACATGTTTGCATTAAAGTCATGTGGAACGGTGTTTTAAGTACTGCAAGCATTTGAAGCTCTTGCTAATATATCCAGGACAGTTGTTTGCAGTAGACTTATTGGACTCTTCAAAAGTACATATCGCAGTGTAATCTCTTCTCATTTTGAAAGGCTCAGCTCTTTGTGATTTGTCAGTTTGCCTTGTGTTCTGCGTACTTAAGTTTCTGACCTATTTTCAGACCCTTGTGCTTAACTTTTTTTTTTTTTTCCTCCTCTCCCTGTTCTGGCTTTTTTTCTTTCTGGCTTCTCTATGCCTGACTTCTTTTAATGAATTATTTCTCTCCTCTCCCCCATCCCCCTCACTTGCTCTCTTCCCCCTTTCCCATTCTCCTTGGCAAAATAAATGTTATTGATGTAACTCATAAAATATTAAGTCTTGCAGCCCCTCACTTCAGCCTGTGATCTCATCAGATTTCACAAGCTAAGCAGGGTTAGGTCTCGGTAGCGCTTGGAAGGGATACCTCAAAAAGACCAAAACCCTCCCCGCAAAAACCTCAAAGATCATGCAGGGAGTGGTAGCAGTGATTCAGAAGATGATGCTCTTCCTTTAGAGCAAGGGTTACACAACAAGAAAGCCTGGGACTCTCTGCTCTAGAGTTCCTATTGAACTAGTGCCTTCAGAACGAAACGGGGAAGGGTATGGCAGAGGTGTTGACCCTACTGCTGATCGCTATCGTGATTTCATGTCCAATTCAAGACTGCTCAGTCAGGTTGCTTTCTCCATCTCTGAAGAGTAATAAACCTGAAAAGTGTAAACAGTGATGGATGCAAACATTCATGGTCAAAAGGAACTAGTTGCATTGCCTTGCATGCCCTGGGGGCTACATGCTGCAGACTGAAGTTGCTTCTGTTTGAAAAGTAGGTCTGTTTCCTCACCTGAAAGTTTTTCTGCATCTCGGGTGTCCGCGTTTTAGACCCCAAGTGGGTACGTTACATCCCAGTGGAAGGGGAGGAATTTACAAATCCATAACTGAGATTTGCTACCCTAGATTTGGTTTTGAGGGCGAGCCACACAGAAGCATTATAAATCTCAGCCTTTCCAAGTCTATTTGCTCAAACAGTCAATTAGAGCCCCTTTCTAGCAGGCTTCATGCATGTTTAACACGGACATATTAGAAAGAAGGATATCCTCCGAATCTCCAGGTCTTTGTTTTTCCATAGTATGCTCTTACAGTCTGGGCATCATCTGTTAAAATTCCCTTTGACATGCAGCACTTAGGAAGGGAGTTTGTGCCTGAAAGCTTGCAATTAAAGCCCCCCCCCCCAAAAAAAATCCAGCTGGTCTATTAAAAGATATTGCCTCTACCACATGTCCTGATTGCTTTTTCCTCTAGACTGATACAGCTACAACCTGGATACTCTGTCACATACAGCACTCAGCTTGAAAGGAAGATGCAATGCTGTTTTACAGGCATTGTGGGCTTACCTTAGAAGAATGGGATTGTTGAGCCATTCATACAGGCCACAAAGCTCACAGAATTGTCATTGGCTAAAATCTAGTTTTGCTGGTTTTGAACAGTTACAATGAACTTGAACAGTGGTCTCATCTTGATAAGTTCATTGAATCCAACCTTATGCCTGCATTATTACTTGTTCGTACAACAGCAGCAACTGGGCTGCTGTAAAGATGTTACTGGGCTTTTTTTTGTTTCTAGTCAGACCATGAAACAACATTATTTTAGGAACATAGGAGGCCCCTTCTAGTCCTAGGCCAACAAGTCTAGTAGATAGTGGTTGCAGACAGCCACTTACCAAAAGAGTCCCTAAAACCATCAGTTTAAACCCCTTGCATGCAATTATAAGGCACAGTGACTGAATTGCCAAAAACACCCTGCAATGTGCCAAAGGTAAAAGTAGAGGAAACAAAAGCACTGCCAATGCTCTGCCACTGTACTCACTGGGAAGCAACTGGTTAACATATGCTCAGTAAAACCTACGGGGGAGGATCTAGGACCTTGCTCCAGAAAAAAAGCAAACTCCTTACACTCTGCACCACTCTGATACAGAAAAAAATCTTTTTCTAACAATCAATATGGTGATTGGTATGACCCTGAGCAGAAAGCTAGACAAGCCAAAACCTCTGCATTGGGTACTACAATCAGGAGCCTCAGCCCAGACCAAGCAAACCCCTGCAGGTGTAGCTGTGACCAACCTTCCCATGTTTCAGAGAAAGGAGAGTTGGTGGTGGTGGTGGGGAAACGGGACTGGGAATCAGGAGCATTGATGGGGAGAGAAAACTCCTTCCTGACTTCTGCTGATGACCTGCAAAAGTTCTAAGCATGAGGTTACCGGACCGTGATCCGCAAGGGGAATTTCAAATGCTTTGCACGTTGCACATGCTGATTTGCTAGGAAAGGGAATTTCTGGCTCAACATATATCATTCCTTCCTTAAAGTTGGCCAGTTCAGTCTCAAAGCAAGTTCGTTGTCTCCACCACTTTGCTTAGAAGACTTCAAAAACTTGACTTTCCTAATGGTCAGGAATGTTTCTAATTTGTAATCTGAATTTACCCACAGCCAGTTTGTAGCCATTTGAGTTTGGGCAGATGTTAGTCTTCCAATTTCACTCTCCTCCCTCCCTCACATTCACTCCACTTATGTACAGGTAAAGTGTAATTATATCTCCTTTCCATCTCTATTTTGCTCCGCTAAACAAGCCACACGCAAGAAAAGGTCTCCATTCCCTCAACAATGTTAGTGGCCCTTTTTTCAACCTGTTCCAGTTTAATTTAATCCTTTTTGAACATTGACTGGAATGGTATAATATTGTGTGTGTGGGTTGGGGGGAGAGGAGGGCATGGTTTTACCAATGCCTTGTACAACAGTACCATTACCTTGTCTTTCCTGGACATAGCCTTCCCATTTTACAGCTCAGTTGCACTGAAGGCTCATGCTCAATCTACATTCAGCCACTATATCTAAGACTGTCTCGGCCTTGGTTGTCTTTGATACACCCAGGCCCTTCTGTTCCTCAGTCTGTCCCAGAACAAAACGGTTCCTGAATCCCATTCTTGTGTGTAATCACACGTTTGGTCACGATGACAAAATAGGAATACTTGGTCTGACCCATTTGGAGACTGCTCCATTGACGCTGTTTTGCATCTATGCATTTTCTTCGGGTGACTGCAGTCCAGTTGGCAAATGATCTATAAAAATCATATATTTTATTAAATTTCTTTGAAATCCTCCAACTTGAGAGAGAACCTATCATCCGTTTATGCTTTTTTGGAATTGCTGCAAAATGATTTAATTCGCATAATAGTCACCATGCTTTGGAAATGATTAATGAGTTTGTGCAGGATTGCTACATTTCCAGGCAGTTGCTTACTGTGTGAGACCTGAATTTTCTTTGGGGACTGAACTTTTCATTTGGTTAAAAGAAGGATTTGGGAATCCTGTCCAGAATTTCCTATATGTTTTATTAATCCCTTTTGCAGCTCTTAAAGTAAATATTTCAGAACTGAGCTTCTAGATTTCCCCCTGAAGACCGGTGGTACTGTCTATATTCTACTGTTACAACTAGAATTTGAATGACTCACTGAAATGAGGTCTAACAAGACATTTCTTGTTTGTGAATGGGTACAATTAGGACTATATATCATGTTTTTGGAGGACCACTTCTAATTCAGAATTGGAGGAGGCACTAAATATTTGAGGCTTAAGTTCCTATGATCTTGACTTTTTATTGCTTACAGATTATGATATGGTTGAAATAGTTGCTTAAGAAGCTGAAATGAACATGCTTCAACACAGATGCAGTACTTTATTGCTCTTCAGTTGTGTATTGTGTTGATTGATTAGATGCTGGAGGAAAAAAGGGGGAATTTGGAATGCATTAAGATAAAAAAAATTGAGTTAGCTATTTGAAGGGATGCCTATAGTGCTCATTGCCATGCAACTGAAGCCCCACAAGCATTATACAAGCCTTCTGAATTCTTGAAAGAAGCATGTGAGCTCCATTCCACGGTGAAAAAGCTGAAAGAGCAAGCAATTAACTGACTATCTCTTAGTTTCACAGGTTACCTGTAGCAAACCTCATAGTGGAACTCATAGGGAGGGGGTTATATGATCATTAGGACTTCAGCATAACTGCACAAGATGTGCAAATGAAGACCCAGAAACCCCAAGGGATGATGATTCACTTCCGGAGTATGATAAAGTTGTCAAAGTACTACTTCAAAGATCTCCGGGCCAGTGAAGTGTAACCGTTTCACTGCTTCACAGTAGCGGTGATGTGGTTCCTTACTTGCTTCAGCGGATCTAAAAAGCCATGCATGAGACTATGGCCATGCAAGGCTCAGCCTTATCGAGGGTGATTTAACCTAAACAGAGCTTATAGAGAGGTGCCACAATCTTACGGTGAATAAAAAAGCCGTTGAATGTCTTGCATGGGGGGGGGGGGGGGCAGCTGCATTGAACCTCATATCAACTCTGCTCTCCCCTGTTCTGCATCATCCTGAAAAACGTAATTCTTTAAAATGAAGATTTAATGCAAATGACATGTATTGTGATGCTGATGAAAAACAGTTCTCTGTATCATGCTGCGGGATGTTGTCGGCTGCTCCTCTGGCTATAGCCGATGAACAAGATGCAAGGACCCCGCTTTTTAATGTGCGTAAACCCTAATACAATAATGCTATAAAGTATAAGTTAGGTAGGGCACTTGTAGCTTGGCACTGGATGGAAAGTTCTGGGCAACAGAAGAGTCAAAGTTACATTTGTCTGATGTAGGACCGAAGTGGCTAGGCAAGTACAAGACAGACATGACTTGAGATACAATAGAAAGAGACAAATTTCCTTAAGTTTTCTATCCTATATAAGTAGTTTTATGAGCACCCAGGGGGATTTCTATCTGGGCTAACACAAATTTCCAGCATAGGCATTTAGCAGAGTGAGGCCCCAAGATTGCTGCGAGAAAGTTGCATGCTGATCCTAGTTTCCTGAGCTAGCCTCTTGCGTAAAAAAAGCTTTTTCACATTCAGTACTGCACATCACACCCTACGCTGATGTGAGGTCATAGAAGAAAGCATGGCATAGGAGTTGGCAACTGGGGATTAGGAAATGGCAAACATTGTCGCAGATGGCTCTGTTAAAACTAGGCCTCTGGCCACAACAAAAATGGCTCAAATTACAAATATATTCTTGGCACAAGAGTTTTAAATATTGCCAATAGATCACTTATCACTGTACTGAATACATGTAAGTACATTCTGATGAGTGCTTTTATTTATTTATTTTTACAAAACCTGAGCTCTGCCATCTAGAGGGTTTTTTTAAAATATTAAGTACAGGCTTAATTTGCAATACCATGCAAAAGCATATACACCGGCTTCCAGGAAATTAGTGGAAAAGCAGTCCTATAGGTGAAATCGTCCGAATCTGTCTGAAATGTTTTATTTTGTAAAAAAAAGAAGCTTCAAAACTGTTCAGATAATGAATAAAGCTGACCATAACAACTTCACCACAGAAAATAATAGAAATAATTACCTACAGTTTGTTTGCCTGTGGCTCCATTTCTCGTGTTTGTTTTTTAAACGCAATCAGTATATATCCTAAGGATGATATGATACTTTTTTTTCTGTGACAAACAATAAAATACCAGTGTCAGCAGGCAATAAAACTACCAGCGAACAGGTTGAGTGAGATATGCTGCCATAACAACATATTCTGCATATAGGTATCACAAAAATGATATCTTTAAATAGTACAGCTGGTTCCAAGACCAGGAAGGCTCAGCTCGCTCTAAAATACGCATCTTCTAAATGTAAAGCAGAGCTGCATTAAAACAGTCATTTGTGATGATTTACAAGTCACATTTGTTTTAACTGCCATTATGACAAATGACAAATTGCTGACATCAGGAATAGCTTCATTGATTAAACCCCCCTCTTCTCCCAAACTAGATTGCCAGCAGTATTGGGTAGCATCTTGCCTGATAATTGCACTGTTCTAAAACTCTTGTGTAATGTAATTATTTCCCTCTGGAACTACAGAAGATAAAGTTTTACTATGAGCACCCAGTGAAGGAGTATTACTTTTGTCGTTGATAGTTGAGGCCTGTGTTTTTGGAGAAAAAAACCAGCGTTAACCTTGCTGATCAATATTAAGTCTGTTGTCTGCATTGCATGCCTTGGCGTAAATGTTCTTGAAGTTTGGGTCCACGTTATGCCATGGAGGAAAAAGGAAGCAGCTTGCCACTGGGTGCCACGTGGGAGGAGTTCAGCCTTCATGGTTCACATGGGATCCTAGCCCAAAGAGCCTAGCAAAGGCTCAGAGCTGGGGGGAGGTGGAGGTCTCAGGCCACATAATCACACAGAGTCTAAATCTGATGATACTCTGTGTGTGTAAAAGTGAGTCCTCAGTCTGGAAATACAAGCTAAAGCAGTACCTTTAGATTCACTCATGTAACAGAGCAGCACATAACTGAGAACAAGTAATCTTTAATTAGAGGATGAAGTAATTTAGTTATATATTTTATTCCTAACCTTGGTGTTGACAGCAATAAAATGTTTCCTTTATAGCATCAAGCTAGGAATAGGGAAACCCAGTTTTGTCCAGAGGCAGGACACAGTCTCCCGCAGCTGTAGCAAGTCTTAGCTAGTGAGCAAGAGGCCCACTTGCCAAAGACAAATATGTGATTTTGCTAGCATTTTGTGTGAAAGATTTCAAACTTATCTACAGCTTGCATCATGGCTGAACAGGTATAACGAAACAAGCAACTAAAAGTGGTGCTAAATGCTATTCATGAACAGGCCCATCTCTTCGGTATTTTTACTTTTACTGCTGTTCTGCTGATCTGCATTCGCTGTGCTTCAGGAAGCAAATGTCACGTTCACTGCATTTCAGTAAACATATGCCAAATGACAGTACGTATTCTGGCCTGCCCCAACTTCCGTCCAGCGAAGAAGTCGACTTTGCCACATCTTTGGAAACTGCATTTGTTGGTCAAACCTATTGAATGAAAACAGCCACCACAACCGACTGATCCTTTGAACACGTCTCCAGGGACCCGGTTTCCTCACCTCTGACCTATTTAAACCATTGAGCAAAAATTTCAGCTGCACATTTAAAGCTTTACTCTTGGTTCTTGCTATCCTGGGATCCCACTGACAGGGAGTGGATCTCTTTGAGTAGCATAAAGGATTGTCGAAATAGAGCAAGAAGCATGCAGCTGGTCTGGACAATAAATGTGTGTAGGTGGAGGGGTTTGTCCACCAAGTATTAGTTGTTCAGATTGTGTGTACGTGTGGAAGGAAGGACAAGTTGAGGCACTATTTCAACTGTTTCAGAAGAAGCCCAGGGTACATGGGAAGTATTTCTCTGTCATCAGCTCAATGACTGGCCCAGTACAAGTGGAAGTAAAATAAAGGCTCTGCAAAGGGATTAGCAAGCAGCCCAGGAGCCTCTTGTTTCCCCACTTCCGGAGCATGTTGCAGCCCACCTCTGGACCAACTCCTACCTGAAAAGGCAGGTTTCCACTGCGAGGATCTGCGGCATCAACAGCCTCAAAGCCTCGGTTCCTGCAGCCTCACTGCTGCAGCGGTGATTGCCCTCAATTAGGCACAGCTGGGCTGGCTGGGGCTTACCTGTCTTCAACTCCCAGCACCTGGGCTTTCTCGCAGAGCTCAGTAGGGAGAAGTGGAAAGTCTGTTTTCTTCCCGTACAAACTCTTCCTGTTGAGGAAATCTTTGCCATGCAAGGTAAGCAGCATCTCTTGGGCTCTTCCTTAAGTAGGGAAGTAAACAGCCAAGCTGTTCCTCCCTCCCTCTGTTGCTTTGGGAGCAGCTGTCTAAAGTGGCAGCTTATGGAGGATAAAGAGGAGAGTTATGTATTTTTCAACCCCCATCTGTGTCTGAGTCCCACTCTTTGCTCTCAAGCAAAGCGGTTTTTTTCAGAGTGGGGAAGAGGCTCAAAAGCAAATGGAAACCCTGTAGCCCCTGTGCTGTATGATCAGCTGCTCAGTGTCTCTTTTAAAGCCGGTGTTGGGACTCCAGGCTGGGTGTGGATTGTGCTGAACAAAAGATACAGCATAGGTTTCACACTTGAGTGCCCATTTTGTATCTGGCTTCCTTAATACACTCCTACTGTTACAGACATTTCAAGACTTCTCTCTGTCTCTCTTTTCTAGCGCTGTGAGAGAAACCAAATACAATGCAAATGGCCAGATTCCTTATTCTGTAATGCTTTCCTCACTGGGAGTCCTTCCCCAGGGCTCAAACAAACGTAAAAGGAGAGGAAAACCAGAAGAACTAAGACAAACCAACAGGAAAAAAAACCCGGAACAGCCTTACCCTGAGCAGTACTCTTAATCTGCCAAGATGAAGTGAATAATTGCTACTAGCACTTCGTGGAGGCTAGTAAACTTAGCCAGTAAGTCCTAGCAAACTTATCCAGTATCTCTAATGGGGTAAGTTAGCAGCTAGTTTTACTCTACTTGAGATGTGTATTGTTGCTCCATTAGTTTTTCTCCATGATAGTTTGCTCACATTTTAATAGCAAATGATCCTTTGCTCTCAAGGGCATAGCCAGAATGCACATCTCTGTGAACCTCACTGAGTCATGCTAATGACTGAAGTTGCAACTAAATGGATGGTGATGTCATTCGCTGCTAATTTGGATATTTAATTGGCTGCTTTACATAAAGATATTAGGTATAACAAGGTAGGAAAAGATGACAAAACAAAGTGTATTTAATACATTTTGATGACTTAAAGTTGCTTGTGGTACAAATTATGATAAAAATGGAAAAGATGGATTGATTTCTGCCTATAAACACACACTTTATTAATTCTGCTAGGAGTAATTATCTACTTAAGACTTCATAAACATCAAACACTTCTCTGCACACGGTGATGCCACAGGATTGATAAGCACCATTAAACACTGTAGTAGAATCGAGACCACTCTAATGATCTCCATCGGATGCATTTCTTTTCTTTTCAAATGAATATCATGGATGGCTGGGGATTTTAAATGTAATTTAAGGAGTTACAGTTACTAATTTCTTTGGCTTTCTAATTTGGAGCCTGATTCTGTAACTTTGAGAGAACATCAGTGGAGTGACTGAGAGGTTTTGTTTGAGTAAGGGTTTATAGGCCTAAGTCCTTTATTAGGTTATATAATACTTGGGGTTTTTTATTTTTGTTTGTTAGTTTGTTTTTTTGGGGGGGTGTTTTTTAGAACTGCTGAACACCCGCTTTCCAAATAAAGTTAAGCGAGTTGAGGGTGCTTAGCTGGCAATATATGTTATGACAACCACAGAAATGATTCCTTGTATTTCTGCAACTACTGAATGGTGTAGCAAGGGACCTAATTCTTCTGACCTGCTTACCTCCAATTGTACTTGGCCTTGGTGAGGCCACAGCTGGAGTACTGCGTCCAGTTTTGGGCTCCACAATTCAAAAAGGATGTGGAGAAGCTTGAGAGAGTCCAGAGGAGAGCCACGCACGTGATCAGAGGTCAGGAAAACAGACCTTACGATGACAGGCTGAGAGCCATGGGACTCTTTAGCCTGGAAAAGCACAGGCTCAGGGGTGATCTGATGGCCACCTACAAGTTTATCAGGGTGACCACCAGGATCTGGGGGAACGTCTGTTCACCAGAGCGCCCCGAGGGATGACGAGGTCGAACGGTCACAAACTCCTGCAAGACCGTTTCAGGCTGGACATAAGGAAGAATTTCTTTACTTTTCCGAGCCCCCAAGGTCTGGAACAGTCTGCCAGCGGAGGTGGTTCAAGCACCAACATTGAACACCTTCAAGAGTAAATTGGATGCTTATCTTGCTGGGATCCTATGACCCCAGCTGACTTCCTGCCCTTTGGGCAGGGGGCTGGACTCGATGATCTCCCGAGGTCCCTTCCAGCCCTAATGTCTATGAAATCTATGAAATCTAATTATTTACCCTTGCCAAGTCTCTCATGTATGGATCATGTAGAAGCCAAGATTCAGTATAAGTAGTTTAGTTTAGTTTAGCTAAACTGATCGCAAGGTGAACTCTTGAAACTAGTTGAGTCCATAGGAGAGAGCTCACATTTCCCCATGTCTGACTATTTCCCAATTTATATCTCATAGGTTTCATCATAATATGCAACATTTGTTTCCTTGTAGTTACTAAGAACCGTAACGCATCCATGCTCTCTTGCAAAAATCTTAGACCCAAGTGACCCATTGCCGCGCCCACATAAATCCTGCAGTAGTGTAACTGAGGACAGGACCCGATTTGAAACGATTGCTGGTTGACCTGTCACTTAGGCTTGGTTCCGTCCATTTTTTGTCATTAATTGTGCTCTCAATGGCACCTTCTAGACTAACTTGTTCAGAAAGGCATGAGCTTTCATAGGCCACAGTACATTTCGGCATCGGATCTGCCAGAGTGGGCTCTAGCCTACAAAAGCTCTCGCCTCTGAGTTAATTTGATAAGGTGCAGCCCTGTCCTTCCTTCTGCCTAACTTCAGACTCCTGTAGCCACATATCTTTGTTGCTTGCCATGAAAGTGGTTTTCAGCGAACTTGAAAGGGTTGGAGTAGAATTCCAGGGATAATTCATTGATTTTTAAAATTTCCTTTCCAGGAATGCAACATAATTACCTTTGCCCTGGGCTCCACTTTGTCAGGGCTGGGCTGAGACTGGGTTCAGTCCTCCAAGTGAGGCCGAGCCCCTGATGCACACCATGTCATCAATCAAAAAGCTGTGCCCTAAGTAGGGACCGGGAGGAATTTATTGACAGGATAAAACAGCAGGAGCGCTGCTGCCCAGCGCCTTCCCTCCGGTAGCTTTGACTGCCGATGCTCAGCGAGGTAGCAACCTTGGCACAGAGCTAAGGGCAGACTACCAGCTCGGAGGGAGCAGCTGCACTCATCTTCCCTCTCTGCCCGCTTCAGCCGAGCGCTTCTACCGAGGCTGCATGATCACTGTTAATTAGTGCTCGCTGAAGTCAGGGAAGAAGGTCTATGTCTCCAACTGGCTGGGAAGTGCACAGATGCTTAGCACTGGTATGGTCGGGGGGAGGCCTTAAGGCCATTTGATCTTAGTTGTGAGCAGAAGGACCCTGGACATCTTACCCAGTGGGTTACCCCTGGGTGATTCCACTCGTGGTTGGGGGCTGATTTTACTACACAATCGGATGTGTTGGAGAGCTTGTTAGCAACACTGCTGTCGCCTCCTCCAAATGATTCGACTCCTGTGCCGTCCGTCCTGGGCTCAGTGATGGAACTTGCGCCTTGTGTCCTGAGTCCTGAAGGTCTTTAAATCTCTAAGAACTGTCTATGATGAGACGGGAAGCCATTTTGGGAAGGAAATTTGCTGAAGCGGTGCAATACGGAGGAGAGAGCTCTGCCTGGCTCACTTCTTGTGGAGACTTTTTTTTTTTTTTCCTTTTCTTCTTTTGTTTCCTATAGGCTACAATGCAAAGTCATTCAGACTGCTATTTATATGGGAAGAAATGTAACAAGGTGTTACTGTGCTGCTGGTTATATAATTGCATCTATGCTATAAATGTGCCTGTGAATTATGCCGGAAGTGTTAACAGAGCTCTGGAAAGTGATGAGAAGGGTTTTGATTTAGGATTGTCTGTTCTGATGGTGAATAATTCATCCTTCCTAACAGACAGGCCTCTGGGCTCTCCTGTGGGGAGAGTGGTTAAGGCTTGATGGGTGCAAGTTTGAACTTTGATCGGGCTGATTTTAACACCCAACTGCAACAGACCCATCTGTAAGTGGGAACCTGGTCGTTCAGGTTTCGGAGGCAAAGGCAGCTAGCTGCAACGCTGACCACAGCACTGTGTTGCAATGCTGTTGGCAGCTGCAACTGGTGTGCCTGAATCGCACCAGCCCAATGGACTGTCAGGCTTTGGTGGGGCACTGATCTTTTGAAATGTGCCCTATTGAGGTATTTGGTCTACAGTGCCTTTACACATGTGGCTCTTTTAAAATTAAATGAATGGCAAGTAATTTATACAGGCAAATATTGTATGTGCATCTGTAAAGGTGGTAGATCGTCTTATCAGTAAATTTCATGTTGCAAACTGCATAAAAAATGGTCCAATTGAGGTTTTTTATAAAATAAGCCCTCTGGACTTCTGCTCAACAGAACTGCGTGTACGCTAGTTAACATGGATACCTGCGCTCTCCTCTGAACCCTGCTGCCCGGGGGAGCTGAACCTTCATTAAAGTTCAAGTCAAAGTGACAATTTTTCATATGTTCTCTTTGTCTAATAATATGTAAAAACACACAACTGTGTAGGGAAGGTACTTTTTTTAGTTCCCTTTTTGATCAGGCAATATATTTCTTACTCTGATTTGACTGAGAATAGCGTCACAGTAAGATGGGAGCCATTTGCTGGCCTGATACGCCGTCTTTGGTTTTGGGTCTATGCGCAGGAGCTGGTAATGATATGGAGTTTCTGGTACAAATTTAATACGTGCAGTTTGTCACCGTTTAATATATGGTTGAGGACTTGTGTGTAAAATGCCCTAAGGGTGTCAGTCTAGATTGTAGTAGACAAGTGGGGAAACTACCATCACAGCTGGCCAGCATGTTGACTGGTGTAAAAGTGTGTTTAAGGACTGGGGAAATCCTGTCCTTTGGCGATATTACCACCAGAGCCCTCTTTGTTTGGGGCACGTGAATGGCTGCAATCTGTCTTAAAAGTCTTTTTAAAAGCAGAAAAGTTTCATCAGGGTGCCTAGTCCTGTACAATTTTGTCAGGGTTGCGGCTTTGCCATTCTTACCTCCTAATAAATGATAGCAGGAACTTTTTTGCAAGTACTGCTCTCATACAACGATGTAGCACACTCCATTCCTTCTCCTCCTCGGTTCCTCTAGCTTTCGGCTTCATTCTTTCCCTTGGCATAACTGATGCAAATGGGATAAAAACAAAGACCAAACTCCTGAGATGACGATTGCCTAGGTAACATTTACAGGGTTTGAAATGCTTTCTAGCTTCAGCTTGTTAACTCTAATGCAGGTCGGTTCTGCGGGGAGACTGGACTACGCGTACCCTGGCCTCGCACCCAGCTACTGGCTAGGTAGAGGGGATGGGATACAGTTAACCACTGAAAGTTTTAAAATTAATGTTGTAACCTTGCTTTAGTGATGGCTTCAAACCTGGACTTTCTCAAAGCCTAAAAATAATTGTATGCATGCCCGTACTCCTACGCTACTGAGTTGAGCCCAAACAGGACCTAAATATGTTTTCCTTCTCTCTCTCAATTTATCGTGATTAATGCAGGGGTGGGCAAAATGTGGCCTGGGAGCCAGATGCAGCCTGCCAGGCCATTCTATCCAGCCTGCGGGGGCCCCTAAAAATTTTAGAAAATTACTATTTATCTGCCCTGGGCTGCCTGTCATGCAGCCTTCAATGGCTTGCCAAAACTCAGTAAGGGGCCCTCCACCTGAAATAATTGCCACCCCTGTGATAACGCTTAGGATTCCAGCACACCATTGAGCTAGATGCTGGGCATATGCAACACAAAGGTGATCTGATGTAGGAAGTTAGCTGCCTGTTACCATTTTACCAAAGTAAATCCATTTGTAGCTTTACCTACCTCCTATCTTCCATTTGGAGGTGACAAATGTATCGTTTGCACTATTTGGCTGCTGTCATTTGACTGCGTGGGGAACAAAGGTTAAAAAATATAATATAGCAATCGTCCTAAAATTTGAAAATGAACAAGCTTCAAAATCCAGCAGACTTAATTCAGAGAAAATCAAGTGATATATGGCAGAGACTAGACCATCTTATGCACAGCTACAGTACATAAGGGCAAATGATGTCAGCTTCATTTGAGAGTAATTGTTTTTGTACATGGGGAGCATATAAATTACAATAACCTGGCTCTCTAGTGTGTCCCTCTGTGCAAATGGGCAGTGAAAGCAGATGTTTTGTTTTATATTCAGCTGGCAGCACTCTAGCAGCACTTAATTCATTTAAAAAAAAAAAAAAAAAAAAAGTCCAGGGACTTGGCCATAGTCGAGCAGAAATATTGCTTCAAATGCTGATCCACAACTTCTTGAGAGTGCAGAGCTGGGCCATGAGGAGTTTGATGGATTAAATGCGAGGGAGAAGGACAGGTGGTCTAACACTGCGCTAGAGTTAAGGAGTGGATTGGGAATGTTTCTAGCCCTCCAGGTCAAATCCTGGCTGTTTGATAGAAAGTGATTGCCAAGTGATGGCTGCACTCATTGCTGTAATCTCTGAAATTTTAGTCACAGGTCTCATACCGTTCTCTAGCAGACAGGTGCCACCATGGAAATCCCCGCCCCTAGATTTAACACTAATTAGCAGCTTTGTTGGCAACTTCTGCACGGAGAGGTTTAAAAGTGAGGGACTTGGATGTTAAAATGTCCTTTCACCTACAGAGATTGTTCTGCCAAAGTCTTGCACCTTGTTGTCATCCTTTTTCTCCCCGTGGCACAGATGTAAATGTGGCCTGTCTTTATTGGGTATCTTCACGCAGGTTGACTCCAGGTGTAAGGCACTCGAGAACTGGGCACCATGTCTCTAGAACAGACGCCGGGGCTTGGCAACAGGAAGAGGTTGGATGGCTGCTGCCTGTGATGTGGGTAAAACCAAAAGGCTTCCAAGTAAAGGCTCCTTTACATAAAATGATATGATTGTAGCAGTAGGTCTGGTTAGCGTGCGGTCGGACCAAACGGTGTGACACTGGCTGTTTGAAAGGAAAGCTGCAGGAGACAGTGATGCCTAGGCAGCTTTATGGGACCAGTGGTGATTTTATTTCTTGTCTTATTTAGTAAATGTGGGAAAGGTAGGCTGGCCAGCAAAACATTGTGAGAAGGGGTAGCCAAGATTTGTATTTGTATTTTCCATCCAGCTGTGTATAGTTGCTAATTGTGCTCATTGCGTGCATGTGTTCAATTGAAGGAATTCAGTGTTGGTCATCAATTTGGGGATCCAGGTTTTCTCTGTTGAAAAATCACAAATCCTCCGATGATTAAAAAACAAAACAAAACAAAAACCCTTCAAGTTATCTGACTTAAAAAAACCCCCAAAGCTGCATTTTCCCACAATTAAAATGAAATGCCACTAACATATATGTATCAATTTAGCATGAAGTTTTATTGACATATTAACAATTTTAAAGTCATTTGGAAGCCTACCAGTGCTTCAATCATTATTATAGTAAAATAAATTCTAAATAGCTATACATTTTGGCATTTGATTGTGTGTGGGGTTTGTTTTTCATTTAAATTTTTTTTTTTTTATCATGGAAAATCGAAGCTCCCCCTACCCCTTCACTCACCAGGATGTGGGTCCAGCTGCAGCTGTCCTGCCTCCCTCTCCCCCCAGCTGCTTTGTGGCACTGAGCACCCCTGATTATGCCGGTGTCCTGCCTCTGCCCATGCTGTTGCCCCTCACTCCCAAACCACAGCCCCCCCAGTCCTGCCCGTAACCCCCACTCCTGATCCGCAGCCTCCTGGTCCTGCCGATGTCCCTCACTCCCAACCCGCACCCCTGCCCTCCCCAGCTGCTTCCATCCCACTTGGGCTCCAGTGCGGTGGCTCCAACTCCTGCAGGTATCGGCAGAGCAAGTTCAGGCCCAGTGTGGGCTGGAGGGAGGACAAAGGGTGGCCCCCAGCACTGGCAGGCACCCCTGCCACTTGCACTTGCTCACGTGCTGCCCCCCCATGCAGCCCCCTGGGCAGTCCCAAAGCCTTGGCCCTCCAACTCCTGCACCCCCTAGATTTATCTGCACCCAGCTGCCAGGGCTACCCTGCCTGGCTGTCTGCCAGCCACGTGTGTGCAGATGCACATGGTGCCCCCTGCCTCCAATTGCCCCCCTTCCCAGTTCCAAGCAGCTACTTGCCGGCTGGAAGCCTGGCAGCTTGCAAGGAGAAACTCATGGTTTTATCCTTTAAAGAAGAAAATCCACATTTTTCTCCTTCAAATGAAAAAAATCCACTTCTTTCCATGTTTTCCTACAGCAAATGGAAAACCCGGATCTCTGATAATCATGCAAGCAGGACTTAACCTAAGATTTGAATTATGCCTCTCAGATTCCAGAACAGTTTGGCCCATAAGCAAGTAAAGGTAATTGTCTTGCTCTTTCCTTTATAGCAGAGATCACTTTCTTTTTCCTTTTTCCCTGGATTACTGCAAATCTGTTTTAATGTTGTCTCGGGTTGTGTTATGCAATCCCTGTTGTCAGCCTTGATTGACTTAATACATTTAGAAAATTTTAAGGATGTTCAAAAGCCTTTAAAGAGTCTTTTTCGTAATTCATTCGGATCAAAGGCCATTGTAAAAAGATACCCTTTATGGTTTCTTTTTTATATGGTACAGAATGGGTTGGCAAAAAACACAACCACATGGTAGTTGAAATGGAAATTGGGAAATGTGCCTGTGTAAAACGCGGGAAAGCGATCTAGTTTTAATGCCTGGTGCTAGGCATCCTCTCCATGCAGTACAAGGAAGAAAGGTGCAAGGTGAATAAGGTCCATTGTATTGTCCCCATGATGCAGAGAGATATGCAGGCTTGTCTTGTATCAACTGCCAGTCACAGCATGTGTGTTTTGCCCATAGTCCCTATTCAGAAACTTACAGGCTCAGACTGGGGTTTCCTGGGAGGTGTCGCAGCTGGATGCTCCCTGGGGTGTTTCATGTAGGTAAGAAAGCCTCTGTGCAAGTGCATTAAGAAGGCAGAGAGGCTTCGTATACCTCAGGCAATCATATTCCTTCCCCCTATGCAATACCAAGCAGGATTTAGTGTACTGACAAGTGTGACTAACTCCATCTTGTATTTATGATTATCTGCTGGCTCAGCATAGTTTCAAAAGGGAAGTTATTTTTGTAGAGAAGATTAAAACTCTGCTAAAAGCTTGGCCAGTTGAACTGAATTCTCAGCAACTCAAATTTCTCTCTCTAAGGATGTTTTTGGTTGAACTAGTACAAGGGAAAGGTATTACATTGCTATTTCCTTCTATGACCTCTGGTATATTAGCTCATCACAACCCTTAATGAATTTATCTCCGTGTTTCCTCTCTGGGGCCCGGAAGTGGGAAGCTCCAATTCTTTTAGAGGTTTTGAGCATTCATAACTTCCAGTGGCTTCATTCAGGATCACGGACTTTTGGAACCCTTTGAAGATTGAGGCTATAATTCCTCCCTTTTATAAAAGTGACTAAATATGTAATGTTACTAGGAATTTATCCTAGACCTTCTAGCCCACTCCTGGTCCCCAAAGGAATGTATGATCTTTCATATTTCCTTTTTAAAAATGACATTTCAAAAAATTACAATGAGACCTCTTCAGCATGATGTGAAATTTTTGTGGTTTGTGTATTGATTTCAACGGCTTCGGTCAGGTATCCATGTGTTTATTCTGCTACTGTTGGGAAAGAGTCATATTTTTTTACAGAAACATAACCCATTTTGTCTTGATTATAATTGTTTTGGAATAAGAAGTGATCATCCAGGACTGACCAACTTGCTTTACTAAACGCTCTGTTCTCATTTCTTCTAAATTGCTTTGAGAGCTGAACAAAGCTCTGCTCAATCATGCAAGATATCCATTCCAAAGGACGCCAGGAAAGTAAATCTACTTTAGCCCACTACACACATCTTTTGCCACCTAAAGATAAAACTGTGTAAGAACTTGATGCTGAGTCCCAGGGCTTTCATTCATTAAATAAGGGAATGAAGTTGATAAAATAACTTCATTCCCCACCCTACTATCCCCATATTTGGCAAGCATTTAAGTCATCAGTTATTAGCAGTACTTTAATACTTCATCCTTATGTAGAGCCTTCCAGTCTGAAGATCATGAAATGCAAACATGAATTAAGGTATGCAACTCCATTGGGCAGCACAGTATACTGGCACCAATTTTGAGCTTGTGCTTTAGACCCCCAGCTTCCTATTTTAAAAGAACAGAAAAATGTTTGCATCCTTCTGAAACCAAATACTGCATGTTGCGTTGCAGTCTAGCAAATATTGGATGTGTGTGGCTTTTTGTTAGTGGAGTCGGTATAAAGATGGGATGTTCTCAGCAGCCATAAGTTTTTTTTCAGTCCCTTCAAGACTTGCTTTTTTTAAATCCAAGTGAACAGTTTAGCATATAAGTTATGACCCCCCACCCAAACTGAGTCTCCTGAAGAAGCCTACAAGTCCTTGCTCTCCCGAGGTCCTGCTTCCCAGACTCTCTGCCTGGGAGAGAACTGGAGCAATTGGGTGCCTTCAAGCCATGTTCAAATAAAACTTCTTTCCCTGAACCACCATTTCTAGAAGGCCCCTTCCTGCAGCTCTTCTAACCAACAGAGCTGCTTATTGGATTTTTGCTGCCCAGAGCAGCAGCTGACCAATTACAAGTAGGGGCTAAATCCAACCAAAGTGTAACTCACTTGTACAACGGGTTGTCGGTGTAGGATGTTCCTTTTGTGCTTTCCGCTTGATGGAATTAATATTGCTCAACCATGTCATTGACTGTCTACTGCTGACGGAGATTATTCTGTTGCTCCAGTAGTAGGGGCTGATTCTTTTGGAACAAAAAGCATTGACTTCTTTCCCTGATCCTGCCAAGAAGTTCAGAGTAGTTGGAGCATGCGGCTTAATGACAGCTGTGAAACCCCATATGACCATAGGTTCGCTACACTCTCAGAAAAAGGCAGCTCTCTGAACCAGACGCCGAGCCTTGTTCCTTTGACTACAAAGGGTTTTACTGGAACTGGTGGTGTTCGTAGGGTGGAGGTGATACATGATGCTACTACTGAAACAGTTTCTTATTCCTACTGATGCATCTGGCCCAACAGGCCAAATTTTTGCCACTCTTGAAAACCCATGTAAGAGCAGGCAGTTAGCAGCTGTAGGGCTGCCACAGCAGTGCTCTGGTTGATGAAGGACATGCATGTCTTGTGGCGGATGCTGCACAATGTGTTGGAGCGACGAGCGTGTTACAAAAGCCTCATAGCAGAATTACTTTGCCTGCACCTTTTCATTGGCAACATGTGCCTAGACATTGTTTATGCTCCCGAAACTTTGGATCAAAAAGTTTTAGAAAAATGTTGCGTAGGTGACCTACCTGCTCTGAGTTATGAGCAATTAAAAGGTATTTGCATAGGTGGGTAGGAGAACTCCCTTTGACTTTCCCCTCCCTCTTGCATGCTAGTATATCTAGGGACAAGGCTGAAGCTTGTCTCTTTTGGCTTCATTCCCCCAGTTTCATTTTGCTTTTATTTTAGTCGGAAAGAAAATACAAGCGCTTCACTGCCATATCGCATCCTTGTACCAATATGCCATCTGACTGGCATACCAGATTCTCACTCCTGTTCTGAAAGAAAAAAACAAGTAATAAAACCTCTGTGGAAATAAGTAAAGCAAGACTGGAGATAGTTACTGCTCAGAGACATGCCAGCTTCTCCAACACTATTTTGTAAGGCTCTCTCTTACATGCTGTTATCTGTATTTGTATGGAAGGTGGCTAGTAACTGCCCCACAGGAACCATCCACCTCAAGTGAATAATTTTTTTTTTTTTTTTTTTTTTTTTTTTTTATAGCCTTCAACAGACTCTTTCCTTTAAAGAGTATAAAATAGTAAATACCACTGGAACAAAAGTTAGGGCCTTGCTGTTGCTCATGTGTAATGGGCTAATGGCACAGCTATTGGAAAGGGCAGGACACTTGGGAGGAGAAGCCAGCTGAATAATTCCATTAATTTCTTGGCTGATAATGCCCTTCTCCCCACAGGGAAGGAGGACTACTGTGTTCTGGTTTATTTTATTTTATTTTATTTTATTTTATTTTTTTTCTACCCAGGTTCCCTGGTTGCAATGATGACATTGGTCTTGAGTAGGAAGGTTGAGTTGGGCTGCTCTTGCCGTCCATACTCGGGCATGAAATGTTCCCCTCTCAAACTGTTGGGTATCACGTGGAAGCAAAATTAAAGCAGGGCCTGTTATGGTGCTGCACTTCTTATTGAGCACTTGGCAGGTAGGTTCTTACATTTTTAGTAAGACCTTTGGTTTCTGGTCCTTCTTTTCAGTGCGGCTCAAAGAAGAACCAGGAAATGTAGGAAAGATGATGTCGAGCGCCGTTCAAGTCTTGCTGACTTGGCGATCTAGTAACATGTTTGTTTGCGAGAGCTTTTTCTAGGAGCTGGGCATGTGTATGGTGTGTGCATGCACGGAGGGAATATAATTCAGTATTACCAAAGTGTCATGAAAATTCAGCAGCCCTTATTAGCAATTCTGCTTGCCTTCCTGCTGAGGAGGAGGAGAATTTTATTCATTCGGCAAAAGCGTCTTCCTGCCCAGGAGAGAGAGATTTTTGTAAGGGGGCTACATGAAAGAAGGACGTAACGTTACTTTTATGTATCCTCTCTAGGTTTTGTTTATGCATAATGCTACAGTGATAGATGTCTCAGACAGTGCCTGGGCTATAGGCAAGATCGTCTCAAGAGAGCATGCTTTTCAAAGCTTTCAATTGTGCCCCAGCGGGATTCATATTGCTTGAAGTCAAATGGCAATTACAACCAAGTGCTAAGAGCGGTATTACCCATCTCTCAAGCTGGATTTGGAGCTGGGCTGCCAATTTGGAAATTCGACAGCATGATGGAGAATAACTAGAGAGTGGAGCACAGACAATTGTGTATAATAATGATGTCAACATCTGTACTTTGCAACCTGTGCGCGGAAGCAGTTTTAATTGTCTTCTAGATAATGGATTTATCACATAAATGAACATTTATATAAACCTAATCTTCTGATGCTTTCAATTAACAGAATTGTTTTTCACAATGAAAATAAATGGCTGTAATTTTCCATCTGTCTGTAAAATAGATTGATGTGTTGTTATGTATTAATGGGTAATTCATTGTCACAGGTTCCTACTTCAGACACCTCCCAATACTGTATCCATTTCATGTTTGCTTCTAGAGGATACCTTACCTTCAAAGCCTCATCCAGCATCCCATCCCGGTAGGGGATAGTCTTTTCAACTATTCTAGCAGGTTTTCACTATACTATGATCCATTTGGTCAAACAAGTCCTTTGTGTGTGGTCTGGCAGAGGGGCCGAAGTGGCTCTATCCCGAATTAGCTTTGATAAAGCTGCACAGAGGGGGGAAACCAGTGAATCTAATCCAGCCAGAAAGAATAACAGCAAGCTAAAACCTTACTGCAAAGGGAGCACGACATAAAAATGTATACATAGAAAAAAGCCTTACAGATAATTATTTACTATTCTTGCTTAAGCTTGTATTGTGTTTCAGTTCGTTTTTAACAATAACCCTTACTGCATGAGTACTCTACAACTATGATGGCTCCTGCTGCTTTTTGTTGTTGTTATATGCAAATCCCAGAAAACCTGAATTGATCCTGCTTAAACATTAAGCCACATGCAGATATCCTTGAGTGGGTTAAGAAACTGTGTGCAAAATAAGCTCGAGAAAGAAATGAGGACCTCTAGGCAAGTCTAGACACAGAAGTCATGCTGCTGTAGTGATCTCATTATGATTAGAGACCCACCCCCATGCTGGTGCATCTGTGCTGCAGTTTGAATGTTGGTGGCAGCCCATGTAGACGTATATGAATGTACGCCTTGCTGGGGTCGTTTGACCCCACTACTCTTTCCTGCCATGGCAGGGAGTCAGACTCGATCTGCTCAGGTCACTTCTGACCCTAGAAACTATGAAACTATATCTAAGCTAGTTCCAATTTAGGTAGCTAGGGTACCAATAGCAGCGAAGACGTAGAGGCATGGACTTCCAAGTGGGCTAGGTGCACATGGAAATGTGCCATGAGTCCTATGTGACTGCATCTCCATTTGCATAGATACCTGAGCTGAATCCACGCTAACTCGGGTGTATAATATCTAGCCCTAAAGAACAGTTGGCTGATGGTAACTGGAATATAATCAGCTGTTAAAAAGGTCAAATATCAGAGCTGTTGTGTAGCTAATCTATACATTGGGGGGAAGGGGGGAAATCCAAAAAATAAAGATGCAATTAAACACTGAGATGAACCAAAGACAGGGATTTTAAGTTCAATGGTGGTAAACAGGACCTGGAGGGTAGAGTTGTGGTGTTGAGAGGTGACTTGATCCTTGGAAGTAGGCAACAAGAAGAATAATGTAGAAGAAAAGATAAGTTAGTGGATGGCAAGTAGCGGAGGGAAAAGGGCTGCTGCACTGGAGAGTGAGAAGAAGCAGAAGCTAAAACAGAAGAGGTTGTCATGGAAGAAGGAGAGGTCCTAGAAGAAGAGAGAGATGACTGAAATAAGCAAGGAACTGGCATCCAAGAAGGAAGGAAGGGAGATGTAATGAAGAAAAGAAGGGAGAAAACCTGCGGAGCACAGTTTGCAGGAAGAGGCAGTTCAAGACGACTAGAGATTTCTTACGAAGAAGAGTACGTAGTTGATCTAAAAAGTGGAAGAGCGTGATATCTGCTTGCAGCAAGGATCCAGACTCTGAGTTTGAAGCTAAAAAGGATTCTGGTGGAGGTGGGAAGCATCCACTGGTCATTTCTTATTTTGGGAGAAATGACACTGGCTGGAGCGGATCGAGGATGACTACACCAGGCGGAGGATGACTTGCAGGCAAGTTGGAGGGTCAGACACTCTTTAGGAAAAAAATTCTAGTCCCTAAAGAAGGAGGAAGAGAATATGTCAGTCTAACCAAGGCTGATGAAATAAATGAGTGGTATAAACTGGCTGTGAATAAATTTTAGACTGGGAAGAATATTATTAAGATTCAGTGGAGGGAGGGTTTGAAACAACCCTTTGATAGGAGTAGTAAGGACAAGAAACCGGGCTAGTGTCAAGGTAGACTGTGATATGCTGATGACGGGGGTTATATATAGTGCTTCCTGCGACAGCAGGGGGACTAGGCTTGATAACTCCAGACGTCCGTTCCAGTCTCCTATGGCTTTGGGGGAAGAAACAAAGTTGAAATGTTATTTTAAGGCTTGCTAGGTTTTTTATTCTGTACCATATTTTATTTCATTTCAAGTCTCTTCCGAGTTTTAAAATTGCTCATAGTTATGCACATACTTGACTAAAAGGTTATCTAGCATCCAAAGAAGTACGGACTTGGGATAGTCTCTGGCTTACTTCCTCTTCAGATTAAAATGTTCCAAAGAAATCGCAGTATAATGTCCGTGCCTCATGAAATATTCTGAAACCTGTGATAGACTGGGTCTTTATTATATTTTATAATGCTCTGCACTCTTACCACCTTTCATCAAAGTATTTCGAAAGCTTTCCATATATTTTAATACCCCTTTTGAGGGAGGTTAAACTGAAGCAGAAGGAGATTGTTTAAAGTCATTCCTGGGCAGGCTGGATTAGAAGCCGGAAGCCGGGAGTCATGATGACTGCCTTTGTTTTACATGGAGCTGGTTTAAATGCAAATTGTGGATGCTTACCCGCCAGCAGTTGGAGATTCGTTCAGTCTAGTCCAATATATTTTAAAGCACTGCATGCGTGACTACCGGGCTCATCCCAATTTGAAACAAATGTTACATGCATATATTTGTAGTGAACTGGGAACTAACATGCTTTCCCTTTTACAGCCTAATGTGTTTCTGAAATTAAAACCTTCACATGTTGCTGGGTGTGTTCTTACCCACTCTGGTGATGAAGTTGCTTGACTGTGATGTAGAGGACACACTTGAGAGAGAATGAATGAAATTTCACATTGTCATGGTGTAATGGTCTCCTGCTGATACATAAATGCCTGAGTGGAATTGAAGGCATTTATTGAAAATGAGCAGAGAAGCAGGGCCAAGATGTTTAATTTTAAAATGAGACATTCATCACTTGACACTCTTTCCTTTACATAATTTCGATTGTGCTAAATGATTCATCGTGAAGATGTTGTCACTTTACCTGTTGGCAACAGCTACTCAACAGTAATGGTATCGGAAGGAGGTATTTGGAAATGGGCCCCGGTCTGCATTTTGGCGAATGGCTAATTTGTGATTCTTAAAATACATACCAGTGGCTGTCAGTAGCAAAATCAATTGGCAATCTTGGCACCTGAGTTGACAGCCTGTTTCTTTCAGAAGGTTAGGTGCCTGGTATTCCCTGAACATGCTGAGGATGTTAATCCTGTTCATGTTGTGCTTGCTTATCTATTTGTACGCATTTTCACAGGTCTCATTACAATAGCCTTTTGCCCCAAAACATGGATCGCTTTCTATTCCGCATCAGAGCTTCCTCATCTTCAACATGGGAATAGCGTCTGGGGTGCAAAGCCTTAAGCGGCTTGTCCAAAATAATCTATGAAATGAGAAATGGAAGTCTCCTCGCCTGAGCGCTTCAGAATCGGAACAGGCTCCTCCTGATTTCTCACGTGGACCCTTGGTCCAAAGAAAGTGTCAAAGTGAAGATGGCCTCTTGGTAGCTGTGTTTAAAGCAGGCTGGTTTCTTTAGCCAGTAGCACACAAGGGAGTAATGTGGCTATCATTAATTCGGCCACCTTCGACTCCCCAGCCTCAGTGACCGGTACCCATTTACTGGTGGGTGGCCTTTCCAGGTCCAGATTAAGACTCAAATTCTTGCCTTTGGAGCCGTGATGAAATGCCTTACCAAGGCTGCCATTGTGCCCCCAACCCCAACAACTCAATAACTGTCTGTGACAGTGGAAGTTGCTGGACTGACAGATGATTATAAGTTTTGCATGACGTAAGTAAGCTAAACAGGCCCTTTTATCTTGTTTTAACCCACGCAGAGCAAGAAGGAGGCTAAGCTTTTCTGATAACTCCATTTATAAGGTACCTAACACAAATTCCAATATAAAGTATAGATGTGTATATATAAAGTATTATGTATATGTATTTTATATATATATAAAGTATAAATGTAATATTGACTTTTCAATGTAGAAAACGAACCTAGGCTCACATCTCCAGAGATGGCTGGAATGAGGAAACCGTATAGCCTCCAAAGCCATTCACGCCATAGTGAAAAAGATCTATGCCTTCACAAATATGCCAACAACTAATAAGATAGTAGGCTTAACAAAAGACTAAGAACAAACCATGGTAAGCAATGTGCCATAAGGGCAGTGAATGGAGCAGTTCCTGTTGTTAAAAGTTTTACAGAAAGAACCTGAGTGACGACTGAGAGGTTAAAACCAGCTGGTGATCTAGTCCAGGGTCACTGCAGCACTGTTCATAACAATTGCCAACTACATTGGACATGAATAGGGAAGATGGGAGGTGCCCAAAACCTTATGTGCTGGTACCTGGACTGGGGTGAGTGAATCTCCCATTTCCTCCCTGGGTGCACTTTAAGTCCAGCTGAGCTTACAGACCTCATTGGTTGCAGGTATTAGACAGCAGATAATAGTTTCTTCTTCAAGGCTCATCTGCCTTATGTTAAAGTGATTGGCAGACTGGAGCATTTTAGTGAAATCCTTTTTCTATATGATATTTTTTGCATTTTTTTTTTTTTTTTTTAAGTGGGAGAGTTTTGGGACATCAACCTTCTGACTGACATCTTCACACAGAAAACATGAAAGCTTCCCTTGTGTCTTGGCTTTATACTATCTCAGGGAGATTGATTTGTGACGCAGCTTATTTTTCTTCTAGTGCATTACACTGCTGTACTGTGGAGTATCATTTTCTTTTCTGTCTCGATCGATGGCCTCCTGACAGATTATTATATCACCCTATGAATTGTCCCTAAAGGTTGGGCTTATTACTTCTCAATAATTGACTATTTGTTTTCAATCCTGGTGCAATCATCTCATCTACTTAAATTGCTAATGTTTTTTGAAATGCCAAACTCAAGGTAGCCTGCAATTTTTTTTCAGCCTCATCCCTTTTTCTTTTGTTACATACTATTGTTTAAAGAGGTTCAGGCTCAGTTCATTAAGTGTTAAGCTGAGGTCTGGACTGTTTCAGGCTCAGATCTGAGCCGGAAATTTGCCATCGCTGGTGCAAAAGATCTCCAGGATTTATTTGTTGGCTTCCCTCAGAATGTTTGAGAAATACATTTTCCGTATAGTGCCATAGGTACTCTGACTATAATGCAAGAATTTCTGGTGTTTGTGTATAATATATAACGCTTCCTCCCCCACCCTTAAGTAATCTATGGAAAGCACTTCGGGAAAGCATGCGTACCCTATAGAACAATTATTCTCAGCCAGGGGGCTATGGTATGTCTGCTAGGTGAGTGAACATGATTCGCAGGATAAATGCAGAAATCTCAACCAGGAATCCATCGTGTTCAGACCATTCCGACCTCTCATGGTCTTCCTGAGTTCTTTGCAGCTTTCCCTGCTTTCTAGATTACAGAAAAAAAATAAGAACTGGCATTTTCTTGAGTTTAAAAAGGTTGAGAACTAGGGCTGTGCAAAGCTTAATTCCCCGATTTGATTCGGCCCGATTCGGTGGCTGAATCTCTGAATCCAAATTGAATCGGAGGACCCTTTCATCTCTCCGAATCGAATAGGAAACATCCGAATTGATTCGGAGAGATTTGGACATAGAGCCAGCTTTAAATGTTTTTTCTGCATACCTCTAGGTAGCAGGGGCTCATGAATGCTGCAATGTTGGGGTGGATGGAGCATCCCACAGGAGTGCGGGGGGCTCCCCAGCGCACTCAGCAGCTGACCTGGAAGGGGACCGGAAGCAGTGCTCCCCCTGGTTCAGCAGCTGGTGCCTCCTGGGTCTGGGTGGGCGCCTGGGGTCTGCCTGTGGCCAACCATTGAGCTGGAGGGTGTGGGGGGGTTCCTATGTGCTCAACAGTGGACCCTACTGGTCCACTTCTGGGTTTGCCACCAAACACATGGAGTGCCCCCCCCGTGCTCCTGTGGGATGCTCCACCCACCCCAGCATCGCAGCATTCACATGCTCCTGGTACCTCGAGGTATGTATCAAAAACATTTAAAGCTGTCTATGTCCGAATCGTTGACTCTCAAATCGGCATTGAATCTTCAGATTTGGATTCAGTTGAATCGAATTGGGGACAGTGATCCGAGTCAATGAATTGAATCACTGTCCCTGATTCAGGCCAAATCCGAATTGAATACGGCCACTTTGCGCACCCCTGCTGGGAACCACTGCTGTAGAGAATACGATGGTGGTAATCGCACCGGGCCCATCTTATCAAGGTTCTTACCATGCATCAAACTTATTTGTGTTGCAGTACAGCTCCCAGCTTCACCAGTAATGATCAGGGCCCGCTGTGCTAGGTGACTGCACCGGCATAGGGTAAGTACTCCTTGCCTACTTCCTCCAGAGAAACTATAATTTACATTGAGGAAACCTGGCAATCTGTATGGGAAATGTCCAAACCAAATAATAATCCTTTTAAGGCTGCTCAGTCCACTTTTAAATAGTGTTATGCTAACAAAACGAATTTCAAAATGAGAAATCTGTCTACCTTGTTGCATATTGATGACAATTTAATGACAAATGATGTATGAAGCATTGTTAAATATAGTGTATACAGTACGGCGCTACTAAATATTAATCTCCCAGACAATGTGCAACAAAAGGTTGAACTGTGAATTGACCCTGATAATAGAGGCAGTTAATTTTTTTCTTCTCTTTCTTTTCTTTTCTCCTTTCTTCCTCATTTGCAGTGGCATTTATGATTGCGCTATTTGCTCTTTCTCATTTTGTCTGACGCATCTTATTATCCGCTTTAATGGTTTTATATCCTAAATTGTTAACCCCTGTAGAAGATATATGCAACAACTTATTCTCTCTACATTAGGTATGGGGGCGCTACTTCTGAGTGTACCTTAATCGGTACCTTTTGGTGATTTTTATTAAAAGAAAAAAAAAACCAAACCCCTTTTGTTGCTTGTTTCATACCTGATATGAAAATGCTAGAATCCCTTTTAAATTGCTGCTGGGCTAAGCAAAAGGTGAATAATTGCATCTCTCTCTCTGAAAAGTTTTGTCGTCAATCCCATCCATATTTTGCAATGGACAAAGCTCATCACTAGCGCCCATCGACTTTAAAACATAGTGGGTTAAATTCAACATTGATGGAACTCAACTGAAAGGATGGAGTTACTTCAGGGAAGTGTTTGGACTAATACTGATGAAATGATGGTAAGGGAAATATCAGCCTAAATTTTAGCCAGTCTCTTTAGAGTCATTTCTGTAGTTTCAGGTGCCATGTCTGGCCCTGAAAATTCCTTGTTCTTTTAGAAATAATTTTGCAGACATGCTTGCTTGTTTTTCAGGTGTCATGGCTTGCTCTTTTTTTGTCACTGTGTTACAGATGTGCTCAAACAGGCAAAGCAATTGCTAAAATGAAGAAAGAAAAAAGTAGAGAACTTAACATTTATATTGATAGGAGTTACTTACAGCAGCAGGAAGTAGGTAAGCTGTGATTTAAAAAAAAAAAAAAGTTGACGGTGTTTCTTTAATATAGAGCCTCTCCAGCCCCTTATTGAAAGTAGGTTCGTAGCAAACAATCATGTTTTAAGGGCTAGTTGTAGAAGTGCTGTAACTCCCATTGAGTTAAGAATGAATTGGGTACCTGCATATCATTCAAAATCCTGGTCTAAATAAATGACTTAGAAGACAGGTTCCTGTGCAAGTCAGTGCATTTTACCTCTTATCTGTAGGTCTCAAAGCACTTTGTAAAGGTAGGGCTCATTATCCCCTCCTCCTATAGATGAGGGAAAGCAGGATCAGGGATGTCCTATCACTTGCTCAGTCTGCTGCCCTCCTTTAGCCCTGTCTTTTTTTGGATGGAGCAACAGAGAGTTCATTTCTCTGCTCTGTCGTTTGTTCTCATCCTTAGAGGAAGCCTGATGCTCTGCTTCAGCAGGACCTTAGTAACCCATCTCAGTTTTGATCTATGCTAGCAATCTGGAGCTGGTGCCATGAAATGCATATTGCTTGTTGTCTAATCATTCCATGTCCAGCACAATAGTTAGAGAAAGGTGATAAGAAATGGGAAGATGATGAAGAAGTGTGAGGGTAGAGTGAACCATATCCAGTTCTAATGTGAATTGGTTGAAGTCTGAACATCCCAGCGTAGACTGCAGCCTCTGAATTCCCTTCTCCACCCTAAGACACAGAAGCTCTCTCAATATGTTCGCTGGGATGAGTTTTAACCTTATATATGTTCCTGAACCAGCTTTGACCAGAATCCTGCTGAAGTTACAGGCTGAAGTGCTGCAGCGTCCACTGGAGTAGAAAAATAACATATCCCCCGAGGCCGGTGTCTGAAATGTATAGCTTTAATCTTCTTTTTGATCATCCGGTAGAACTGCACTTCCGTTGAGATGTGCACAGGAAGACTTGGAGTAAAAGCACATTTCCAGCGAGATGTAGGTAGTAAAGACTCATTGGATACAATCCTGGCACCATTCAAGATAATGGCAAAACTCCTGCCGACTTCAGTGGTATCTGGATTCTTGACATTGTTTAACAGGCTCAGAAATAACAAATCATGTTTAGAAAATGCTTATTGCTTGAATGGCTAATGTGTTCATATTTCATATAGGGGGAACACACTCGACAGTGTATTCTTGTAATTGCACTGCTGCTTCACCATGGCATGGGTCTATCATAATGTTTTGTTTTGCTTTTTTCCCCAAGCCCTGTGTTGCTATATTTTGTTAAATGATTGGGATATAATTGCAGGGTATCTTTTCCAAGAGTATGAATATGAATAGTGGTATTAGTTTGCTTTCTTGTTATCCAGGGCCACACAAAAACTAAACTTAAACAACTCTAGTTTCATTTCTTAAATAAGACCATCTTGTTGTGTCTGCTCAGAGACGCCCTTTCTTCTTTTCCCCCCCCTTAATTTAGTCCGTGCAGAGGAGTGAATGTCTAAAAGACTTAATAGCAGTGGTAAGCTTTTTCTCTGTAGTGCAGAGAAAAATCAAATCTGATCCATCAGCTCCTTGGGGCAAGGGACTATGGTTTTTCCAAAAGTTAGTGCAGCACCTAATATGATGGTCCCTTATTCTAGTTTATTTTCAGCTTTTTAGTATATTGTGAATCATCTAGAATATTTCTTCTATTCACAAACATAACAGTACAAAATAGCAAATGGCTTTTAAGATTGTAATCTGCCACTAATTGCTTTTCCTGTAGGATGTGGAAACTTTCCTAGAGAAGCTTTTCTGTTCTGTCCCCTCTTTCATGCTCTGAAATGCTTTTAAATAAAGTTTTATAACAGACCTTGATTTTCAGAAGTAGCCAAATTCATTCCTGATGCAATGCTACTGTGTTCATGTGTTAACAATGATCTAAAAGGACAAGTCTCTGCAGACTAAGGGTACATACAAACATTACATCTACTTTGTGATCTACATTCAGGTGTGAAAGCATTTATAGGACTTAGGTTAGACCAGGCATACCATTTTTAGGGCAAAGTTAGTTCTTATCAGACAAGAACTAACTTTAGATTGGCTTGGGGTTAACCCAGCCTAGAGAAGACCTGCATGCTTTCACAGCACAGCGCTGAAACAGGGAAAGCTTAGCCATTCTCCACAGCCCTGGGGCTATGCTGTTTTTACCTTTCCTCACCCCCGAACCCAGACTGGGTTATTTTTACTCCCTACTTAGACTGGGAAGTACCCACCAGTCCACTGCCAGACCTGCCATCCCCTCCCTGCTCCCCAGGTCACTTATATCTATCTGCATATGCTGCCTCATAGCAAGCAGCAAATGGTTGTACGCAGCGATCCCAAGTCTAGTTTAAGTGGCTTAAACAAAGCCACTTAAACCTGAGCCAGGTCCCACAAATGCTTGTTTGCACTCTAAAATAGTTATGCTGTTTGAAGGAGATAAGACTCACCAGAAGAGTTTTCTGAGGCTGCAAGCTTCTGCCTTTGTAAGCATGAAAAATACAAAACATGGAGAGGAGGCAAGAATCTCAAGTTTTAATAACCTCTGCCATCTTGGAGTGGTAGTGAAGGATCTAGAGTAGGAGTAGGCAATGTTTTTTGGCTGGAGTGCTGAAAAAAACAGTGTCTACCTTGGAAGGTGCCCAAGTGCTGACATGCCGGAGCCCGGAGCAGCTGTTTGCAGCCTCCTGGCTGCAGTGGGCCCAGCAAGACCAGTTTGCTTGCAGCAGGGCTTGCAGCCTCCCAGCCGTCTGCTGGGAGCAGCCTGGGCTCTGTGGCTGGCAGCAGCAGCCGCTTGGAGCCCGGGCTGGCGGTGGTGTGCCGAGCAAAATGGCTTTACATGCCATGCTCAGCAGCGTGCCGGGGGTTGCTGACCCCGATCTAGAGTCATGTCTAGTGTACTTCCCAGTTGCTTGGAACAGAAGGGTACAAAGGATGAGATGTGAAGGGAAAGGGATGTTGTCTTTGGCTTTAAAGGGGTCATTTGATTTGGTTATGGGACAGACTTAAGGGGAACTGGTCACTGCTTGACAGAGCCCTTATTGGTTAGAGAGCTGACAGGCAGTCTTTTGACTGTCTCGGAGGGTGGGATGACTGCTCTAGAGGAGGATATGAATCTTTCCCAATACAACTTGAGATGGATACATGATGATTTCCCCTTAAAAAAAACCCAAAAAAACCCCCAGATGGTACTACTTGTTTCCTTCCACTTGAAATGGAAATATAACTTTGAGTGACTGTTTTGTAAGCTAGAATTTTACAATTCAGATACTGAATATCTTCTGCCTGGAACCCATTTCTTCTGTTTTTATGCTTGATTCACTGCTAGAACATATAGGAAGATCTTATAGAATTATGTATTCACTGAACCATAGTTTAAGGTGGAGTTCAAGATATAGATTTGTGATTCATGGAAAAGGCTTTCTACTTGATATATTCAGGTCTGAAATGACCCTTTTGAATTGGTGGTGGCAGATTTCACTTTTCATCGTAGAATTTTGTTTAGTAGTGCTAGAAGACTGGTTGACCTACTTTGCATCTTATGTTTAGTGCTGCTTGCACATACAGGTTCTGATGCTGCAAATGCATATGTATATGGCAGTGGATCCAGTGAGTTCAGTGTGACTTCAGTAAAATTATTGATGTCTGCAAGCGTCCTCAGGGTCACAATCTGTGCACAGTAAATTTAGCCCTTTGCATAGTTCTGTCCATTGTCTTAAGTTTTATGCTAAAGCACTGAACAGTTATGTAGTAAATTGTTTTGTTTTGCTTGTGCTTAAGGCAGAATAATCAATGTGTTGCCTCAATGACCTATTTTTTTGCAAAATTACCACTTGCGCATGAAAACCTGTCTCTCTAAAGTACTGCTTCAAGTCTTTTATTAAAATAAGCTGTTGTATTTTCTCAATGAAACTCTTAAAATACTAACTTCTGTGTCATATATATGACTTGTATGTTTTCTTTCAGCTTTTTGAGTCACATTTTCAATTCTATACATTCAGACCATTTGTTGGAGAGAGCAGTTTTTGTCAGTGCTAGTCATATTAATGCAGGTTTAAAGGCATAGACAGATGGTATACATACACTAGTTGTATATCGACAAATTATACCCAAGGAAGCATGGACAGATGTTTAGCTACCTGAGATAGCGGTGGTCATTTCTAGGTGACAAGTAAGCAAGCAGTAGCTTCTTGTTTACCAAATAGGCACTGCAGTATGGACGTGCACAGACTGTACCCCAAACCGGTGTTGCCTACATTTGCGGGGCTTTCCCCTAGTTCTTTCCAGTTTGCTTCTGTATGGGATTACTCTGGTTAAGTGTTTGTATTGTTTTTCCTCTGCTGTTTACAATAGTGCGAGTGTGTCATTTGTCTAGTCTCTGACTGCAGTTTGTATACAGAAAGCAGCTTTGAACCCTGTAGGTAAAATTTTCAAAAAATGTTCAAGTCCTGTTGACTTGGCCCCCAAATCAGTTGCTTTGGGAAAAATGTACCTTGGATCTCAGCAGACTTTGCCCCAGTTTTGACTTACGTTGGGATTTTCAAAAGCTAATGGGTTTTAATCCTCATTAAATTAAATAGGTTTAAACAATTAAATCTTTTTAATTTTAGAGCATTGCATCTGTGTTTACGCACACTAGGTGTTCAAATGAATTAAGCCTTGGAGCGTCGCATCTATGCTTGCACACACACACTAGGTTTTCAAATGAATTAAGCTGGGTCCCTGGCTGGTGCCACAGGAGAGTGAGATGGTTCAGCACTGCCCCCCACCCTGGGGTCCCCCATGCACCCCACACCCATGGCCATGCCCTGCCATGCAGCTGTGGAAGCAGGGAGCTGGCAAATAAAAGCGGGGGGAGGGGAGGGGAAAGAAACAACCACACAAGGGGAAAAAAAAAGGTGGAAGTAATTTGAAACCAAGAGTTCAAAGGGGTGAACTACAAAAAAGTTGCAGCACTATCTGGTGGACAAAGAGGCTCATTACATGTCTTTGAGTGCCTTTGTGCTTGCACACAATGAATCCATGGATGCAACACTTTAATTCCTGGTGAGCTAAACTAAACTATGTCTAAGGAGTTTTAGTTTAATGCACAAGAAATAGTTTAAAGTGTCAGGAAATCTTGCTCATGCAAATGGACACACAGTTGCAGTGCAAGAAACGGCAAAAATTGTGGCATGTGGCATGTACATGAGCCCTATAATAGGTGCAATTGTTCAAAAGCCCTAAGTATTGCTCAAATTCTCTTCCCATTGCAGCCAATGGTACAATGAAAGTGCTGAGAGCAATACTGAGCATCTTTGACAATTCTACCTGTATTGGTCAGTGAGTTGCCTTGATGGTTTGAAGACTTAGTTAGCAACACTGGACAAATTCAGGTTTAGGGAGAACCCGCACTCTTATAAAAGGTTAAAGTCTCAAGGTTTCCTCTAGTTTTGCTTTTAAGTCACACTTCAGTGGCATTGTCTTCCTACTGAAGGATATATTGGGTTCCCCTTCCTGGTATACCTGTGGAGAGTTCCCTGATGGGAAGTTCTGAAGAAGGCAGGGCAGAGTGGCACCTTACAAATTAGCTCGAGGAGCATGAGCTTTCATAAGCACCATCTTACTTTTTCAGATGTTAACGTGAGGATTACATGGTTTTGAAACATTTCTTCCCTTAATCTACTAGAATCCTTGCTTGATGGCCTTCAGATACACTGAGAGATGTTTGTTTTCCTGGATCTTTGCAGGGAAAGCAAAAGAAGGGCTACGTGAGGGTAAGAGGACGACACCGTGAAGGAAATGAGGGCATGTCTCAGTATGCCTGAAGGTCACCACGCAGGGGTTCAGGCAGACTAAAGGGAAAAGTGTTTCAAAGCCAAGTAACCCTCACTTAGAAAATAATGCTTGGAGTAAAATAGAGGTTAAATACTGCCTCTCGGTCTATTCTCACAGGATGTGGAAGCAGATACCTCTTTATCCTGTCGGTCTATTGAATTGTTAGATTGATTACTGATTTTTGCATGGCACCCTGGGCACTTATTGGGCATCTTTGTAACACTCTTTTAATATACTTTACAGGCAAAGGAAGGAGGACCTCTTCAGAAAGGCCAAAGCAGCGTAAGTGAGGACATCAGTCTTTGGTGAGTTCAATAACTGATATTCCTGCAAATCCAGAAGGGACTACTAAGTAGCAAATTGCATCTAACTGTAATATGACCCCTTCCAAACAAGAGTTTTTTCTTTTTGTATTTCTGAATCTTTGCCTTTCAGAACGTTAAGGCTGCCTTTCTGTTGAAACCTGTTGGTGAAATTTAAGACTTTTGAATTACTTTTGTTCTTTTAACGAGCATTACAAAGTCTGGCTATTTCTCTCCCTTGTAGCTCTTACTGGGAACCTTTCCAAGCTTCTGCCTCTGGGTTTTGTGGTTGTCAGAATTACAATGTATTCATATTTCATGTTGGAGATGCACTAAACTCCACAATGAGTCTGGGAGCCGGGATCAAAATACTCAGTTGGTGGCATGGAAAAATGATGTTTTGCACGATAGATTTTATAACCATAGCAGAAAAATCTCATTTGGTTTCAAATTTGCAATGTCTTATTATGTGAAGTATCCAAAAATCAGAATATGATGTTCTATGAGAGTAATTTCAGTGAAAGGTATCTTTCTGGCTGTGGCAGCACAACCCTATACGAAGCCTAACAAGCATCTTCTGAACCGTGTTCATTGGACTTAGACAAAAGTGAATTGAAATTGGAACCACGTTGTAGGTCATGTCTAAAAACAAGTACAGGAATAGCATGTTATTAACAGAAACTAAATGTTGCTCAGAGTTGTAAGTAATGTGCAATAGGGGTGCACATGTGCACATTTCTCCATCGGTGATGAAATCTAATTTATTAGAGAAAGCCCAAAGGCTAGAGCTGCTATTTTTAAAGTCTTAGAGGGTTGGATACAATGGTGTCCACAATGCTTCTTAACGTACAACACTACTTCCAGGTATGCATACAGTACAAAGCAGTGGGTGTAGCGATGCCAAACAGCAGTTTTCCTCTACTTGAGGCGATGTTGACATGGACTTCAGCGAGGCGCTATATGCATGCTACCTTGTGAAGCTCTAAAGCAAAAGTCCTGAGGCAATACTCAGCCAGAAGCACTGCCTGCACTAGATGACTGTAGAGAAAATGCAAAACTAGGGAATCTTGATTGAACAAGATGCCAAAAATACCCGAGAGATTGTTAGATGAGCAGAGCTGTTTGGTTGGATCAGATTACCCATTTCCCTGATTTTGGTGACTTGCTTCCAGTAGCGGCCAGTGCCTGAATCTTAATACTTTGATAATGTGCCTGGATTATTGTTTGTTGCTATGGGGGAGGAGAAGTATTATAATACCAACTAACTCGGGTATCATCCGTGTGTCAAGAAGTTTGATATTCCCCGCCCTCCCCACCCCCTCCTAGTCTAAGTTCTATGACAAAATGCTTTAAATGTGGTCAAGTTATCCAGAACTTGTTTTTTTAAAAATAAATATGGACTTCATGGCTTCCTGTTAAATATAATTTATAATTTAACTGGCTGGGACTGTCTTACGACCTTATGGTAGATAATAGCTTGATAGTTTAAAAAACCCCCCAAACTTAATGCATTGGACCAATGCATTTTGATCATAGGATGTCCAATTATGTTGTGATTTGAATCTAGAAATTTGTTCATGTCATCTAGGGTAGTGCAAACAAGTTCAAAGAATGGCAGCTTGGGTTAACACCGTGATAGGTAGTGCTAACTCCATGAGGGGGTCAACTTATCTGTTGGAAACTAGAAGCAGATTCTTCGAGGGGGTAGCTCACGGCACTCCTGGTTTTGGACCAGTCATAAGCTGAACTAACCTGGGAGCCATTCAGCTTTTGCTTGTCCCATGTAGGCCAAGCAGCTCAAGGAGCTGTTGTTCAGAAAGGTTTTGTTCCACAGCCTGCATTGGTAGCAAAAAGTCAGGATTTATCCCACCTACCTCAAAGACTGTAAAAAAAAAAATACCCATATTTCCAGACCAGTTCATTTTGGAGCAGCAAATACCGTGGAGGATATATTTTTGTTGCCACAAGATGGCAGTCGCAGAGCAAACTTCTAACTGCGACACTACGTCTCTAAGATGTGCTCCTTGAACTGCAAAGATGCCCGTAAAACGGAGTAGCAGCTGGAGAAAGGGAGTCTGCAGTAAAGGATAGAAAACCTGCATATATTTGCTTAAGCATTGTTTCTTTTCTAACAAAACACGAGGCTTCAGTACAGTATGCAAATAAGCAGCACATACTCTCCACTGATTCAGTAATTTACCCAAGGTAACTTTTTCCAGTTTGTCTTCTTCAGCTTAATGACCGAGGCAAGTGGAATAATACAATATTATACTAATATATGTATAATAATTCTGGCACGGTAGTTACTGTGGAACTCTTTTTAATAGTGTGGGGTTGCTTGGGTTGTTTTTTTGTTTCGGCACTTTTGTTGCAGGGTGCATAATCACATCTGATTATCTTCATGCTTCAGGCCTGAACGAGAAGAAAAAAAAAAATCACCATAAAAATTAGTTTAGTGTGTTCTCTGTTTAAACTATTTTTGTAGGTTGAGGCATAGCATGACAATATTTTTACAGTGAAAATAACCAGTTCTATCGGACTTCGTTGCTGTAGGCTCCGCAGTTTGCATTTTGTAAAGCAGTCACTCGCTGTCTCCTCTTCCCCCTTTTCCTTGCTGTGTGAATGGCCATCAAAGCATGGTCAGAACTGGGAGAGGTGATGTGGACAAATTCTGATGGACCTGTTTTATCTGCAGCAATTCGGGGGTTTTTTTTAGCTCTCTTCCAAGGGGCTTCCAGCAGAGTGCCCTAACGGGCGATCACTGCGTTTGGGTGGATCTCTCTCCACCCCGACCTTGCTTCCCTTCATCTAAAAAGGTCAGGCATCGCTTTGTGTGCCTGCAAAAATGAGTTCCTGCTGAACTCCGTTACAGGATACTGAAGAGGATACCGCACGTCAGCTCCGAGTGGACAGATGCTTTGGTGCTTTCAATAGGAAACCCTGCTTGCAGGCACCAGGCTTTCAGTCTCTTGGCTGCCCGTGCTTGTGCCCACCTGCTAGGATGGCATCCTGCCTACCCCCAAGTTCATTGAATTCTCTCTTGAGTAACTAATCTGGTCTTCTGTGAAGACCTTTTCTTGTGCCACCAGCGAAGCCCTTCTCCCTTACTTCCCTTTCAGCTGGATGTACATGTTGTGTCCAAAAGGGCATTGAAAATATGAAGCAAGTAATGGTTAAAGGTGGCCCTGAACCACGACAGCTTATTGCAGCAGGGACTGTGGAAAGACACAAAAGGCAAAGGAATAATATGACATGGGGGCATTATAGAAACCCTTTAGGGCAGACAGGGGGACAGGGGGAACTAGAGGAAAGGTAATTCTAACGGTAACATTTAATGTTGGACCACGTGGCCTCCAGCGTACGCATGGCTGAAGGCTTGGGTATTACTTCTCATGATTGACCGCGACATGCATCGATAACTTTTGCTCTTCCGGCCAGTACATTTTGTGCAGTTCTTGTGCCTGGCTGGATTACATAAGACACCGATGAAAAAACATCTAATAGGATTTCTAATTTGTTTCTGCCTTGTGGGTCGTGTGAATGCCACGTCTGAGTGCTTCAGGTACGTGGGAGACAGCAAACCTGCTGTCACATTTTACCCAGCTGCATTTCACTGAAAGGGCAAAAGGTGGCTGCTTCAGATTTGCCGGTCGGCCAGTGCTACAGTTACTGGAGTTAACCTGGTGACACCTCTTATTGTCTATTATATAGCTGTGCAGAGGAAGCCTGACTTCACCCTTTGTGCTAGCAGTGGTGGTTTTGCCAACTTAATGGAGCAATTCTTGTTTGCTGTTCTCCAGCAGCACTCTTGATGCTGTTCTTTCAGAGCGATGATTGGATCGGTGCTATTGATCAGTGCCAGACTGAAACCATGGCGATTGAAGTTCTTCATTTAGTCCCAGAGTACATGGAGCACAGGCAGGAGTAGCTTAAGTGTCTCCACGTTGCTGTATTAATGTGCTTCAAACCCGGCCTGGGAAGCAAACCCCACCAGAGAAGTGGGATTTGCTGTCCCATTTAGCATGTTGCCTCTGCTGACGCTTCCCCAAAGGGATTTGTGGTATTTACATGGATGCATTAGGAAATGCCTTACAAACAAGTGTGGTTTTTGCATTGGCCATATGGTGATGCCAGTACTTCACTACCAATGGCAAGACCTGAGCTAGCAACCTACATGTGTAAGAGGCGTATTCCTTCTGTCTACTGCTCTAGTCCCCAAGCAGTTGTGTTTATGAAGAGCCCAAGTGACTTACCGTGAAGCTATGGTTCTGAAGGTATCTTTTACAGCTCATTATAGTGCTGTAGAGTTATGTAAATATTGTTTGTATCTCATTCCTCAGCATAATACGTAATACTAGCCGACAGCATTTAATTGTATTTTGCAGGCAGGTTTCTGAATCTTTTTATATGTGCCTAAATATACCTGTGTATATATAACATTCTGAAAAACTGAATGCCTAGGAAATGTCAGTGCACATTGTGTCGGCAAGTTTGAAATCCATGGTTTTATTTGAACATGCAGTTGCAGTAATTATGCATAAATCGAGTGGACTCCTGCTAATGCACTAGAACTGCAATAAAAAAGACCCTGAGCCTCAAAATTTTGCTGACAGGATTTTGCATCAATAAGTGGAGAGTAAGGCCCTAATTCAGCCATGTGTGTAAGCACAAGTAGCCCACTGACTTCAGAAGGTCTTCCTTGAAGGCACTTATTTAAACTGCTCGCTGATTCAGGGCCAAAAAGATTTGGTGAACCTGGGAGAGAATTTTCTCACCATTGGCACGTGGCAGGCAAAGAGATTGAGTACTCGGCTCTGCGTTTCCGTAATCCCTTTTAATCAGACGAATTGGACTAAAACTTTGCTTTGCATTTCTACCTAGCTCCTGCCCCACTTGCATGCAGCTTATACCAGATTAGGCAGCATAAAAATCTTGGATCCAGTCTGAACCTTGTACACTGTTTATATACTCCTGTTTCTATTTCTGCAGTGGCTGCCCCGGAGAACATCTCTCTTCTGTTTCATTTTGACAGCGTGGAAAGTGCTCCCTCCTACAGCTGGCACATGTGCAGGCTGCTCTGGCTGTCCTGGCAGTGTCACATGCAGTGTAAACTATCAAGGCGCTACTGCCTATTACATACTCATTTTTATCATCTCCTGCTTCATACTACTGGAAGCTTATAGCTGAGGTTAAAAACGTCATCTGCAGCGGGACTCCACGGCAGCTGCCAAGAGCTCATTCTATCCCTGACCCTTTAAGCTACGAAAGCCAGACGGCTTCATCTGTCACTGGCTTAAACTGAAACCCAGTCCCTAGGGGCGATGCATCATTTATTCCCGAGTTCCTCTCTGAGACAGTGGACTTGGAGATCATCATTATTTTTCAAGTTAATAAGAATGTTACCAGATACGTCTCCGGTGTCATCCAGGTTGATGACCACTTGTGTATAAGTGACCCCTGCTGGACTCTTGAAAATTTTCATGGTACAATACAGAGCCTACAAAAACTTTTGATCATCATGTTTTGAAACTTGACAACTTATGATGGGAATATAGAAGCTGTGTACATTGTAAGGAAGAAAAGTTCAATTAAATGCTAGGAGATAATAGGAATGAGATAATTATCAGCTGTAAATTGCCAAAGATTGGGATTTTGGGGAAGGAGAGTGGCTTCATTAGACTTGCTGTGGATATTCTATTTCTAGATATGTATAGGCAATAACTGCTGGATGTACTTCAGCCTTGCTTATTACTGATATACATTTACCATTGAACTTACAGAAACAGAAGCCTGGGTCTGGTGTGATGTGGCAAGTTCAGGTAGCACAGTTAAAAAAGTTGGCAATAAATGCAGTTGTAAAAGAGATTTTAATTTCCATAGCTGCATCCTTTTGAAAACTCTGCAGACATGATGACCTATGTTTCCCAGTCCTTCTGACTGTATATGGATCTAGTTGCTATAATATCTAGCTGGTGCTTCTGGCCATACAAATATATATATACACATACGTACATATGTATATTTAGCTACAGACTAGGAATTACCTGCTTTGCACCTTGCTCATTGCAAAAAAAGATCTAAAGCTTTGTCAAAGAAATCAGTAGGAACACATTGTTTCTCCACTAAAAAATTTAGTTTGGCTACATTTATCAATTGCCCAGAAGCTCTAGGAAAAAACTGGTCCAGATAATTTGTGTTCTTTTTAGAGAGTGCACCTGTTCTGCATTAGCTCAGATACCCTGGTTTATGGTCCCTTCTGAAATCTGGATTATGTAAAGCTGAAATGAACACAGTGTTATGAATTTAGTGCATACTGTACTTCCCAGAGCCAATGCTTTACAGCTGTGCATCAGTTTTAGGAATGCAAAAATGAAAATAGGCTGTAAGGAGCAAACTTGTACTGGTACAGGATTATTTCTTCCACTTGATAATTTGAGAAAATTACAGGGCTGTAGTATCCATATAATTAATTATTCCTAGAAATTCTGTTGCCCATGAGATGAACAGTTTTCAACTGTGTAAAGTCTTCAACTTTACACAAAGTTTTGCAGTATATTATTTTTAGTAGCAAAACCCATTTCAATAATTTATTTTGTATCACCCACTATCTTCTCCATCTGTCTGTTCCAGATATGTGATATGAAGTTCATGGCTTTCAATTTTGACATGGTCCTAGTGTTAAATCTTGCTTGCATCACTTAACCCTATAGCAACACTATGGCTGTAGTGGAACAGTACTGCTAGTGACTACTCAGCTAGTTGTTAATGTTTCTGGAGCAGAGGGCACAGGAGGGAGAAGTGCATGAGCAAAAGATACTCTAACAGCAATGCCAATATACTCTGCTATGGACTCCAGTAAGTTCTTTCTTAGTCCTACCATCTCTGGCCTTTGACAGAAGAGGATGAAGATTCCCCACTGGGACAGGAGAGGAAGATGATTCCCCACTGGTAACACTTGTGCTGGACTTTCAGTAGGGTTTTAAGACTTTCTAGACTTTCAGTAGGGTTTTAATTAATAAAAGGAAAAATGTTCATGGATTTCTTGCATTGCTTTTCTAATTAAGGTAAGATAACTGTTCGTGTTCTACCGAGTCCACCATATATAATCAGTCTAGCTGTAGGATGTTATATAGTGATAATGACTGATCCATCATCATTACATTTGAAGTTAGCTCCGTTTAAAAGTCCAGCTTTCAAGTCCATCTTCACATGTTGTTCCTGATACTTTTCTTGGCCCTCGCAAGTTAGTTGCCTAGTGGGATGGTCTGAAACCACACTGAGATACCAGCCGGACTTTCTCAGCAAGAGGTAGAACATGGTTCAGGAGGATGTGGGCAAGGATGTTCTCTGATGTGGAAAGGAGGGCGATACCTCAATAGTTCGCATGTACAGACTTATTTTCTTTCTTGAAGATGGTCACAATGTTGGCATTCCTTGAGGCCCCAGGGATCTTTTTATTCTTCCAAATCCATAGAATAAATTCATGGAGTCTCAATCCCAGTTCCTCACCAGCAGCCTTGTAGACTTCTTCAGGTATGCAGTCGGAGCAATGGGTGGGGAGCAAGGGCCAGGTGAAAGCCCAGGGACTGCACATTAACCCATTGCAGGCTGCACGTGGCTGCTGGGCTGGCAGTTGGACAGCTTTGGTGTAAGACAGTGGTGCTCGACCTTTTGGCCCTACGGACTAGATGAGTACTGCATGCTGGCTCAAGCCCTGTGCACCCTATGATATCTTTGCCTGGCTTTGCACACCAGCATCAGGCCCTGATCAGCCTGGCTCCATCAAATCTGAAGGGCCACCTTATCCAGTCTGCAGGGCTCTCCACGGGTCCTGAAATTTGGTAGCAGAGGAGCAGCAATGAGCTGCTACTGCACCTTCACCACCACATTTTTGAACATATAGGTCAGATAACGTGGCTTCCTGGGCCAGATTTGGCTTGCGTGCCAGGGGCTGAGCACTGCTGGTGTAATGTAAGAACAGTTAGATTCTTCTCCCAAATACCCCATGGGAGAACAAGCTATCCTTTGTTTCTTGTCTTTTTAGATACAGCTGAGAAGTGTTGATCCTGACCTCTTCTCTACATAGAGAAACACTCTGTGTAGAGTATTTGTCCTTATGCCATATATCTTAAGGTGAGGCATTTTTTCCTTTGGAACCTAGCCTTCCCATTTCCCTCTGGCAGTGGCTCAGGCCACACTTGTGCTGCGTTGTCTATTCATATGCAGAGCAAAGCATTTAGTTTGGAAGAGCATAACTCTCCTCAGTGGGCATTTCAACATAGTCTGCCAAAGTCTGGCAACTGAGCAGAGTCACTTCTGCCTCTCCCTTCCCTTGTGGGGTGGTAATTCTATTTTATTGGACACTAAATCCACCTTAAGCAGCTGCCGAAGCTATTTCTGAGTTTTTCAAATTAATCTACTTCTGGATCAGCATAGCAGCCCCACATCCCATGAACCATAGGTGTTGAAAGTTCAGGAGAGAAAGCTGTGTTGGCTTCCACTGCTTGGAATCCTTCCCTTAACATCCAAAATGGATGCGCATGCATAATCATTTGGCTGTGAACACTAAAGCTCATATGTTAAATGGCAGCGAGCCTACACAGAAGGTGGTATACCAGTCATGCTGGGGGACAGGTGCCAGCCAGGGTTAGGTTGGCAGGTTGCTTAGGGCTGGAGGTGACAGCTTTTCTGCAGAACCCTTGCCCTTTGTGCTGGGAATGCTGCTTTCATACCGCAGGGTCATTGCCTATGATCACAACAGTTTTCCAAATGTGCTGCAATACATAATGCTTGAATGTTAATGAGAGAGCCTGAGTATTAGGAACCACCATGTTAGGAAATAAACATATTTGTCTTGCAGTGCATTCCAGACCAGCCTTTGAAAATGCACAGGGGGAGAAAACATACGTTAACTTGCTGGGTCTTGAGTGACAGCGAGGTTAGCAGTACGCAATTTGGGGGCACCCGAGTCGATTCCAGCACAGGGAGACTTAGGCCAAAATGCTGCTGCACTCGCAGAAGTGGCAAAAATCACAAGACGCCAGAATTTAAGGGAGCTGATAGAAGTGACATGTTGTCTGCAACCGGGCGCTGACCAAAGTACACGGCTGCAGAGTGCTTGAAAAAATGCCCAGTTGCGCAACAAATGAACCCTCATTACATGAGGGTCCAGATGAAGGCACTCCGAAGTGGGGCCCCTTCATTAACTTCTGCTAGTGCATGCTGGAGCAGGGCTGGTCTGAAGCAGCTCAGCCCCATCCCCCCAGTGCTGTCTTCAGGATGGAAGGAAGGCGAGGGGAGGGGAGGGAGATTCATTTGGGGTTTGCCCAGCCTGTGCTGAGGGGGTGGATCGGAGCCCTCCCCTGAGGTGGGGAGCTCTAATCTGCCCCTCTTCCCCCCCGCCTTCAGCTCAGGCTAGGCAAACCCCAAAATGAACCTGCCTTCTCCCCTCCTATCCTGAGATGGCACTGGAATTGGGCCAGTGGGGTGCAGGGCTAAAGGAAGAGGCTGAAGACACATCGCCTCTCTTGCTGGATTGGCTCCAAAGTGAAGCTTGATCCTCTACCCTCCTGAGCCAGCAGTGAGCATCTGTTGGGTTGGGAGAGTCAGCTTAACTCATGGTGCTTTCTGTGAAGCACCGTGAGTTAGATTAGGAAGCTCCATATCTGTCGGTGCTTTTAGTTTTCAGTTGCAAAGTACAAGATAATACTAGGTTTACTCCCTCACTGATGCAAATAGGGCACGGATCAGAGTAGAAATCTCAAGAACGAAGCAGACAACACTTGCCAAAATGATCTACAGGACTGTTTTTTATGTATTAATAACATTGGACTGGATTAATTACTGGCAAAGTGCCATTAAATTTGGTTCAATATGTTTCTAGCGTGGGACATTCTCTCTCTCTCAAGGATAGTACAGAAATTTACCTGCATGCATTTAACTGTGTGTATATTCACATATTAAATAAGAGGCACGCACATAAAGTGTGCTTATAAGCCCTGATCCCAGTGCTCTCATTTTATGATGAGACTACGTTCCCTCTTTGTTCTCCTGCACAAATAAATGGTGGTAAAGAGCACCTTGGATTCAGAAATGTGCAAGCTGGGAAATAAAATCCTTATGCTCAGTAGTCTTGGTTTACATACTAATGCACTGTAATGTAGCCGCTTTATGCCTGAAATAAAGAGGTAATAATAGGATGTTACTAATCAGTTTGCATACTATATAGCAGAACAGTAACTTCACTGTTAACTAATATATTGCTTGCATTTCCAGTTTGCTACTGTTTCTAAATAATATTTTTGCTGAAACAAATGTCTTTAATACAATTTAGTAACATTTCTTTCAAATTAGGGATTTCACTTCATTTTTATGCCACAGTAAAATGATTTTGATCTCACATAGGCAGCTTGCTAGAATATTCAATAATTTGAACAGAGGGTACTCTAGGGTACAATACTGAAGTGTTACCGATATTATCCTTTGACTTTTTATAGCTTTTCTTAAAAATGGGGGGGAGGGAAGGGGGAAGTGAAATCAGTAAAGAAAACAGTTGTAGTAATACTGTTAATTTTCTTAACAAGCTCCTGCTGGAATTCAAAGGTACAAAATAAGGAGGCAGTGCTTAGAAAAAAGTGCCACCATTTCTGGGCATTGGCAGCTGTTTTTGTATTCACCCTGCACATAACGAACATAAAATGCTTGGATGTGCGTAGCATAAGGTTTTTGTAAGCAGTGGGTTTCCTTCATCAGATGAAGAAACACCACTGCTTACAAAACCTTATGCTGTGCATCTCTGATTTAGTTAATCTATAACAGGGATTCTCACCTGGGGTTCCTAGAGATCCTTTCAAGGGTGCTTCAGGGTGCCACACCGTGTTAGCACTGTTAGGTTTATGAACGCCATTCACAAGGTAGATCCAGAGATTTCAAACAGAAGTGCTTGGTTGTGGTTTCTCTGAGTGCTTTGCAACAGAAAAAAATGGCTCTATTATTTTTCTGTAGTCAAAAAAGTGTGATGGCATTTTCTGAGGGGTGCATTGAGTCTAACCTGGGGTGCCTCAAGTCTAAGAAGCCTGAGAATCACTAGTGTGTAACGGGCAAATCTACCCTGCCTTCTGCTGACCTAGACTAATACGGCTAACGACTTTTCTCTGTTCTTATGTAGTCATTTTTCTCAAGAGATGATCCCGTTAGAATGTCATCCAATTAACTTAACTAATTCCATTTTGTCCTCTCTCCCTGCCCCCAACCCAACTGCTCCTGAAGTGTCAGTGGGATCCGTGCATTTGTATTGCACGTGGTAGAACACTTCAGAACAGACGTATTTTAGTAATGGGTGAAGTGAGCCTTGCCCTACATAGGAAAGAGCCAGTTAATTGCTTTGCAGATTTTTGGTTCTCGCATGTGTAGTAACCTGTATGGAAAGGCTAATGTTGATGTTTCTACCCAGGGTGACAGTAGGTGAAATGCTATGTTCATCCTATTATCGGATCATTTCTTTTCGTTGGTAGCCATTCTATAGGTTGAATACTACTAATAGGTGTAAATGTGGAGTAAGCCTATTGAGCCAGTGGTTCCCCTGTTATTACAGTGTGAAGCTACAGTATGTCTCCAGGCAAGTGTGATGGGAACACAGCTCAATACTATCTGATGGTCCTGGTCCTGGGCCCTAGCTTCCAGCACAGCAACATTTCAAAGCCATATTGGGTAGCTGAGCCCTCCCAGCACTGCAGCAATCTCCCAGGGTGAATATGCAGAAAGAAACTGGTGCCTTAGCAATAGGCAGAAGTGAAAAATTCTTGGAGGATGTAAATGCATCTGAAGAATCTACAAGAGAGCAATGGGGAGAAAATCTGAAGGGAAGCTCTGACTTCATGAGCAGAATTCCTGGTTAGCCGAACTCTTGCTGCAGCCACAAAAAAGCAAGAAGAATTTAAGTTGCAGCAGATATTGGTTCAAGATCTGAGAAGACTCTGATGGCAACAGTAAGCAATTTAATACAGGTCATGTGACCCATCATGTTGGGGGTTTTTTTTTTGCCCCCCCATTATGAATATATATTGTTTAGGGCAACACATCTTTGCGACATTTTGGTCTGTCACTAATGACCTTATCTGAAGCAGTGCTTGATTTAAGATTTGAACCTTTTGTAGCAATTCCTTTTAGTGCCAGCATATACTACATTATGAACAAAATTAATATGACTTTAGCCTAGAGTCATGTAGTAAATCCACATTTTTCCTAGCTAAGGAACCAGACATCTCTCACTTTTTTTTTTTTTTAAGCAAATGCAGTTAAATCATGTCATGCCAAGTTCTAAGAATGTATTTAGATGACTTAATCTATTTATGTGCCACCTGGAGGAATCATCTCAGTGCTGTCAAACGAATTATTATTTTATTTAAAGAGTCAAAGTTGAAGCAGCAAATGTCAAATACTCTCCAACAGCAATTCTTTAGCTGCTAAACTGACGGGGATATGTTAGTGGAAGTGATGGTGTTCGAACTATAACCAGAGACGTTGACTGTTATGCAGGAGTCTCAACAGTAAGATAAATATTGATATTTCTGATCTAAAGCAAATTACCTTTAATTGTGTAATTGTTGTTGTTGTTTTAGATTTTTCTGTAGTTGTTCGTCTGTGTTTCCAAAGAATTACTTAGAGGAAATCACACAACTGAGGAAGCAGCTAGGTTAGGGACAGGGATGGCTTGTGGGGATATACATCAGGCTTATAAACAATGCAAACTGGAATCAATACGGGGATGTTAGGAACCCATAGATGGCCTTGCTATTATGGCACAGGAATGGGACATGGGATAGAGGTTGAAATCCTGGCTTTGGATTTTTAAATCTCTTGGTATTGCCAACAGCTTTTGTTTCTTGGGTTCCACGATCAGCAAAAATCTTGACCTTCGGACTGAACTGACTAACAGAATTGGAAAAGCAGCTAAGAATTTTGGGCGATTACAGAAACGGGCACGCAATAACAGCAAATTATCAACCAAGGTGAAGATGTGAATCTACAAGATTTGTGTGCTGACATCCCTGCTTTATGGTTCAGAAACATGGACTTCAAATGCAAAGGTCCATCAAGAGACTGAACAGTTTCCATATGAGACGCTTGCATAAGATCATGAAAATAATGTGAGAAGACAAAATACCAAACAGAGAGGTGCTGGAATACGCAAGACTGACGCACTTGGAAACCACTATGAAGAAGGGGAGTTTGCAATGGCTCGGCTGTGTCAGGAGAACGAGAAGAGACTCTATCCCCAGAGAATATTTTGTATAGTGAGATTCAAGACGGCTCTAGAAAGTGGGGTTGTCCTCTATGCCAGTATTATGATGTATGCAAAAATGATATGAAGTTGTTCAACATCAGTGTAGAAAGCTGGGAGGAATGTGCAGAATCCTGTCCAATCTGGAGGGGACACCTGGTGCTAGGTGCAGCTCAACATGAACCTGTTTTGATCCAAAGGATAGAAGCAAAGCAAGAAAGAAGAAAGCAGCATGCTGTAAATTTGGACTCCAGCTCGGACAACACACGCATCTGTGAAACTTATAACAAGCTGTGTCGCTCTCAAATTGGGCTCGTCAGCCACAAGTGGATTCATTACCTGACTACATCTCTTGGCTTGGGACACACATTACACATAAACTGGTCTAAGTGATCAGAAACTGGTTTAAACCTATAACAGAACAGATGTTCAGTGCACATAAACTAGTTTGAAAATGTCTGAAACTGGTTTGAGATAAACCTGGCTGAATGGACTTAACTCAGGCTTAACTCATTTGGGTCAAACCGATTTATGCAATGTCTGTCCAAACACATTCCTGGTTTAACTTAAAACAGAGTCCCCTGGCATCCTAGATGCTTTGCAGCCCTGGGCGGGGCTCTTGTCTCCACAGCAGAGCTGGCCCTCTGCTCCCTGGCTGGAGCTCTGGCAGAAACTGCAGGCGTAGCAGGGTCTGCCTAGTTTCCCCCTGCGCCATCCCTCCCTGCCTCCCTCCCCCGCACTTGCTGCTTAAGCAGGGATCCCTCCCTCCTCTCTCCTACAGCATGAACTGTAGCCAGCATGTGGTATGCTAGATTGCTGAGAGGTGTCTGTGTAAGGCAGGCAGGACAGTGTCCACTCGGGGCTTTTTAGAACTAATCAACAGGTCAGCTGGTAATGTCCCTCTGTTCCTTCCTTGGAAAAGGTTGTTTAAGAAGAGCTTGAACTAATGAGAGATGCTTTTGTTTTGCTGATGGCCTGATAAATGCTGTGTAACTCCCTGCTGTGTAAGTAAATGCTGTGTTATCAACTCCCCGCTGGCTCCATTGCTGGTCAGAAGAGCAGTGTGTGCGGCGGGAAACCCCTCCCTAATCACGGGCTTGGCCATGTCCCTCTCAGCTCAGCACTGTAGAAGTGCAGGGAGGGCTGCTTTAGTGCCCACTGATCTCTAGCTGGAGCCACTGCAGGCATGTGCCTGCACTTCCTCAGTCCAGAGGGCATGTCCGTATGGTTACAAACCGGTTTAGCCGAGCCAGGTTAGACTAACCTGCAAAGATTGAATCAATTCAGGTTCAGGCTTTTTGAATGTCTATCTCTAGTCCTTATGTATACACCATGATTCAGAGGATTGACAGCTTCCTGTAATATAATAATAATATCCGTTAACCTCCTAACAAAATGGAAATCTCCTTTTAAATAAATTCTGGGCAGTATAAATCCAAGACGAACTATGTGAGCAGTTTAAAATAGTGCTACAGAGTGCCCAGAGAATCCACACCCCATGAGGGAGACTTTAATCTCCATTCTAACTTAATACAGGGATGGACCAAACTGCAAAATCCTTGGTTCTTGAACTTGAGTATTCTTGAACTTTAGAGAAAGCTCAGCTCTTGAGTGTTTCAACACAAACTCTTTCCTAACAAAGTTAAAATGTGCTAGATTTAAAAAGATAACAGCATTAGATTAGAGAACTTCTCTTTACTGGGAAGAAAGATAGCACTTTTAGGTCTCGGTGGATTTGTAGAGCGATTATTCATTCACTGCATTTTTGCTGAGGCAGTACTGCCTAGAAAGTGACATTGTCAGAAAAAAATGGCCAGCTATCTTTTAAGGATTTAACGATAGCTAAGTTTATCTGCCCAGACTTCACTGCCTGATGCTGGTTACTTGGGGGAAAAAAAAAAAAAGAAGAATTTTTACATGCGGGGCATCAAATTTGTTGAACATTTTCCTTTTTAAGGCTGCTGACCAAAAAACCAAAACAAAACAGTAGCTTTTGCCTGTAGTTCAGCTGCCATTGCTTTTGATGGAAGCAAGATCAAACCATGTGACTATATAATTTATTAAGTAGTATAGTTATAAATGACATATTAGACAAGTAAGAATGTGTTCCTGTTAACAGGAGTTTACCGGCTAACTCAGACTGGATGCTGCATAACAGTGTATTAAGGGGTAGGGGGAGGCTGTGTTTGCTACTCTCATTAGGGAGAACAATGGGTGAGGAAAAGAGAAGCTATTTTCAAAAAACTTTCACAAATCTTGTCCTCTTTGTTGACCCAGCTCTGTTACAACAGTATGCCCAAGGAACAGCACACAACAATCTGCAGTCTCTGTATATGTCCTAGGTCTGCTGTGAATAGAAGATAAAAAACACCCCCACCCTTGATGTTTCTATATCCCCCATGCCAAAATATATGTATATCTGTTAATGGCAAGTATTGCTTTTATATTTGTTGTATCAGATGGATTTTTTGTAACTTATTCAGTAATTGTGGTCCTAAAGAAACCTTTCCCTTTTTTCTTAGTCTAATAAAAGAGTTCGAGAGTTTTGCATTTCTTTTTGTCTTTGACCAACAAGGCTGTCAAAGATATCCCAGAAACTTGGAAGATGCCAAATTTTAGCCAATTTTGGAATGATACACTTCGTTCCTAAACAACAAAGCAAGATTTCTACACTTCCTTGCTTTTCTGCCATCTGATGCCACCAGGGAAGAAATCCTGCCTTATCTGCACATCAAAGAGCAACTTGCACAAAGAAACTCTCATGGATCCAGAGGAACAGACATCCACCTTCAGCTTCCTCTGTGCAAAATGAAGTTTTTATTTTCTACCTGTGGGGACTTTTACCACCATTAATTTTCCCTCAGCCAGAAGAAGGGTGCATGTGCCCGAAAGCTTACAAAGAAAGATAATTTCTTAGTTGGTCTAATAGAAGGTATCATCTCTGACCCAAGCATCCTAGAGTTTTGAATTCCATTTTTTTTTAACATTTAAAACCAATATTTTTTCATTAAGATCTGGCTATACAACAGGCACATTAATTTTATTGTACAGCTCCTTATGTCAAAGTTTCTTTTTTTTTTTTTTTTTTTTTAAATAAATGTCTTTTTAAAATCCGTGGGTACTTAAAAGACACTTTCCTTTTGTTCCAAGATTCACAGATTCATAGATGCTAGGGTTGGAAGGGACCTCAACAGATCATTGAGTCCGACCCCCTGCCTGGGCAGGAAAGAGTGACGGGGTCAAATCACCGTGTATGGTTCTTCAATTTCTGTTAATAATTTTTACGTAAATGATTTATTAATTTTCTCCCCACGCAAAAGTTAAAATAGTTTTTAATTATTAACCAGTTGTCCTGATGTTACTCAAATACAGAATCAACTTTTCTACTTTGGAATTAGTTGCTTCCAGTTCACAGTCAGACCTGGATGGTGGTAGAACAGCATCTTCTATCCTTTTTTTCTTTTTTTGCAGTGGTCAGCTTGATTTTCCTGAAAAATTGAACTAACCTAGGCTAAGGAAGGTGTTTATACTTAGACGCACGTAGGCATTTACAATGTTTGCAACACAATACTCAGACCTTGCCGACTGCATTCCTAACCTGTGGTGGCCCTGAGGGGGTTTGCTGAACTTTGCAGCTTGCTGATCTCAGACCGTTTGATTTTTAAACACAGACCTAGAGACAGACTGATAAAGAGGTTGTGTTGCACATAGTATAGATCCCTAAGTGAAGGAGGCTGCCCCAAGTTTTGCATTGTATTCAGAAAAGCACCAGAACGGCGTCAATACAGGATTCCATTTTCAGCTGGGGAATTATATATGCACCTCCCGTTTCTGTTAACTAGAGTCCTGTGATGAATTTTTTTGTATTTGTGCTGTTGCATAGCTGAGAACGAGCAGCCGCCATAATCAAACTCCCTCTCTCTGTACCTCCAGGGCAGCGTTCCTAACAGACGTCACCTAGAAATGATAAACACTAATCACTTTAATGCCATGAAATGAGCAAGCAAATCTTTTGCACCCTATATAAGGCCTTACTATGAGAATCTCAAAGTCCTTTAATTATGTTTCACCCCTGTTAAATGGTGTTAGCCCATTATCAAAATTGCGTGGCCCACAGTGATTAAGAGCTTTGATTAGCATTGCACAAGTGCATTGAGTCACGGAATGATCTTGACCGTGGATCGGTGTTAGAACCCGCGTTTGAGAGAAGTCATCTTCAATAACAGTGCTTAGTTCTGCTGACATTATGGGCTGGAATCAACATCTTCATTACTAGGAGCATGGCTGCATTTTAGCTACAGAATTTGCCCAAATTCTTATTGTATCTGATTTAAAAAAAAAAAAAAATTAAAGGGCCAGTTGGACATTTAAATTAGGACCCAGTGGGCGCGCCTACGTGAGACGCTAACTATGCAGTAGCCGAATAATACTGAGCAGTTGTGCATCACAGCACGAACAGTGTTAATACTCTGCTGCGCGGTATTGTTAGGCTACTGCGCAGTAGCATCGCTAAAAAGGCATTCGGCAGTGCTGCTGCACAGTAACTGTTTACTGCACATTTATTTAGTACTTCTACAAGTACTGTATTAAATTAAATGCACAGTAACCGCTGTGCATTAATGAATATGTATGCGCGCCAAGTGAGTTTAAAAAATATCCAAGCCCAAGTAAAGTATGCTTTTTGAAATGCAAAATGAAAATGGTCTATAATACATAAACAGTTCAGTGTAGGGAATGTTAACAGCTCAAAGGCTGTTGGTATAAGAGAAGACAAAACTGACTAGTAAAGAAAAAAGAAATCAAGGCAAAATTGATTAAACCCCATTAATTTGAGTGCATTCTATAAACAGCGATAGAATTTAGCCGATAAACTTAGCTATTAATACAGCTAATTTGAGGATAGTCTATAATTAGCTATGAATTTGAGTGTGTTCTATAAAAATCCTGAGACTGAAGAATGTCTCTGTAATCTCAGGTATGTAACAGTTGTCACACTTTGCTCATTCACAGTGTTTTAAGTCTGTATTGTAATATTTTGGGGGATGGGGAGAGAGCAAAGGGTTAAAAAGTCATTTCTACTGTAGAGCGCCAGAAGACAAGTTTCTAACTTGCAGTGGTTAATACAAGGAAAGCAAAAGAGAGTGAAGTTTCCTTTCCTTTCTAAAAGCAGGAGAACTCTTCCTCTGTTTTGGGGAGCAGGATCATGGTATGCCTGCCCCCTTTACCATTAAGGATTGTCCAAAGGGCAAAATATTCAAAACAAAGGGTTATATTTACATATGAGCTCTGAACAGTTTTAAAACCAGTTAGGAGCAGGGATGACTATAAGGATCAGTGGTCTTAAGGTCACTGTTACGTACTGAGCTGGCAACATCTTGCCAGCATAAAAGATACTTGTATGAAAAATGAAGGCTATCCAAGTTGGAACGATCTGTTTGACTGAACTCGTGGTATGAATTTATCCCTTAAATTTTCAAGGGTTTAAAATGGTCAATAGCTTAGCTCCAGAGTACTCAGAAAGAGAAATTGCTTAGAAGGCAAAACCCTCTAAGTTTTGAATTTGGTTACTTTAGCCCATGGAGTTTGAATCACTGGATAATTTTGTACCCTTGCATTACACACAGATTCAATTCTTCCTCAAGTAAGAGGTGGTCTCAAGAAGTTCTTTTGTTTCATCTAAGCTTTTATTAAAGGTCTCATTGCATAATTAAGCAAGCGGTATCTTTCATCAGCTTTTGTAGCACTGAAATGTAAATAAGCCAAGTCAGGCTCGGATGCCAGGATGGATCAATGCAAGGCTTTCCTTGCCCTCTACTTCAGGAAAGCTTATCAGAATTAGTCAGGTGAACTCAACCCACTTGGTTGATCATTTGGGCCAGGTACAGACATTAGACTTTTACTGGTGTAAGTGATTGGAAACTGGTCTATACCTGTAACAGAACAGGAATTCAGCGCACACAACTGGTTCACACCTGTAACAGAATGGAAGTTCGACACACACAGGCTAGATTAAAAATGACAGCCCCCCTGTCTAAGATTTGCACCCCACAAGGGTGAATATGTGTTCTGTCTGTACTGATCTAAACTACACCACTTGCAGAGAACTGTGTAACAGATCGATTCTGCCTTGGGCTTTGTGAATGTCTGTACATAGCCTGGAAGTCCAGGATTAAGAGAGCAGGGTGCATTGAGAGCTGTGTGCTCAGCTTAAGGAATTTAGATGCTGGTAGTAAGGTTATTTCCTTAATCTCCTCTCCTTTTCTTCAGAACATCTGAATCTTTATCTTTCTCAGACAAGCAGAGATAGCTAGTAGATAATCAGTATGCTCAGACCACAGAGGTTCACAGTGGTCCTACCTTAGATTTAGGAGTCTCTCTCACATTGGCCTCTTCAAGTCAGGAAGTGAGAGAGGATTGTGTTCTTCAATCCAGCTCTGTATGATGTATGCACTTTTTTTACTCTTTCAGGTTGCAGACACTAGGCCTGTGCGAGTAGGCAGCTATTTGATCCGGCTTCGGATCTGGCCACTTCAGAGGTCAGCAATCCGATCTGGAGCTCCGGACTGGGTTCCCGCTTTGATCCTGCCAAAGCGGCTCCAAAGCTTCGGCGCCACCTGTGAAATCTGGCCATAGGGTATAATGGGGAATCAATGAAATATCTATAACTCTGTTGTTTTTTGCCTTATTTGGATGAAACTTGCCGGGGAGGTAGCTTCTGCTGAGAGCACAAAGCCTGCCAAGTTTCAAGGGATTGGTACAGTGGTTCAGGGGGAGCTGCACCCCAAATTCTTGAAAGCAAAACTCATGTCACTTGTACATGTTACACCACATGGGAGTGAAAACTGCAGAGTTGGTGGCCCCTGGTAAGGCCACAAAGCCTGCCAAGTTTCAAGGAGATGGGTGCAGGGGTTTGGGGGTACTGCACCTCAAACTGCTGGCAGGCAAAACTCATGACATAGATGACTCTGCGTGTGTCATGGCGCAGCGGGATGAAAACTGCAGGGATGGTGGCCCGTGCTGAGGCCACAAAGCCTGCCAGCTGTCAAGGAGATAAGTGTAGGGGGAGTCTGGCTTCTGGGGCCCTGCACCTCTGGCTGCTGAAAGGCAAAACTCGTGGCACAGATGATCCTGTGTGTGTTAAGGGGAAGCAGGATGAAAGCTCCAGGGATGGTAGCCCCTGCTGAGGCCATGAAATCTGCCAGCTGTTGAGGAGATCGGTGCAGGGGGTTCTGGGGCCCTGCACCCCTAGGTGCTGACAAACAAAACTCGTGACATGGGTGCTTGTGCAAGTGACTGTGTCTGTCTTGGGGCAGTTGACTGTATTGATTATTTCCTTTCCTTAGTCTTTGGTTTTGTAGTTGTTAATCCTTGCTTCTTGCTACACGTCCCTGCAAGCTGATGTTGGTGACCAGGGTGGATAGCTGGAGACCCTGTGGGTTAAAATCCATGGGGAACGTGGCACAGGGGATACAACAGTGGGAGTCTACTACAGACCTCCCACCCAAAGTCTAGAGCTTGACCAGGAATTCGCCTGGGAACTGGCTGAGGCTGCATGCTCCAGGACCTTGGTTGTCATGGGTGACTTCAATTACCCGGACATCTCGTGGGAGGATCACTCAGGAAAATCCGAGTGGTTGCAAAGCTTTCTCTCATTCGTGGATGGACCTTTACCTGACTCAAGAAGTCTATGGGCCAATGAGAGGTAAAATGATGCTCAACCTGGTACTGGCTACTGGGGATGACCTAATTGGCAGCCTAGTGATCGATGGGAAGCTGGGTGACAGTGACCATGGGCTGATCACCTTCACTGTATGCCGTAAAGCTGGCAAGTCAGTCAGCAACATGGAAGTCCTTGACTTTAGGAGAGCTGACTTTGACAAGCTCAGGAGGCTTGTCAGTGAGGCCCTAAGGGACCATGACCCCAGGGAGAGGGGAGTTCAAGAACAGTGGTTGCTTCTCAAGGGAGCGATCCTCAATGTACAAGCTAAGTCCTTTCCATCTCAGAGGAAAGGCAGCAAGAGGGCACAGCAGCCCCCCTGGCTCTCCAGGGATCTAGCAGACCTCCTGAAGCTAAAAAGAAAGGCCTACAAAGGATGGAGGATGGGATTCACCTCCAAGGAGGAATATTCTGCACTGGTCTGGTTCTGCAGGGAGCAAACCAGGAAAGCCAAGGCTGCAACTGAACTCCAACTAGCTTTGAGCATCAAGGACAGTAAAAAGTCCCTTTTCAGATATGTGGGGAGCCAGAGGAAAAGCAAGGGCAACATTGGACCCCTGCTGAACCATATGGGGCAACTGACGCCCAGGGAAAAGCCAACCTATTAAATGGGTACTTTGAGTTGGTCTTTCATTAGTCCCATAGGACGCCCATGCCCACTACAGGACAGGGAGGTCTGGGTGAGGGAGATCCCTTGCCCTCCATTAATGCTGACCTCGTGAAGGAACACCTTGAGAAGCTGGATACCTTCAAGTCAGCTGGCCCTGACAATCTACACCCCAGAGTACTCAGGGAGCTGGCGAGCATCATAGCCCAGCCCCTGGCACAGATCTTTGAAAGCTCCTGGCACTCTGGTGTAGTGCCCGAAGACTGGAAGAAGGCCAATATGGTGCCTATCTTCAAGAAAGGGAGGAAAATGGATCTGGCTAACTATAGGCCCATCAGCCTGACTTCTAGGATCTTAAGAAAGTTTATTAAAGAGGCCATCCTTAATGGACTGGCCGATGCCAACACCCTGAGGGATAGCCAGCACGGGTTTGTTGTGGGTAGGTCTTGCTTGACCAATCTCATTTCCTTCTACGACCAAGTGACCTATCACCTGGACAAGGGAGAAGAGATTGATGTCATATATCTTGACTTCAAAAAAGCCTTTGATCTGGTATCCCATGATCGCCTCTTGGCAAAACTGGCCAATTGTGGCCTTGGGTCCACCATGATCTGCTGGCTGGGAAATTGACTCCATGGTTGGACCCAGAAGACAGTAATTGATGGAAGTCACTCATCATGGTGTCCTGTGACCAGTGGGGTCCCCCAAGGCTCTGTCCTTGGACCCATCCTGTTCAACATCTTCATTAATGATGTGGACATTGGAGTTGGAAGTGGACTGGCCAAGTTCGCCGATGACACCAAACTTTGGCGCAAAGCATCCACACCCGAGGACAGGAGGGTGATCCAGGCTGACCTGGACAGTCTCAGCAAATGGGTGGATGAGAACCTGATGGTGTTTAACACTGAAAAATGCAAGGTTCTCCACCTTGGGAAGAAAAACCTGCAGCATCCTTATAAGCTCAGCAGTGCTACGCTGGCTATCATTACAGAAGAAAGAGACTTGGGGGTCATCATTGACCACAAGATGAACGTGAGCCTGCAATGTGATGCGATGCTGCAGCTAGTGAAGTGGCCAAAACGCTGGTTTGCATCCATAGATGCTTCTCAAGCAAATCCCGGGACGTCATTCTCCCCTTGTACTCGGCCTTGGTGAGGCCGCAGCTGGAGTACTGCGTCCAGTTTTGGGCTCCACAATTCAAAAAGGATGTGGAGAAGCTTGAGAGAGTCCAGAGGAGAGCCACGTGCATGATCAGAGGTCAGGAAAACAGACCTTACGACAACAGGCTGAGAGCCATGGGACTCTTTAGCTTGGAAAAGGGCAGGCTCAGGGGTGATCTGATGGCCACCTATAAGTTTATCAGGGGTGACAGCCAGTATCTGGGGGAACGCCTGTTCACCAGAGCGCCCCAAGGGATGACAAGGTTGGACGGTCATAAACTACTACAAGACTGTTTCAGGCTGGACATAAGGAAGAATTTCTTTACTGTCCAAGTCCCCAACAGCCTGCCATCGGAGGTGGTTCAAGCACCTATGTTGAACACCTGCAAGAGCAAATTAGTTGCTTATTTTGCTGGGATCCTATGAACTCAGCTGACTTCCTGCCCTTCGGGCGGGGGGCTGGACTCGATCTTCTGAGGTCCCTTCCAGCCCTAATGTCTATGAAATCTATAAGCACTTATTGACCTTAATTAGCAAGGATTGACACTAGAAAACCACAGATTAAGGAGAAGAAATAATCAATACGGACAATCAACAGCCCCAAGACAGACACAGGTGCACAAGCACCCATGTCATGAGTTTTGTCTGTCAGCAGCTAGAGGTGCAGGGCCCCAGAATCCCTGCACCAATCTCCTCGACAGCTGGCAGGCTTCGTGGCCTCGGCAGGGACTAGCAGGCCTGCAGCTTTCGCCCTGCTGCGCCTTAAGGCACACAGTGTCACCCATGTCACGAGTTTTGCATGTCCACAGCTCGAGGTGCAGTTCCCCCCAAACCACTTCACTGATATTCTTGAAACTTGGCAGGCTTTGTGGCCTCACAAGGGGCCACCACCCCTGCAGTTTTCACCCCCCTGTGGTATAATACATACAAGTGACATGAGTTTTGCTTTCAAGAATTAGGGGTGCAGTTGCCCCTGAACCCCTGCACCAATCTTCTTGAAACTTGTCAGGCTTCATGGCCTCAGCAGGGGCTACCATCCCTGCAGTTTTCACCCCCCTGCGGTGTAACACGTATGCATGGCATGATTTTTGCTTTCAGGTATTTGGGGTACAGTTCCCCCCAAACCCCTGCACTGATCTTACCACCCTTGTGCGTTTCATCCAAATCGAACAAAAAATAACAAAGTTACAGATATTTCATTGATTCCCCATTATACCCAATGGCTGGATCTCCAAGGCGGCTCCGAAGCTTTTTCGAAGCATTTCGGAAGCTCCAAACCACTTCGGAAAGTCTAACGAAGCCAGCGCTTTGATCCGGACATGCTGCTTTGGTTGCCAAAGCGTCCAAAGCTTCTCCGGATCCGAAGCATGGTCCAAAGCCTTGCACAGCCCTAGGAAACACTAATGCACAATCTATCTTTTGCTCTTCCAATCACTTTTATTTTACTTCAGTAATTAAAAATAGTCAATTGCTTGTTAGATGACCGCAAGGACGTGAAGAAGCCCGTGTCCCCAAGTGTCCACACTGATTAACTAGACTCCCACATTTAAAACCTAAATGTATACATCTTGCTCTTCTGAGCAGTTTGCAATGACTTCTTAAGCGTAAAATACAGTGAACTCACAGATATTTAAAAGGATGGACAGAATTGCTTTGCATCCTGACTTGTGGAGTGGGGTACCCTTGGGGAGAAAACTACCCCCTGATAAAACTCTAGAGCACAACTGCCCTTGGGCGATCTTTAAAAAAAACAACCCACCTCTGAAACTTTAATTGCTGGTTCTCTATTCATGGTCCTGGAAGGATATTTTAAAGCTTCCTTCCTGGGTGTTTCCCTCACTATAAGCAGCTTGGCAATGTCTGTCAGGGCTGAGTTTTTCTGCTAGCACCACTTTTTCTTGTCTAGAATGACAGCATCACAGAAGGAAGAAAGGCTGTGTTATTGCAGCAGGTATACCACTTATTGCAACACAAGGGTTACCTTGAGAGACTTAAAATTACATGGTGGATTTATAGGACGGTTGATACTTCTTTTTGTTTTACTGGATGTCTTGGTTTTGATCAAGAGGTTTGCTTTTTGCTTTTGCTAAAATGAAACCAGAAAGGGGTTTTATGCTCAAATCTGAGGGCAGGAAATAGGAGAAGCTTAAGAGTATACAGCACTGGAACAGTGTGCACAGAATCAGTCTTCTGTATTCATAACCTGTGATTGCCCTGAAGGGATTTATTAAAATTCAGAGCATGCTGATCCTAGACTGTTTGATTTCAAACACAAAATTGGGAGCTGACTTTGAGATTTTACACACACACACACACACACACACACACACACACACACAAGCATGCATCTCAATGCAGATCAGTCTGTGAAGATGCATTAATTTATACTATGTCCAGTAAAATAACAGATTTGGGTTGATAGAAGAATCTTAACTTCAGAGAGCAAACAAGAATCCTTCCTAGATTTTGAGATGAGTCACCTGTGTTTGATATACTTGGGTATTCAAGCTCGTGAAAAATGGTAGGGTCATTTTCAGTAGGCACAAGTAAAGGCCTGACCAGTGTAATCCTCCTTTTGCCTGGACCCACAAATACAACGTGACAGACTGAGAAATCCATGTATATAAGCCCATATTAAGGAGAGGTGGACCCAAGACGTGCTACTTGATTTTGTATCCAGATTTATAAAACCCCAAACTGGAAAGCGTTGATGTTGATCAGGCCGTTACAGAGAGAGAGCTCTACTAGAAAAGCTTGAATCTGGATTCTGCCTTTAAAAAAAAATCTTTCTCTGACATTTCCTCCTCCTTTTTTTCCTGCAAAGTTCAGGGATATCCATAGCAAAAGACTTGACCTGATATGGAATGAGATCTTGAGAAACATTAATTTAAACAAAAACCACATGTTCACCCAAAAATAGTGAATTTGGGGACATCCAATAATGTTGTTGACAGTCATCTAATTTCCTGCTGCTGCTGAAGTTGCGGTGTTGCTTAATAGCCCTGAATAGTGTACTGGGTATTTTGCACAGATGTTGTGGTCCTTACCTAAATTAACTTTTGGTTAAAAGTCTGTGAAGCTTGGCAGTTATATATTCACAGGGCCCAGTCGCTTTGTTTACATCAAGGTTTTCACCATGTGTTGACCTTCCATTTTCTGTTGAATTATCCTTCATTGTGCGTTAAAAATATTAAGCGAGTATTCTGAATTACTGGGTCATAGGAAACTTGCACGAAACCTCTGTACTAGAAGAGTTCCTTATAACCAGAAATATAACCAGGGAATTCTTCTGCCATCAGTTTGTGAGGATTTGGCAGAGGACCTTCCATGCCCTTATATCTATTGCATATGTGTTTTCCTAAAGGGAGATCTTTAAAATTAATGTAATATGTAGTATGTCAGAAGAGATGGTGGAGGGGATCAGGGCTGTGCAACAGAGCAGGGAAAATGTCGATTTTAAGCAGTTTTGCCACTCTGTAGAAGAGGTTTCTATAGTGTCTCTCTCTTGTGGCTAAGGAAGAGCTCAGTTTAGCTCAGTTGGTTAGAATGTGGTGCTAATACCAGCGAGAATGACAGAATCATAGAAAATTAGGGCTGGAATGGACCTCAGGAGGTCACATCTAGTCCAACTCCTTGCTCAAAGCAGGATCATCCCCAACTAGACCACCTCAGCCAAAGTTTTGTCTAGTCGGGTCTTAAAAGCCTCCAAGGATGGAGATTCCACAAGTTTTTCTAGGTAACCAGTTCCAGTGTTTTATGGCCCATCCTAGTGAGAAGGTTCTTCCTAATATCTGACCTAAACTTCCCTTGCTGCAACTTGAGCCTATTGCTCCTTGGTCTATCATCTGCCACCAGCCATCAGGTAGTTGAAGGCTACTATTAAATCCCCTCTCAGTCTTCTCTTCTCTAGACTAAATAAGCCCAGTTCCCTCGGCCTCTCCTCGTAAGTTATGTACCCCACCTCCCTAACCATTTTCCTTGCCCTCTGCTGGACTCTCTCCAATTTATCCACATCCTTTCTGTAGTGGGGGCCCAAAACTAGACAGTACTCCAGATGTGGCCTTACCAGTACCAAATAGAGGGGAATAATCACTTTTCTTGATCTGCTGGCAGTGCTCCCTACTGATGCAGCCCAGGATGCCATTAGCCTTTTTGGGAACAAGGCCACACTGCTGGCTCCTATTTAGTTTATTGCCCACTGTAACCCCCAGGTCCTTTTCTGCAGAGCTGCTGCCCAGCCAGTCAGCCCCCAACCTGTACCAGTGCATGGGATTGTTCTGTCCTAAGTGCAGGACTTTGCACTTGTCTTTGTTGAACCTCATAAGGTTTCTTTTGGTCTGATCTTCCAATTTGTTGAGGTCTCTCTGAATCGTAACCCTACCCTCTACTACTCCCCCCAGCTTGGTGTCATCCGCAGACTTGCTGAGGGTGCACTTCATGCCATCTTCCAGGTCATTGATGAAGATATTGAACAAGACAGGCCCCAGGACCAACCCCTAGGGCACTCCGTCTGATACTAGCTGCCAACTAGACATCAAACCATTGACTACTACCCTTTGAGTCTGATGCTCTGGACAGCTTTCTATCCACTTTACAGTCCATTCATCCAACCCATACTTCCTGCAAGCCTGCAAGGTCGAAGGCTTGATCCTGGTTGGACTAAATGATCTCCTGAGGTCACTTCCAGCCTTTCTTCTCTGTGAAATGGTCTAAATTAAGCTCCTCTAAAAGAAAATGAAGGTTGTTTTATGTTCTGATTGCTGGCGCTCCAGCTCCAGTTCTACTTTGGCATACCATATGTTGCCATAACATATCTGATTCTGGCTTGGCCTATGGAGTCATAAGATGGACTGCGATTGACAAGAGATGAGCAAATGTATTGTGATGAAAATCGTGTGTTTATGATTGGATGCATACATGTATGCATTTTTTTCTGTCTTCCACTTTCCTTTGCTCATATATAAATTAATTATATAAATTATTTAAATTATTTAAATTTAAAGGTCAGCAAAATTCTTTTGGCCTTAAAATGCCAACTGTGTGCATGTTGTTTGTCTGCTATTTTAAATGAAATGTGTGAGTGGTCTTACAGAGTGCATATTATATAGTTCTGTTTTGCATAATTGCAAAGTATTAGTTTAACAGAGCTACTTTGTGCTGGGGGGGACGTCTGTTTCTTGAAATAGTCCATACAGATCAAGCAGGTTGTTATTAAAAACAGATTTCTGGCTGATAATATCCACCATCTGGGAGCAACAATTGCAGATATGAAATTGGATTCACCAGAGGAGGTGGTTGTGTTACTTGATGCTGAAATAGCCTTTGATAGAATGGGAAGAAGAGCTGTTTATTACAGATGGAATCTGGTAAATTCCTTATAATAATCCATTAAAACTCTATCATGCCCTGAGGGTAGTGGTGATAACCTATTTTTTTCAGTACCATTTCAAGTTGCCAATTGGGGGGGGAGGTTAGATAAATAGGTAGTTCGCCTTTCCCTCTGCTACTGTGATAACTTGCATCTGTGGCTTTTGAGCCCTAAAAGAATTGATTTAGAACAATCAGGACATTTTTGGTAATTTATTTTTTTTCTCTCTTCATATATGAGACTTGATTTCATATCTAGCCTGCTTTTCAAAGATGCCAAACTTGCAAAGCTACCAATGAGTGCTGAGCACACTCAAAAATTGTCACAAATGACTCTATCCTTATTGTCCAAGATGACAGAAAGAATCAGCCACAGCCAAGATGAAGACTCGGGGGTTTCCTGTGCGCAGGCCACTAGACTCAAAGCACTTTGTATTGTAGGGGGATGTATTCATTTGGCCAGGTGGATTTGACTTGGCTTGCAAGGAGGAGGATTTTCATATAAACAGCAAGCAAGGAGAATGTTTAAGTACTTGGCTGGTGTTTCTTGAGGCGCGAGCTGCATTTCTAAAACTTGCTCTTTTGAACCGTAGTTATTAGAGCCAGCTGGAATGCTTCGTCTAGCCAAAATATGCTGTTTCATCGAGGCCATAATATTTCATAGGGACTTAGGAGTTTCAACAACTTTTTTTTCCTGCTCCTCAGGAAGGATTTGAATATGAGAAAGAAAGAGAAAAGGGTGTGTGCACATTTACCCTGGGCTCAGTTGGTACCATTCTGTTTTATGGAAACATTTAAAAAATGTAGTTTTTATTCCAACAAGTAACAGGTCTTCAGTCCTAGATGTCAAGATCAAAGGCATCACAATCTGTATACAAGCTTCTTCCCCATTTCCCCACCTCCCCCCCAAGCATTGCCTCATTAAAGCAGTGGTCAGAGACTTTCCAACTTCTAGCTGATAAGAAAGATCAGTCATTCTTATTTAGATCAGTTAGACTTCTGCAACTCCAACAAATTACGAAGTCTGCTAAAGGACAAGGGCATCGCACCTCTTGAGCAAGATGTTGAGTATGTGATGGATGATTACGACTGTGTGCTAGAGTAGCCTCTACCATAGATACCTTGATCACAAAATGTCCTCTTCCTACTCATTTCCCAAACAGATCTTCTTCTCTAGTGTTCTGCCCTGTATGAGGACAGAGGGGTGGAAATCAGAGTGCCGATGATGTATCTTTGTGGTGGTGTTGTGTTGGGGAGGAAAATTGGTATGGACAAAATAAAATGTAATGAATTCCTCAGTGCATGCACCGAGGGTGTATCACAGCACGTGAGCACAGTCTCTGTTGCAACTCTCATATACTGTCCTCAAGGAGCTGGTCAGAAGACATGGACTCAAGTGCCACTACTGTATCACAGAGATATGCAGTATCTACCAAGATCATGGTCCAATACTTGGATTAGCACCATGAGATCTGGTGATGCCTGAAGAACAGCTGGCTGGAGCAGAATAGGAGCAAAACTGGTGGGACAGTAGGGGACAGAGGAAAGCGCACTGAAGAGCAATTTCTTGACTAAAGGTGTGCATCCATGGGTGGCGAGTTTGGCCTTTAACTTAAGAGCATTCTTGCCAGTACCAGAGCAAGGAAGTTTGGAACCTGGGGCAAACCTACAGTGGCGGCCTGCCTCCGCCCTGCACACAGATCCAGGGGGCACATGCTTGCCTAGGGTACATGCCATGGTGGGAGCCACCCTGCCCCTGCCCCTTTACCTCCTACCCCAGATGAACCACTCGTGGCTCTGCCCCATGCCCTACCCTGGCTGGGCTGCTGTTGGTGCCCCTTTGCTTTGGCACCTGGGGCAGCCGCCCTGCTCACCCCTCCTTTGCTACGGTACTGATTCTTGCATTCTTCACTGGTGCTAAGCTCTCCCCTTTGTCTGGGTGCAGAACTCAGTTGCATTCTGGTGGAGGATGGTCTCGTTTCAGTTTGCACACCTGAGTTGCACAGTGTGCTGCTGTGTGGGTCCTGAGCAACCTTGGTTCCTGCAAGCACATCAGGCCTGTCCTCTGCTTGATATGCTGTCTTCCTATTGACTTTTGAATCCAGTTCAAGGCCAAAGTCAACCATGACTTGGGCCCAAGATATTTAACATTGCCTAAAATTCTAGGATAAGACCGGAGCTGTCAACTTTGTTCTTCTGCCTCTATGAGACAGATAGAGCTCATCTGCTTGAGAGACTGAACTTGGGTGAAGGCTAGCCTGAGACGATGGCACGAATGCCCACAGGAAGTAGCCATTCCTAACTCACCGGCTTCTGCTCCAAGTGAAAGGTGCATTTTTTAGATCTAGCCTTTTGTAACCTAAAACAAAGCAGCGTATGTACCGAAAGGAAGAACAAAGCAAAAAAGGAAAGAAAGATGCTCAACTGCTCAAGCATTTCCCCCGAGGAGAAAATAAGAGAACAAGCACATGACATATGTTAGTTATGCTGCTTAATGCAGTAATAGGAAGCATTCAGATATTACGGTGATGAGGATAGTATGAAAACCTACGTCGTGGGGAATACAAGGGAGGAAATAACTATCAGAGTACTCTCCTTAAGGGGAGTGTGAAATATCCTGAATATTTGGGCTTTTGTGGTGCTTCTGGAATGTGATTTGCTTTGAGCGGGTTGGGTGACAGTCTGAGGCAGCAGAAGAGGATTTCTGTTTGCTGTCAAGGTGTGATAGGAGTTGTAAGCCTATTTGAGCACATGACTGGTGATTAAATGCTTCACAGGAAGTTGGGAAGAGGGAGAAGACCTCTATTTGTTTTATAACTCTGCTACATTTCTTTTATTTTCAAATATAGGCAGAGGGGGGTCCCTTTGTGCAATTCTTACATGGAAGTTGAAATAAATGACTTCCAGAATGACTTTGATACGTCTCTGCTGAGGTGGGACTCCCCAGTTGGGTAAAGACTTCACAGCACATGTCTAAGCCCAAACAGTCTTACTGCAGGGCCTGTAGAGGGACTCTGATCCAAACACTTCTTACCAATTATTTTGGTAATTTAGAAGATGCTTTAGAAGGTATTTCCAGGACTGATGAGCGACTTTGCATCCTAAAACATAAATTCCTGGAAAAATGTTGGGAGTTACAACCTAGTGTCCAATGGATCATTTCAATCTGTTATTTCCTCGCCAACCCTCATTTGTTGTCAGTCTTGTTGTTCATCTCAAGCAGCACATGGACACGGAAAATGAACTTCTTATTTCCTACTGAAAATCGTCCCTCCAAAATAAGATTAAGGAACGTTGGCAATGTGCTACCTTGCTAATCCTAGGTATCAAAACAGAGTGCATCGGTTCCACCCAAAATTGAGACAACTTAAAATCGTGACAGTTAGGGTAGTTTCAGTTTGCTATTCTTTTTAAACAGCTAAAGGCTTTGAGTCTAGGTTTTGTATTTCCTTCATCTTTTTTTGTTCCACAAGCATTCGAGTTGAAATCTCCTAGATCCAGAGCTACAAAAGCATATAGGTGCCTAGTTTCCATTGCCTAAATAGGAGCAGTAAGATATCTTTTTGTGGATCTTGGTTCTAGGGACCACTTCATCCTAAGACAGGTCTCTCTCTGCAAACTGCTTACTGCTCTGAATGGAGAGCTATTTTATTTCTTCCTAATGGGCATTTAGTAAAATCAGTATTCTGGCAGCTATATATACAATCTGTTAGAATGGGCCTTTTTTATTTGAAGATATTTTACTTTCACCTTACTCTTCTTGGTCTTTCAAGCTCTAACTAATTGGAAGTGAAGGCCTAACGGTAACATTTCATATTCTGAGCCTCCAGTTTCTCATAAATGAGATTCAAACTACTTAACCTCCCAGAATGACCTACTTTAACCTCCTTCACCCATCCCCTCAAAAAATTAGCATACGGGTTAGTTCTTTGGACATTAAGTTGGCTTAATAAATAAGAGAACTGGGGAGTTTGCCATGAGACTTATGGCATTTATCTTGCTGTAAAGGGGGAAAAAAATTGCTTGGCCATCTGGCCATGCACCCCTGCAGATTCAGTACAGGCAGATGACGTTATATTTGTAGAAACAATATGCACCATAAAACGAAGAACTGTATCTGTGGATAAATGTCTTTGTGATTCTTTTAAACTGACTGACAGGGCAGTGAGAGAAACTCTTTGGAAGGTCTTTGGGTGAATGCGGTAATCAATTATAATGTTAAAATTGCCAGATATTTTCTAACAAGTTGTCCTTGTTCTTTGCCCTCTCCATAAAAGCTTTGCCTTTTGTTCTGTTGATCTGTTGTGAGTTGGGGAAAAGTCCAGGGGTTACCAGAAATAGCACAGAGTAGTATCAATATTGTTACATGGCAAAAGAAGCAAGCCTCTGTTGAAATGCACTTAATCTGAAACCAGTCTTTCATTTGTACTGTTGATATTAGTGTTTATAGAGACCAAAGCCTATTCATCTATGTTATCAAGACCTCTCACCGTTCAGTCCATAATTATTATCTGAGATGAAGATTGGACTGTAGTTGTCATGTTACATAAGCTAAAGTGCTTTGTCATGATTCAAGCTTGCTCAGGAATAAGGTTTCCATTACAGTGAGATTTAGGGAAACTCAGTAGTTAAATTATCATTTCCAGTGATGGGTAGATGTTTTTTTCCTGACGTTTATACCATACATTGAAAAAGGACGGATGGTCCTGGGTTTAAGGCTTTAATCCAGGATTTGGAAGACCTTGGTTCAGTTCCACTGCAGACTTCCTGTGTGACTTGGACAGGTCACTTTAAGAGCAGAGCTACAAAGGAGCATAGATAATGCATTGCAATGGCTAATATGTAGGTACCAGGCCATCAGAATGCAATCTACAGCTCTGAGCTAGGTGCCTTAGCTCCCTGTACAATGCATGAGCAGAAAGAGGCACAGGGGAATGGGATTTATACCATTTATACCAGCCGGCGTGCTTAGTGGGGAGTTGTACGAGGTAGACGGTAGGAAAAACTGGCGACAGGGGAACTTAATTCTGCTGGGTCTTAGATACCCATTTCCACCTGGAATTCGGAGCCCTGAATCCTCCCTTGCAGTGGAGAACTGGTGCCATTTTTTCTCCAAAAGAAGTGACCAGAGGTCACTCCTTTCATTTAAAACATGGCTGGACAAGGAAAAGATGGTAATGGAGCAGCTGCCCTTTTCCCCGTGTTAAGCAGTAGGCTGGTGGACATACTGCACACCCAGGTTTTATTCTATGCTTTGCTTGAGAGGATTTGAATTCTCTCAAAGTCCTTTGCCATGTGGCTATACCAGTGCACGAGGTATAGTTTTCCCATTGTTCTAACTGGAAATGTCTGTATTTAACATCTTGCTTCCCATTAACCCAAACTTTGGCACCCTTCCTCCCTTCCAACCTTAACAAGTTGTCCAAGATTTCTTCTCTCCCTTGTCCACTTCTGTAGCCCTTCTTGCCAGTGTTTCCCTGTCTGTCCTAACCTCTGCCCTCACATAATCCATCCTATTCCCTGCCTTCCCTTAGACGGTCACCTCTTGAACTGTCAGAAACCAGCAGCAAAGAGAAGCTCTTTAAGAAGGGTGAAGGGAAGGTTTGACAGGGAAGAGGAGGTAGTTTGGGTAGGACCCAGTCTCCCTAAAGGCTTCACCATTAGAAGGGAACCTCCCAATATCTCCACAAAACCCCTGAAACTGGGCAGTGACCTTAATCATTGTCAAATATTCTGGGATTTAGCTAGTGTCCTAATGGTAAAAACAATGACCCTCCCCCAACCATCATCTACTTTAACTTTCATAATAGCAAATTAACACCAAATGGTTGAAGTGACATTTGTTGCCCTGGAAAAATATGACAATGTCAGCACTGGCTTTCAGAGCAGAAAGTGAAGCTCAGCAACATTAAACAGGCAAACACTTAATATTAAAATCACAATAATTTAAAGAATGATGTTTTTTTAAATTGCATAATTAGTAGCATATCTACAGCATGCCAGATTTCCTATTCCCAGTTAACCTGATGAGAAATCACTGCTTGGTTCTTGAGCCCATTAGAAAGCAGCCTTTACTGAGTTCATGTTATAATGATGATTTGAAGCTGCACGGGGAAAACAAATCAATCATAACTCAGTATTCATGAGCTGCAACTTGCTAAGTCCCAGAGCATCACATAATGTTCTAGAGCATAATGCTCTCCAACTGTAATTCATGTTTTATTGTTTCTTCATGCTAGTAAGGAGCCCAAGTCTCCCTTCAACATATAAACCTTTGATCTCATGAAAATGGAGTCCGTTCTTTTTGCCTCCCACTACAGAAGCAATCTGCCAAATGCTCCCTGCCAAATTCTGATTAACTGTCAGCTTGGCGGCGTGCTGTAAGTCTGAGATGAAGGGAGATTTCAGAGACGATGTTAAGGCTGTGTTGCCTCCAGACAGGGTTCATAGTCTTGGGGTCAGGGCAATTTTGGGACTTCAAGCAGGATTGAGGTGTCAATTACATATTACTCGAGAGAAATTAATACACACAACCCTTGCTGTGAAACATGTAGGTAAGAGTGCTACATTCCAGCCAGCCCCATAGGTAATTTAACTTTTCATTTTCTTGCCTTAACAGTACATCCCCTCTGCTTTTGTGCCCACTGGCACACATTTCCTTGTTACTATATCTAACATACATCACAACTCTCCTAGAGATTCTAGTACCTCCCTGGCACAAATTCTCCTTTTAAACACAGTAGACACACCCTCAGCCTTCTATCCCATTAGGAAGAATAAAACTGACAGTGAGCCTTAGTCCTAAATAAATCCCTGTTGAATTGATTGGTTGATTCGAAATTAATTTCATCACAAAATTTTGTTGGTTTTTGAAAGACATCAGAAGGGATCTGGGTTTTCCATTTCCCATGGGGGAAAAAAAACTCATAGATTTTCCCTTTTAACAGAGAAAAAATTGGATTTTTCATTTTAACAGAGCTACCTGTGGATTTTCCACTTTTGCAAAGAGCTCTCTGCAGGCTGCAGAGTTCCAGCCTGCAAGAGCTTCTTGCAAAAAGGGGCAGCAAACCCTAAGCTCTGTCCTGAGGGGGACCGAGCAGGGGGAAGGGGAGGGACCTGAGACTCTTGAGTCAGCCAGGGCTTGGCTCAGACTCGCTTTCCCCCTGGAGCCTTTGGGATAAGTGGGGCTTGCAGGGGACTCCCTCTGGTGGGGCTGGGGGAGTGTGGGGCTGCAGGTCATCGATGGGGGGCACTGGCAGGGCTGGGTGCGGGTTAGGGGATGTGGGAAGGGCCAGCAGGACAGGTGGGGACTTGGTGGGGGTGTGCAGGTGGGGACTGAGGGAGTGGGGAAGTGTCTATGGGTGCTCTTAGGCCAGCATGGGAGAAACTGGGCAGCATCCCTATGCCCTGCTGGGGGTGGGAGTGGGCAGGCAGATGCCTAGCAGTGTTGAGTAGCTGGGGCACCTGCTCTGCTACCCGCTTCTTCAAGGAGGAAGCCGTGGCCACAGTGCAGCGCTGCAGCTCAGGGGATGCCGCAGCATGCTGGAGGCTGGGTGGTTGCCAAACTGCTGTGGGCATCCATGTGCCACTGGGCTGGGTGGACTTTGTGCCTCCACATGGGGCTCCCAGCACTCTGGTGAGAAGCTGCATGCAGAGGCAAGCAGAAGCCCATGTGGCCTGATGATGTGAGACTCCATGTCTCCATGTGCAGCTTCTCACTGGAGTGCTGGAAGCGCCATGTGGAGGGCCTGCCTGGCCTGGCCAAATGGCACACAACTCCTGATCCACACGCCATTGGGCCAGGTGGGAATCCATGTATGGAGGCACAGAGTCACGCACCATCAGACTAGGTGGGCTTCTGCTTGCCTCCGCATGTAGGTTCCCACTGGATTGCTGAAAGCCCCATGTAGAGGCACAGGGCTCCTGGTCCAAGCACCATCAGACTGGACTGGCTGGCTCTGTGCCTGCATTTGGGACTTTCAGCATGCCAGCAGGAAGCCGCATGTGGAGGCACGGAGCCTGCCCAGCCCGACTGGTGCACAGCTTCTGCCTGCAGTGCCATGATCCTTGTGCTAGCACAGAACCAGCCTGGTTTGGTGTGAAGATGCATACCAGTGGGCTGGGCCAGCATGCTAACACATGCAGGCCATGGGACTCGGCCAGAGGAACGTGCCACTGGGGGTTCTGCCTGCTGTGGCCATGAGCACCTCTAGGGCCTGCTGCTGCTGAGGTGCTGGTGGTGGGGGCTGTGTACCATAAACCCGATACCCATCCACAAACCCAAAATACTTCTGTATCCGCCCTGCACACACAAACCCCACATACCCCCTCCACACCCACCCACAAACCCCACACTCACACCTGGGGGAGCTGCTGCTGGGAGGGAGTAAGTGTGGGGTAGGCAGGGCCTCCAGGTCTGGAGTGAGGGGCACGGGCAGGGCTGGGGGGCTGTGGCTTGGGAGTGAGGGGCAATGGCATATCAGGACTGCTCAGCACCACAAAGTGGTGGGGAGGAGTTGGGGGGGGGGGATAGGGCAACTGCAGCTGGACCTACATCCTGGTAAGTGAGAGGGGCAAGAGCTCTGGTTTTCTATGATGAAAAGCCCAAAATGAATGCCAAAATATCTATATATTTAGAATTTATTTTATTATAGTGATTGAGGCACTGCTAGGCTTCCAAATTGCTTTAAATCTGTAAATATATCAATAAAACATGATGTTCAATCGATACCTATGTAGATAGTGGCCTTTCATTTTAATCATGGATTTTGGTGTTTGAATTGGAGAATTTGCAAGGTTTATCAGAGAATTTGAGATTTTTAAACAGAAAACCAGGAACCCTGGACATCGGTCACCAAAATAGCTGTTTCACCGTGAAAAAAAGTTCAGCACCAGACAGTTTTAGAAAATGTTGTATTATTCAGAAAAGAAACTGAACAAAAAGCCATAGAAAGTTCAGGGGTATAAAAATTAACACGGTGTGAAATGGAAAGGCCACCTACCCATAGAAACAGGAATTTACACTTCATTTCAAGGCTATTTCAGTCTTAACTATAAAGGTGTGACTTGCACCTCCACAGTGTGATTCATTAATGGTAATTAACTTCATATGGAAAATCAATGCTACTAATTAAAATAAAAGTAAAGGGGCATCTCACCCCATCTTCTTGAGATGATGGGACCTTGGAATTTTGGGAAAGATCCAAAGAGAAGACTGGGTTGTGGCATCCAAGACAGTAGATTTGTATTGGCAAGGGACAGTGGTATGGGCTCCTGCATTAAAAAATAACTAAGGGACTTTGGACAGGTTTGGGACTGAATAAGAAAGCCTCCATTTCTGTTTTCATGGCTTTACCAGTTTTATAGTTGTGAATGGTGTCTGGCCACCTATCGGTCCAGAAAGAAGAAGCTGGGTTGAAGCGGTGGGGTTCACTGTGACTCTGGGACTTCTTTCTGATTCCTTATTTCTGTGCATGCTTCTGTGTGGAGGAGAACTGGACCTCTTGACTGAGGAGTAGTCAGTGCTCCAAGGTTGTCTGCTTGGTGCCCTTCTCTGATTCCCTTATATTGACCAAACTAATGACATCTTCTCTCCTTTTCTGTTCGTGTTTGGTGTCATTGCTCCAAATAAATTGTGTTCTGGGGCCACACGTACTCAGATGAGGATATCGCTGAGGATCTGCTGACCGTCCTTGGATTTAAGTAGGCTGAAGCTTTCATTTGCACTGAAACGTACACGTCGCCTAAAAACCATCTCCAGCAACAATAACTATTGTAACAATCACAGTCTACTGGTAGATGGCGAAAACTGAGGAGGTATTGCTAGGGAATTAGTTGTTTGGGAAGGGATCCAAGCCCTCTAGGAAGTTCAGACATGACTCCAGTGAACCCATGGTTTTTACTAGAGAGTCCTGAGATCTATTTTACAGAAGCTATATTGCTACTAATCATACTGCAACATTTGAAAGAACTGTGTCCAGACCAGCATTACAGGGTGAAAGTTATTTTGGACATTCTCCCATTCATGCCAAAAGGGTCATGTGGTCAAAGCTGATGGTGTCACAACAAACCTGGTCTTTTTCTTATATCAGGCCAAGCATCTGTCTCTTCAGCAGACAGTCTGGAATGATTCAGGGAGGCCGAATTTTGATTCTGCTAAATGTTCATAGGGAATTGAGAGGAAAAGCCACACTTTGAGGCCTCTGTTGAGGCCTGTAGCAACAGAGTTTTAATCTGTCACCAAAAGACCCGTTAGAAGCAGCGCATGAATCGGCGACCAGCCCGTGCTCAGCACATGACATCCGTACATAAAAGTTTTTGACTGATGTCTTCTTTGTGCTTCCTAATTGTGGTACCCGTACTTTAAATGGATATAAAGCTTTGGGCGCACGAGGCACTGAAATTATTGGGAATGGAAGATGTTTAGCATCTCCACCAGGTTCTCATGACTTGGCAAGGCCAGTCCCTTTGTGAGCAGAGGTATCACAACGTATTATAACAATTCTTGAAGGGCAAAGGCGTTAAGCATCTATATATAGTTGATTGTTTTTACAGATCGGCATCCGCAGTGCGTGCTTCCCTTTCCCTTGCTCCATTTAGCACTTAACATTTTATCAGTCGAGGACTGTGCTCACCAAACAAAAGCATTTATCATCAAAAAAGAGAACATATGGAACAGAGAGATGTTGGGTGTTTTTAGAGCGTTTTTCAGTTCTGACTTAGTTACGTAAGAGTAAAGGTTCAAACCACTTAGTGATTGCTATGTTGTGTCATCTTTTGCATTCTTGCACTCATGCTAGCCGAGGCCACGAAGCTTCGTTTGAAAAAGGAGCCATTTCTTTAAAATTTGACCGATTAGTATGCAGGTATGAATTGGATAACAAGAATTACCATCATGCCTCCACACCCAATAAAATACTCATTTTTGCATCAGAGGAAATGTGTTCAACAGTTTTAATTAGCGTTGCTCTGTACAATGCAAGGAAATATTGGTAAGAGCATGGCTTTTATTTTCAGAGAAGCTGATCAATGGTTTCAAAACCACAAGAGTGAGTGACTCACTTTCTAGTTTAGGGCTTTAGTTCTCTGTGGCAGCTTATCTGAAACTTCCACATTCCCCAAATTTCTTGGGCTTAATAGGTGGTTCAGATGTGGACAATATGTCTTATTACTAATTCTTAGGCATAATTTTAGGCTTTTTCACCCTCATCTTAAGTCTGTGGTAGTCTTGTTTTATTCCATCATAAATAAACACTTGTTGTGAAACTTGAATCGTGAAATGGAGAAAGGTTGGAAATAGAAGTCTGATTCTCTCCTGCCTGTAGTAACTGCACTGGAAATGTCAAGAAAATAATTTTTCTTGTGAGATTAGAAAAAAAAAAAAGTTGGTATTCCTGCTTCTGATTTTGGGGAAAGCTGGGTTATGTATGCAGAGGTAAGTGCATAGGGCAAAGGGGAGGAAAACCTCTTCATAGCTCAGTTACCATTCAGGTTAGGGGTTGTTTATGTTTTGGATGTGTATCCAATACATTTTTGTTGAATTCAGTCTTGGTTTCCTAGCTATATAAATTAGCCAGTGGAATCAATATAATTCTGAATCTTTATATAGTCCAATGAATGGTGACTTCCATCTCCCTCCATCCCCAGTCTCATATCTGCAAATAAAAGAGCATCATACAGGGCACATTTACATGTGTGCTCTAATGCCTATTTTAACACACTTTAAAGGGTCATTAAAAAAACTGCTATTTAGTTAACACACATTAAAATAGACTAATACACATTAAGCGTCACTTAAAAAGATGTTCTTTTTAGTTAACGTGTATTAAAATAGGCTAATGCGAATTAAGTGGCACTTAAAAACCATTATGCTCTTTAGTTGATGAGCAATAAGACAGGCGAATGCACATTTTCTTAGTGCCTCACAAGCATTTTCATGCTCTGACGTGCCAGAGATCGGGCACGTCGGAGTAGACTCGATGAGTCATGTCTACCTTGCATGTGGGCTGACGTGCGCTGCGCTGCATTGCATGCAGGTGTATAAGTGGCAAAATGTGCATCAGCATGCAGAAAGTAGCAGCAGCGCACTTTTGAACTAAAACACCTTTGATGTATTTTAGTTAAAAAAATGGGCCATTGCCATTTTCTCAGCACTGATGAACACCATTTTTGCTGTTTATGCAAATACAAGTGCCGCAGCACCGGGCACTTTTCAAAGTGCCTGCTGCTGCAGCGCATGCATGTGTAAAAATGCCCGGAGGTACTAGATTTAATGTGCGTTAACTAAAGTGCATTAATGCAAGTGTGGATGTACCTACAGAAAGATGCTTATATTGTAACATAGAAGGATTTTAATTTTCCCTGACCCTTTCTTTTGTACCATGTTATCTACGTAGTACAGCCTGGTAGTACCAAATTCTGTTTCTAAATCTCAAGTTATTTTCAGATTCTATGCAAGATTTTTCAGTACTATATTTTTACATACTTCCTGTCAGTAGACTCCTAGGAACTCTACAGCTCAGAGAAAGTGAGTGAATAGAAATAAATGGAGTTTTGTGGGGAGGGAGGGAGAGAGGACAAACAATAGTTGAAGGTGACTTGCCAATAAAATGAAACAAATATTTTCTTTCTCTTTAAAAATAACCCGGAAGCTGCAGCATGGAAAAGTACATTGAGATCCTTGGAAAGGGGTTCCTAAAGACACCTTTTTAAGCAATGAATTAAAATAGTATTTATTTTGAAATCAAACAGCAAAATGCACGTTCGGTCTGTAGAACCGACCTCGTCATGAGCAAGTCACAGTAGCTGTTGTCTTCATGCTGACATGCATTACTGCGTGTGATAGTTACCTGGTTACAAAACTCTTATCCATTTCTAAGCCTAACTGCTTTCTACTTCAGGGTACAATGTTTGCCTGATGTGGTATTTTATCTACACCAGAAGGAAGCTAGTAATAGCCTTGGTTGCACCTGTAATCTTTAGCTGCAGTAAGCTTAGTAATACTGTTATTGATGGTGAATGCTTGTGCTTTCTTCTGTGACATTATCTCTAAAACTGATTCCTCACATCCAAACCTGTTGGTCAAATGTACACCTTTTACCGATGTAAATATGAAGGAGGTAGGTGGACGATGTTTTCCTCAGTAGACTGCATAGCACCTCGGTTGCAGTTTTTTTCCCCAAATGTTGTAAAATAAATAAAAGCAACGAGGACTCGTGGTGGAGGTAATATCTTGTATTAGACCAACTAGATTTTTGCTAAAAAAATAAAATAAAAATCTTTGATTGTAAGCTTTCAGGCACAAACTCCCTTCATCAGGCAAAGGAGAAAAGATTGTACAAGTTTTCCTGAGCAGAAATGAAAGATCACATTTAATAGGAGAGTTAAAGGTGTGCTAAAGTCTCCTGTTTGAAACAGTTCACTTTATATGCAGATCAGGCTCAGAGAACAGTTGGAATAGTCTGATTATCTTGAAGTTGTTTGGTGGTAAGCAGGATGTAGTCATATTTCCTTCTGGTGATGGTGCTTCATACTTCACAGAGGAGTAAATAGATAAGAATGCAGGCATTTCTTATGTGGTAAGGTGTCTCTGAGCTATGTGATGAAGCTCTGTGATGATTCAGATTACCTTGAGCAAAGACACAGAGCCTCAGTCTAACCTGCAAAGCTTGAACCGATTTGGAGGTGGATAGCCATTCCCTTTTCATTCTAGAAATGCAAGCACATGCCTGCAGTGGCTCAGGCTAGAAACAAGGAGGCACTAGAGCAGCCCTCCCTTCCCTTTCACAGCGCTGGTTTGAGGGGAGGCATGGCCAGGCCCTGGCAAGACATTCTGATTAAGGAGAGGTGTCTCCCTTCCTCATTGGTCAGTGAGGGAGCCAACAGGGATTTATACAGCATTGAGTTGCGTAGCAGGGAGTTACACAGGGAACATTTATCACACCATCAGCAAAACAAAAGGATCTCTCATTAGTTCAAGCTCTTCTTAAACTACTGTTTCCAAAGAAGGAATGGAGGCACGTTACCAGCTACCTGTTGATTAGCTCCAAAAAGCCCTAAGCTGACACTGTGCTGTCTGCCTTTGCCCTGTCTCCTACAGCATGGACCGAAGCCAGCATGTGGTATGCTAGCTAATGCTAAGAGGTGCCTGTGTAAGGCAGAGGGGATGGGGGGAAACCCTGCTTGAGCAGGGTGTGGTGGGGGTGGGGAGAGACGGGAGGAAGCCAGGCAGACTCTGCTGTCTCTGCCGGAGCTCTAGCCAGGGAGCAGAGGGGAGGGGGCAGTCCAGGTCTCTGGAGCAGAGAGTAGGGTGATCTGAGAGAGCATGCTGGGATGCTGGGGGAGTCTGATTTAACTTAAACTGGCCAGGGGTCTGGGACAGACATTGCATAAACTGGTTTGACCCAAATCAGTCACTTAAACAGCTTATGTGTAATGCTTGTCCCTAGCCTAAGGGTTTTCCAGTCAGTCAGTTGCTGAAGGCAGCGTCTAATAGCATGGTCTTACTCAAACTCTTCCTTTCAACCTTAAATCTTATACTTTTTCCCATTGTTATATCAGCATTAAATCACTAGCAGTAGTCCTCTAGTGGATTCCATGGGGCCCCTACCATTCTGCTTTTTTGTGGTGGGGGGGTCAAAACTTTGCTTGGGTTAGGTTCTCCCCTTCTTTCTTATTTTACACTTGTTATTAATTTGTTCTTTTTGATTGCTAAGAAGTTAAAGCGTGGGAGAAGTTCTGGAAGTGAGGCCTTCTAAGAAGAGGGTTTTGCAGCCTTTCCTGGTAAGGGACAGTTTTGGGATTCATATCATCTCCTCTGACCCATCCTGACACACAGCTATCCATTCTTGATTCCTGCTGAGCCAGTTCCCTAGGAAAGTTCCTAGCCTGCTTCCCTAGGCTGTTCCTAGCCTGCTTCCATGGACAGAAGTCCGTTTATTTTTGTGGCTCCCCATACCGACACCTGGATCTTAAACCTTTTTTTTTTTTGGATGAATCTGGGGATGGAGGCCTAAACAAATGAGGGAATAACTGACATTTATTTAGGCAAATTTTTTTCTTTCTTTTTTTCCTTTTTGGATCAAAAGTGCTTGGGGGGGGGGCGGGAGATACCAGTGTGATTGTTGCTTAGCAACCTTTGGAAGCTCAGGTGAAATCTGTTAATTAGTCTGGGAAAGAGTGTGGCCTGTGAAGTGTTGCTTAGTAACCAACAGCACCCAGAATATAGAAACTGGGAAGGTTTGGTTTGGGAGGACGGGGCTTGCCCAAGCTGGTGTTAGCTGCAGTCGAGACACAGAGCAAGGAGGACACCCCTCTCTCTCGAGAGGTTATTTATGAGACTTCTGAAGCTGTAAATACAAGAAGTTTATATATATGCTAGTGGTGTCCTGTGGGAAATGCTCTTTATTCCCTCCGTACCACTAGGCCCCTCATCACAGGAGACAATTTATGGCTTCACAGATTTCCTTTGTTGTCTGCTGAAAGCCTTTGTGTGGGACAGCACTTTTCATGGGGTGTGTATAAATGTAAGAAAATAAAGTTGTATGGATTGCACTAAATGTTTTTGCACCAGCCTCTGCAGTTGAGCTCACTAAAAATGACTCTGATTATTCAAGTATGAAAAACACATTCAGCTGCAGAAGGTCCCCCCCCCCCCCTCCAACCTCTGCTTCCTCCCTCTGAATTGCTAGCAAGTCTCACCTGGCCTATCTCAAATATATACACATTTATTGTGCATTGTTTCTTGTATCCCTTGCCAAGCAGCTGGGTACAATCCATCTAAAACATGTGCTATCTGTTACATTTCTAATTTACCTCTCACAGTAAATGAGAGAGGCTGGTGTACTGCTGAACAGAGAGATAAATATCAGTTATAGCCTTTTCCCCTCAGGTTAGAGTATAGTTAAAAAAAAAAAAAAAAGAAAAAAGAAAAAAAGGAAATGGGTTTAATACAATCAAAGGAAATAGAAAAGCTTTCCACGGTGGAGATCGTCACAGCTTTGTGGAACCTGACCTTCCCAAAGGTATAATCCACTCCTTGTCTCCCAAGCAGTTACTTAAACCTCCTCGCTCTGAGCTCCTGTACTGAAGTTAACCCCATAGTCTCTGGAGAACAGGTTTGTCAGTGCAGTGTTTAATTAAACCATATCATCCTTCCTGGCCAGAAAGTCCCTTCCTTTCCTCTCCAGTCTCTCATTTTAAGGTAGGATCCTTCTACGCTGAGTAAAAGAGCAAAATTGTCGTGCCTTTGCTTGAACACATCCATTGATGGACACTTCCCTCCGTGTCACAGAGGAGGTTCTTACATTTAGAAACAAAAAAGTTAATGAAAAAGATGCTCTTGCCAAATCCTCATTCGGGATTCCACCCTGGACTTGGGAAACCTTCCCTGGTGGATGGTTTTAAAGAAGTTGGTATTTTCTTTCAGTTTCTTTTTTGAAAAATGTTGACCTGCTCTTCTGTACTCCATTCTGGTGTATGCATGAGATCCATTTGTCTCCCTGAAAACTGAATTTCTCTGGGAGTACTCTTCTGTCATTTCTGGGTTCCTTTTCTAGTTCCAAGAGATTCTTTATATGCAGAGATATTTCACTTTTCATGATATGATAGCTCCTTAAGGAAGGAAGGAAGATTTCTCAATTTTTTTTCATTTTCTTTGCTCCCCCCTCCCCCAATTCTTTGAACCGAGGTCGTCATCTTTTTACAATCCTTTCTCTAGCTTGAATTTAATGGAAACATGCTTATATATGAAGTACAGTCTCTCTTTAGTTATATGACTTGATATTGTAATGCATTGTTAAATCAACTATTCAGATATTCCATCAGAAGACGCTATCTATTCTCATTTGTTTCTTGCTGCAAACCACTGAAGTATATGAAATTTTAATTGGGTAAAAATATTCAGAATGATCATTTTACCTGAAGATGCATCATATGTCACAGGCAGCCACTAACTCATTTCCTTTTGTGCATGCTGATGAGATGCCTAAATAAATAAATTGCTATCTAAGGGACTTATTTGGAAGCAGGAAGCAGACAAGAGAAAACTTAAATTTCCCTCTTGACTCTTTAGGGGAACCAGCAGTAAATGAATAAGTGAGGGAGGTCTCAAAGGATATACTCTAGTTGAGGAAGCAAACACCCAAAAGATTATGCAGAGCGCAAAAAGAAGGTTGTATGCTCATTATGTAAGTTGAGAAATGTATTACAATGCAAAGCAGAGGGTGAGACTGTAATATGGGTCCTGTTATTAATTACATTGAGCGCACAGTGCAAGTCCAAGGCATTTTTGTGGTTGACTTCAATGGGAGGAAGAAAGGACCCAGAACTGCAAAGAAATGCCATTTATAGTTCCTGTTCAGCCTCAAAAAGAGTTAGTTTTCCTAAGATAATTAAATACTATGTAGACAGTGAACCACTACTTTAAAAGGCCTATTCTCTATGCAGCTCATGATTAGTGGTTGGAAGACAGTGATACACCACTGAGTTGCCATATCTTTTAATATGCTTAGGAAAATTGCCTTGTCAACAAGAACCAGTAGTTTTGAAACTGAAAATAGACCAAGATACCTTATTTCATTTTAGAAATGCCTGGAGAGGGAGGCAGGGGTTGGGGAGAATTTCGAACATATTAATTACAGGAGACTCTTTACATTTCCTTTTAGCTTATGGCCTTTAACAATATCTGTCTTCAAAAAATGTCCCCCTTGAAAAGGAAAGAAACTCTTGACATGGAGAAATGAGGGAAGCAACTGCCCTAGGAAAGGAATTGTGGCTGAAGGGAATGGGCCGCCGACACTTTTACTTGTTTGAAGGGCAATTACAGGAACCTGCCACTTCTAACTGTGTCTTTTAATTAAGAAAGAAAGGCAATGCTCTTCTGAATTGCTATTACACTTTAACAAATGCCATGTTATGTTGTTAAAATGTTCCACTTTAACAGGATAAACCAATCTCTTTGTGGGTTTTGCTTTGCTTAGTGAGACTTTCTGAAAGTTTGTTGTAATAAAGAAGCCACAATTGTGTCGGAGTCTACACTACTATGGCACACCAGAGCCACGTAGAGCTTCATATACTGTCAAAAGTGCAGGTGGCCCCATTACTTGAGACTTCAAAATAGATGGTAAAGACCAAAAAAATGTAGTGCAGGAGCCAAGACTGCTTTCACAAGGAGAAGCTCTACTAACCCTCTGTTATTTCCACTGTCTGCACTTCTGTGAAACCACATTTCTATTTGTACACTGAGCAAATGTGGCCTGAACAATTGAAAAGGGAACATATGGTGTTCAGGAATGGTGACTGCTATAGCCAACAGTGGAGGGAATCTCTCTCAATATGAGCAACAGAATTATGAGTATTGCACTGAGGAGTAAATGCACATCTAGGTAACACCCTGGAACAGTGAAGAGGTGGCATGAAACAGGGGCTAAGGTATTTATAAATGACTTTTTAATTAATGGTTTATTGATGAGACTCAGTTTTCAATAGGCATTTAAATTATGGAAAGATTGTTTTGGGGTGGAGGGGAGGGTTGGTATTTTAATTTTTCTTCAGTGGTACAATGCTCCTGGCAAAAAAATCCTTTTAGTAATGAACGTTGGTAATGGTAAAGGGGAGTTCGCATAATGGCAGCATGCAAATCTAATAAATATGTATATGCGTTCACACATTTTTGGTGTCTGTCAGGGGAAAAAATAGCATTCTGTAACCTCTTTCCTCCTCATCTTCAAAGGGTCTTGAGTCTCCTCTTTCTGTTCATGAGAATCAGAGGTGATTGATATGTGAACCTGATCTGATACTTTCCTAAATCTTGTGAAAAATATTTAGGTGAACAATGGGCACCACAGAGTGAACAAGGTAATCTTCTGGTCCAGCTTGTTCTTCTCCTGAAGTCCTTTTCTGGTGTTTTGAAGTACCAATAGAAAGGAGCAAATAGAGGTGTTGTATAAGAAAATGTAATGAGCCATGGATGGTCAGTATGGTACATACCAATACGAGTAAACTGTGTAGGTGACAATACATTAATTCATAATTGGTATGTTGTTAATGTTGTGCAAAATTAACTGGTTGCTCACCTTTCTGTGGTTATTTCACCCCGGGAGTCTTTCCTGTCCAGATCAGGGGGGGCAGGACCCGATGATCTCACGAGGTCCCTTCCAGCCCTAAACGTCTGTGAGTCTGTGAATCTGTGAATTACCCGAACATGGCCTAGATTGTTAGATAATGTTGTGCTATTGCGAGAGAAAGGAGGAGATGATACGAAATACCTAAGAAACGTCTGGATGGTTACTGTGGCACACAGAAGATGGCATGGGAAACAGCTGTAGATATGTTGGGTAGGCAAAAAATTGGACACAGAAAATGTGTGGGGATGAGCCTTTGGCAAACTTAAGAGGCTGTAGAGTAAGCCTTCATCACAAGGCAAAACAGGGAATGAAAAGAGAATGAGTTGTAAAAAAACCAACAAAAAACGGAGTTTTAACAGTCACCCATTTAGATGCAGGTGGAAGCCTGTCTTCATAGAGGAGAGCAGCCATTGTTAAAGGGCTATGCTGCGCTAACATGACCCCCACAAACACAGGAGGATTTCCCATGGGAGATCTTGAGTTCTGGATCATTAGTGAAGAGGATCAACCATGTCATTTGGAGAAATGAGGCACAAGGACAGTCTCCCAACTTTTCACGTACTCCATGTGCTCATTTATGTGTTTGCATATCCATGTATATGTGTGGTTAAAGTGTCACTCACTGCCCACCAGCTCTAATCTTCTGGCAGTCACAGCCGGCCTCTCAGTTCATTGCCCACCTTTGTGATGGTCTAGTCTTAAAACCCAGACCTGTGCCAACCTTCATGTTGGGTAATGCCTTACTTTCCTGGTGCCATGTGGGCCTCATACTCTCTCCGCAAGGGACTTTGTTCTTCAGTAGTCATAGCTGTTTGAAAACTAGCATTGAAAGTTGGCAATCAATGTGATTTCCATCCCCCCTTTTTTCAGAAACTATTCTGAATTTTTCTCAAAAGCCAGATGAGCCAAAGACAAGTAGTTTTATCTGGTTCCAAAAGAGGTGCTGGACTACTGCCTATTAGCACGAACAGCATAGCAGTTGCTCAGTTTATGTCGCTGTAAAGCATAGCATTCAGTAAAATCAAAGCCACATATCCAAATCATAATAGGATGGATGCAGATTTCTACCTGGGATGCTGGGGCTTACTGTTTGTTCACACTACTGCCTTTTGTTCTTCAATGCAAATTCTGTCCCAGCTTTGTGCATCGTTTTGGAATATTAAACCTAAATGGGAAACGCAAATAGTTTCAACTAATCTGCTACCAAAGTTTTCATTTCAAATAAACAAGTTGTGTTGTGAATGGAGAGACAATGCCAGCCTCTGTCACTACCTGACATTAAACCAGAGAGAATCTTTCCCTATGTGCAGGAGCCTGGTTCTGGCTTTACAGTTGAACCCTTTCTTTTATTCAGTAGAGTAGGGGAAGTGTTTGTTTTCATTGCAAGCTTAACTCCTGAGCTCTTCTGCCTCCAATGTTTATTTGTTTTCAATTTTCCATAAGGGCAAAAGAAATCCTAGGGCTAGGGAAAGGCCACTCGACCTCTCCGACATGCATCTTTCCCCTTGTGTTTGCTTATTTACCTTTCAGACCGGGCTCCGTGGTGGGGGGAAATCATTGCTTTGCAAATGATTTCTCATGCCCCTTTGCTTGGAACGGAACTGATGAATGTGCTTTGTTCCTCCTTCCATGCTTTTTCTGAAGTTTCCCCTCAGTTTCTCATCTTAACAAGGATACTAAGTCGATTAAACTCAACTATATGGACAAATACCGTTGTGTAAGTAACGTTTTATGTAAATCGGTGATCCATTCCCTTCTCCTTAATGAGGGCAAGAGTGCGCCTGTTACACAAACCATGAATCTTCCTGCACTCGTTTGTTAGGGTTTGTCTCCTTGGGGAAATTTACTGGCCAGTTATACCAGTATAATCCCCTACATGGACACTCTTATGCCTGAACAGGCCTTCTTAGATACAGTGCTGCAAGCCAACATAATAAGGCTAACCAAGAAACTGGGAATAGAAGCCAAGAATCGTGTAGATGGGTCAAACTTTTATTGGTTTCATGATAGCGTGACATGTCAACTTAATTTTTTTTATAATTCATGAGTCAGTGAAGAAAAAAACTGTTGAAATGGAATAAGAGAATTGTACAGTCTGCTTAAAGACAATTGTCTTGATTCAGGCTGGTGCTTTTTGCACAAAAAAAATTAACAAGCAAAAAGTGTGGTTGTTAGTTACGTCTAGCTAAGTGCTCAGGGAAGCAGGAGTTGCAGTTTGAGGGGGGAAAAACTAGCTCAATCCCATTTACCAAGGAATGAGTATGTGAAGCCTGCTGTAATATCATCCTATGTTGAGATATCTTGGTACAGACTTTGCTTAAGTGTGTGCAGGCATGACATTCAGGCAGGTGACACCAAATAACCTGGAATGAGCAGTGAACTGGATACGGAATGAAGACACCAGAGGCAAAATTTCTGAGATGCTGCTGTGCTAAAGATAGAGGAAGACTGGGACTCTCTTGTTCAAAAAAAAAAAAAAAAAGGTGCTCTCCAGAGGTGTAGGATAACACCCCCTGTTCCCCACCTCCTCCCTCTAAAATAACTGCACAAATGAGTATCCAGCTTTATTAGCCCTTTGGGGATTTAAGATGAGTTATGTGAATAATTTATGGACTTTTTTGTTTTGACCCCTCCTCTCCCGCATAAAAACGCACCAAAATCCAGGTCAATCCAAACTGCAATTTCTGTTGTGTATTTCCTAATAAAATAAAATGCTGGAAATTTATTTTGTGGGAGGAAGTGTCGAATAAAAGCTTTTGTTTCAGGAAATTGTACTAAAATGATAAAGAAATGAAGGGACTAGTTTAAAGTTCCAGAGAGATGGGTGGGTGGTCTTTTTACCTAATGACCTAAATGCAACAGCATTTAGGCATCGTGATGGAGGTCCACGTGGTCATTCATCTCCCTGAGTGAGGAGGTTTGAACATGCATCTCCTGCCTCCCAAGAGAGTGCCTGATTCACTGTGCTTTGGGATACCCTGGGGGGGGGGTCGGTGTCTCAATCTCTGTTGTTGAGGTGGTCACTCTTTGTATATCATACCTGTGTATTCACTGAGGTAGAAAGAGACCACTTGAGAGTGCATCCCCAGTCTCACTGTAGCTTGAACAGTCACCTGAGAGGTGGAACAACATTTGGCTTCCAGTCCTTGATAATATAAAATAGCAATTATTGAGAGCACTGTATCCCAGAATACCATGGTGGTTAGGTCAGTGCCCTAGAAAGTGGGAAGATGCAAGTTCAGATCCACTCATGCAGAGTATTAACCTGGATCTCCCACATCCTAGGGGACTGATCTCATGGCCTTGCTGTTAGATGGAGAGAGAGACCACCTCCTCCTTCTGACCTTGTTTTTTTTTTTTTCTAGCTAAAACTATTTGATGGATTCTTCTCTAACTTGAAAATAACGTTGGGACTATAAAAACTGCATTTTTTCCCCCTAAGAAGTATAGTCCCTAAAAGATTGCCCATTTCATTTAAAAGACAAGGTATGCTATGAATGTGAGCTCTGGTTCTAGTTATGGCTTTTTCTCAGGTGTTTTTCTCTATGAGAGTGTGAATGTTTTAGAAGTCACCACTGTATATATTCTGAAGGGAAAACAACTTCCTGATCAGATGTGTGTGTTATTCTGCTTCAGACTGTAGTATTACCAATGAAGTGCTCAGAGTTTTTGAATTTTTCCTTCAGTTAGCAGATGAGAATTAAATATATAGTCTAATATATATAAGTTCATTGTGACACAGTATTCTGTGACTTATGGAAAAATATTCCATAGATACTGTATTTGATGTTACCTGCAGCTATGCATCACCTAACCTACACAATCTGATGGAGGAATGAGACACACAAATGTAAATTGTAAGGAAACCCTATGCCTTAAACCAGTAAATTTAAGGACTGCTATACTAGCTGAGCAAGTAGCAGGATTTGATTAAACCCTGGATCATTTCTGATATTATTTTCCATGTACTAAAAAGTAAATCTGTGCACGTGTGTAAGCCAGTACTTTACAATACTCTGCACCTTGTGAATGCACTGCAAGCATTCAGTGAAATGTTTCAATAAGCTCACGTTAGTATTACGCGAGTCCCTGCCACCTCTGCCATTCGTTGTCGGAGGAAAACTTTTGAATGAAATTCAGAGCTGCCACACAATTGCAGAACTGTTCAGAAACCAGCACTGAGGCTGGCCTGTACTGACTCTAGGGTTGTGCATTTATTCTTCACCTGTGTTCAGAAAGGACAGCAGCCTTGTACTGTAACACAACACAACTACTGTTGCTCTATTCAACTCTGAAGTGCCATCCTTATAATCATTTTCTAAATAAGTGAGAATTTTTTGTGTCCAGCCCATTAGCAATTAGGTTGTGATAGAACTTTTCAACTAAACAATGACTAAAAAAAAAAAAAAAAAGGTACTGAATAATTACAGATGTATCGGGTTTGTGAAGTCAAATGTATGTTATACTTAGTAACAAGCTTTTTGGGCCAATCCATGTTTTATTTGATACGAGAGTCAAAATATTAGAAGAATTCTGTAGAATAACCAGTCTTTATTAGCCTACGTGCTTGTGACACTTTTTTACTCCATTTACATGAAGGACATTTAAACGGAAAAAGCTGAATGAAGCATTACCTTGGCCGCAAGCACAGTGCTGGGAAGATCTCCACTCTGCAGCTGTAACTCTTAAAGAGATGACTTTTTGTTGTTTTTTAAATCCTTGCATTACAAGTATTACTAAACACATTAAGCTTCCCAACTTTGTTGCCAATACACTTTGGGGCTGATTTATGCAATAGGCATTTTAAGGGTACCTTCACTTTGCACTGGATTAGTGAAGGTGTGAGACAGTGAAGAATCAGGCCCTCTGCTCCTCTCTCTTCTTCCCCCATAACTGAAGAGCCGAAGCTCTGATTTAGGCAAATCTTTCTCAGAAAGCCTCATACATCCCCTCTTCCTTTTTCTCTCAAAATCTCTTTATGACTAACATGAAAGTTCACCAGTGATTCCTTTTGTGCTTTGTTATGTACAAATCAGGAAAGCGTCTATCAAAATTTGTTAAATGTGTGTTATGATTGGTGCCACTGTCCTATTTTAAAAAAAAAACAAGCAAAATCCACTGAATTCTGGATACACACATTTACGGTGTTTTCTTTCCTTTTTCGTACTGGTTTTTGTCTTGGTTTGTGCACCTCACTTTCAGATCTGTTTATTGCCTGATAGAGAGAGACTGACCTCCTGCTGTTTATATCCTCTTCTCACCCATGAACAGTAAGAAGTATTTCTACCAGTGGTGAAAGCTGGCTTTTCACTTGGTCACATTTTATTTCAGGTACTATATGCTGCTTGTCATCAGCAAAAGCTTCCTTCTTGGCTTAAAGAGGGAAAAAAAAAATATTTTCCCCATTTGTGAGATGCATCCTATTGTGGCCTCTAGGCAGTTGTGCAAAAACCCCAATGCAATCTTGTTTGGCAGAGGAAATGATACTATTATTACAACACGTCATAATAATACATAGTATAAAGTCACCGAATGATATAGAACATACAGAAAACAAACTACTAGTTGGCTCTACATTAAATATATGAAGCTAAAAAGATCTTTCCAGCTGGGAAGGTTATTACAAACTTATAAAGAAACATTCTTAGTGGAAATTAAGGCATGTAGTGATGGGCTTGTTAGCAGATTTGCTTAAGGCATTTAAATCAGTATCTCATTGCTTGGAATAATCCATCTCTGAAGACATTTAAAGGACATTTTTTAGAGAACAATGTACTATTAATATCTGTGTATTCCAGTAAGAAACAAATGCATTTTCTTTAGATAATGAAGAATGAGGTCAAATTAGTAGCTAAGCTACCATGAAAACAGAGTCTAGTTAGGAACTCATATAAATAGTTGAAGGAATATGAATTTGTCTTTGCATTTTGTTGGCCACTCCTGCGAAAGAGACTTTGTAAACAAAGAGTTAATGTAATGTATACGATTAGTGCACAAATGGTGTGTATACCTGGTCTTTGTAGGTCCAAAATATATAGTATGGTGTTACTTGCCCTCTCCCATGACGTTAACATGGTCATTTAAACTGTACATTTGTTTCTTATTTGGCATTAGAATAATTGGAGTAGGTGATCAGCTATAAAAGTGATGTAAACCAGGAAACTAACTCACAAAAGCTGGGCAGAAGGCAGGGCAGGGCAGTACCTTATAGACAAATAGGGCGGTGTGAAACTTTGGTCCCTACTCGATTTGGCCCAATTCAGAGGCTGAATCTCTGAATCCGAATCGAATCAGAGAACTCTTTAATCTCTCCAGATTGAACCTGAACCCTCTGAATCGATTCGGAGAGATTTGGTGATTTGGACGTAGACACAGCTTTAAATGTTGTTTCTACATACCTCTAGGTAGCAGGTGGCTCGTGAACACCGCAATGCTGGGGCACATGAAGCATCCCATGGGAGCACGGGAGTCCCCCCGTGGCCAATCGCTAAGCCAGGGTGGCACGGGGAGGCCCTCCAGCGCGCTCCCCAGCAGATCTGGAAGTGGGCCAGAAGTACTTCCAGTCCACTTCTGGGTTTGCCGCCGAGCACGTGAAGGGCCCCCCGCACTCCTGTGGGACACTCCATGTGTCCCAGCATTGCAGCGATCACAAGCTGTGCTGGTACCTCGAGGTATGTAGAAAAAACATTGAAAGCTATGATTGTGTCTGAATCACTGATTCTCTGAATCAGCATTGAATCTTCAGATTTGGATTTGTCTGAACTGAATCAGGGACAGTGATCCAAATCACCAAATCAAATCACAGTCCCTGATCTGAGCGGAATCCAAATCGAATAGGGCCCACTTCACACAGCCCTATTAAGACAGACTTGTTCAAGGAGGCCTAAACTTTGGTAGGCAATTGCCGACCTTGTCAGATGCTAACCGATGAATTAGGCTGTTGCCTGTGGAAGCTTACATCCCTCTGAATGAGCTTGTGTATAAAGTGCCACCGTCCCCTGCCTTCTGACTAACGTGATTTACTACCTCTCGTTACAAAGGCTAGCTACCCTGCTATAAATGATGGCAACCTGCTGACCAAACTTGGCTGTTACGTTTGAGTGGAATTGCTCTGAATGTTCATGGATATAACTAAGAGCAGAACGCTGCACTTCCTGTGTATAGTCTCTGCAATATTCTTGAGAGAAGGTTAGTTGGCCCCCAATTTGGGCCTCCTATGGCATGACTCAAGTGCTTTTGGGCAGCATTTGTTGGTGTGTGCCCAGAGATTTGCTAAGGCAGCCACATTGTGTTTGTTTCTGGGTTTAGCAGGCTCCGAGTGAATGTGTTGTCATGCTCGCTAAGATGGTCCGGGGTGGTGTGGCCATACCTTTAGTTTATGCAAAGTTACGCAGGGTTGATGACTGCTGTACGTCAAACTTTATGAAGGAAGATGGCTCTCTAGAGTGCTGCTCTGCTTGCGGCATTGTGAAATCCTGTATACTTTGATGAATTATAACTACTTCGGGGATTGTTAGCTCTGCTCTAGTTCCTGAATTTTCATTGTAAAAAAGACAGACCCAAGATAGGCATCTAGGTCCAAAGTCCACTGAGCTTTGGGGAAGCCCAAACCTAGATTTGCAATGCTAGTTAGCTGCACAGGCCATTCTCTAGCATTAATTCTTATTAAAATGGTTTCTAGCAGGGCGGTGTCCAGTATTTCTAGATCATTTGATTTGTCATTTCCACTGGAATCACATTCTGAAGTATACCAAAAAAGTGAATCTTTCATGGTGATCCATGTTGTTCATTACACAAGGATAAAATCAGAAGCTGGGTTTTATTTACCATGTTCTTACATTATAATCCATGCACAGAACAGACTGTACCTGAAGATCACAGGTGCAGATTGGCAGTTCTGTCCGAAGCTCTGCCTAGATCAATATAATGTATTGAAATAATAACATTGAATTAATATTGATCACTCTCCTATAGAAGAGAGATGCAGACTGATTCTTTTCTGGGAGATATGCATTGAATGTAGCCAACATTTTTTTTTTTATGGGAGGAAATAGGAAAAATTAGAGCTGGTAAAATTTCAAGGTTTAAAAAAAAAAAAAAATCAAAATGGATGTTTCCATTGGAAATGCATATTTAACATTAAATATTTTGTCTACCTCCCCTCTCACCCCAAAGAACAATCTGAAAAATTTTATATTAGGAAAAAAATCAATTAAAAATTTAAAAAAGCATGTATGGTAAAATGTCTCCCAAGCATCTCTACTATTAATAATTCCTCTCTTATATAACACTTTTCATGAGTAGGTCTCAAAGCACTTTACAAAGTATCATTATCCCTACTTGCATAGAGAGGCAAGATGTCCCAGAAGGACAGTGCCAGAACTGAGGCTATAACACAGGCCCCCTCAGGCCAAGGCAAATGTTCTGTCTAAATGACACTGCTTTCCAAAATAGAGTCACATCTTCAGGCCTACTGGGAAAAATCTCATAGGGCTGAAACTCTGTTTTTAGTTATCTCCAGGGCACTCATGCAACGTAGGAGTGGGAATTTTGCCCATTTAAAGTGAGCAGCAGAATTGCAGGTCTGAACCTCTAGAGGTGCTCCTTTGCTTCATTGGGAACTGTTGCACAGCTCTGAATACATCCCCATGTGTCAGATTTTTGATCACGTTGAAAAAGGTGCCTCATTGTGGATGCTTTATTGTATGCTGGGCTGGAAAGTGCAGATAATGGAGGTTTGATAACAGACTAGCAGAATGGTGGAAGATATCTCATTATTGCAGGAGCTGGAAAGTTAACATATTTATTAAAAGTTACTGATGATGGTGCAGTCGTTGTTGCCTGTAAATGTCAATCGGCTCATGATAAACTTCTATGGTCTCCTTCCATCAAATAGGGCAGCTTCCTAGACTCTTGTCAGTCACTGTGGTTATTACATAAATCAAAAGTCACTACATAAACTCCCGTTACTTTTCTGCTGCATTCCTATTAAGTTTAATAAGTGAAGGAGGCTGTAATCTATTTTTCAGGAATATTTGATATCGCATGTAATTCAATGAAATGATATAGTGTCAGCAGAAACTTTGTTAAACCCCCTAAGAAGCATTACAGACCTAGCTGCACTACTTTGATGCCAGGGACTTTTCCTACTCCTATTGCCATTTTTGTACTTGGGCTTTAGCAAGCCATTGTAGACAGCACAGTACAGAATTTTTCATAGAGCAACTAGCACAAAAATGGTTGTAGCAAGGTAAGAGTACATATAGCATAATGGTGTATTAAAACCCAAACCTGAGATATAAAAATAACAGTTTTAATTAGGCATGGATGTTAATTTTAGTAGACCGTAAACATAAAGGACCTGCAGCCATGATGTATGTAATATGCAGACCACTTTATGCAAGTCTCCTGCGCAGATCAATGTGTTTTATGAACAAATCTATTTTGCATGGTGTTCTAATTGCATTTTGCTAATCCATATGCAAAATGCCTATCCAGAATTCCATTTTAATTAGTTTGCTCCTTTTTGTGCAGACATGTTCCAAAATAAATCCCATCACAGCTGAGTCGAGATGCTAATGACAAAGCATCTTGGGGCTTTCCCAGTAGCTTACGGCTGCAAAATCAGGCAGAGCTCTTCAAGTACTTTATCGAAATGCATTCCCACTGAACAACTTATTGCTAATTTTTTTTGTTGCTCTTTTAGGGTCTATAGTACATGCTGTATCTAGAAATCTAAAATGAGTCCATTACGATAATTTAGTTTGTAAATTCCTGATCAAGCACAATTGAAGCCAATGGGAGCTTTACCTTTTCCTTCAATGAGCATAGGACCATAGGATCAAATCCTAAAGGAGGCTGCACAATTGCACGTTGAAATAATTCAATACCAGTATATTGTTTCTGTTTTTTAAGTGTGTGTGTGTGCACCAGTGCCCGTGCCCTTGCTTTTAACAATGAACAATTAATTCATCTGAAGGCTGGTGATAAAATCAGTCATAGGAGAATACTATAGAGGAGCAGGTAGAGACACGGCTTCTTATATTATCCTGGTTTACATATATATGTGTAAGCCATACAGACTGGTTTACATATGTTATATATATGTTTACATATATATATGTAGACCAGGATAATATAAGAAGCTGTGTTCTCTACCTGCTTCTCTATAGTATCCTCCTATGACTGATTTTATCACCAGCCTTCAGATGAATTAATTCCTCCCACCCCCAAGTTTCGAAATTTAAAAGAAACCTTCAAGACTTGTTTTTAATGATTATTAGCAAGGGCTTTCTAACCATCACCTGTCTGTTTTGATTATTTAGTGCAGTGAAAAGTTTAGCATAGATGGCCACTATAAACAGAGATGTGTATTATCAAGGGACTGGGCCTACAGTTTTGATTTGGGCAAAACTCCGTCTGCGGAACTACGCAAACGAAAGAGACGCTTTTCCAATGAGAGCTTTGTATGCTTATTAATTTATAGTTTTGCTTAAGAAGGCATCATTATTAGTCATGAAAATCTAGCCTGTTATGAATTAACAGTTGCTTAGGCAAAGTTCTGTTGAATTAATTGTTCAGGTAAGCACTGCAGGATTTACCCCAAAGGTGATTTGCACTCATGAAAATCTTTGGCTTCATTGTGTTTGCACAACTGTAAATGAAGACTTTGGTGTTTTATGTCCAAGTTCATTAATTTACCAATTCTTCAACTTTAAAGGTACGTTATAAGGAGGGGTTGTTTTCCCCCAAGTAATAAACTCCCAGGTCACGTCCAGACATGTGCGGGCTTGCGGTATGTGGTGCAGGACCTGTTTGCGGCACCACACACCAAGTTTCCTGGGGAAACAAACATCTGCACTCATCTGGATATGCCCCCAATGGCAAGCAAATTATAATCTACAGAGCCTTTTTTTTTTTAATTTATCCTTTCCCTGCTTGGTTTTTCAGTGTTTCACTCTACCAAGCATGATTTGGTGCTTACAAACAAGGTGACACAAGAGATACTGGACATACAAGGAGTTAGCAACCCTGTAATGGAAGTGATAGACGGCAAATTGAAATGGAAACAATGTACTAACAGTGAACAAAAAAAGAGAAAGATACTTGCATAGGATGTCAGCAGGGGGTAAGAGACTTTTTAATAGCCTACAAAGCTTACCAGGGGCTGGTTTGTATAGTGTACTGAACATCGGCATTACATTAAGTGCTCCTCAAGGCTATCAGCACCTTGCAAGATCAGATATGAGCTGGGGGGAGCTACTTTCTAAGGCACTGCCCATCATTTATCACCTTTACTTAGGAAATGGTGCCAGTCATAATGACATTTCCTGCTGATAACTTATTCCTTCTACAGCCAGCTGGGTCATGTTATAGATGTGGGTGACATGGCTTGGGTATGACAGCCTTGGTGCAGTAGTTGGACAACACCAGCTTGCTGCTACTTCATCAGCACAGTGAAGTTTGAGCCCACGTCATCGTTTAATTGTCTGCAGTCAGAGTTACACGTTTAGACACTAGGGCCGTGCGAAAAAGCAGCGTTACGTTTTGACCAGTGTTTCGATGTTTCAACAGAACAGTGTTCCATTTCGACTTTTGTTTCAAGTTGAAATGGCTCTTCTGTTCTGTTGTGTCGAAATGTTTTGCCGTTTTGATCCTGTTTTGATGTTTCGCCCATAGGATATAATGGGGAAGGTCAAAACAGGCTATAACTTTGTCATTTATGGCCTGATTTGGATGACACATGCTAGAATGGTAGCTCTTGCTGAGGGCATGAAGCATGCTAAGTTTCAAGAAGATACGTGTGGGGGATTCAGAGAGACTACACCCCAAAATCTTGAGATCAAAACTTGTGTCAAGCATATGTGTTAAGCCACAGAGAGGTCAAAACTACAGGAATGCTAGCCCCTGCTGAGGCAACAAAGCCTGCCAAGATTCAAGGTGATAGGTGTAGGGGGTTTGGAGAAACTGCACCCCAAAATCCTGAATGCAAAACTCGTGTCACGTGTTAAGCCACAGTGGGGTCAAAACTGCAGGGATGCTAGCCCCTGCTGAGGTCACAAAGCCTGCCAAGTTTCAAGGAGATCGGTGCAGGGGTTTGGGGAAAATGTACCTCAAGATGCAGACAAACAAAACTTGTGAAATGGGTGACACTGTGTGAGTTAAGGTGCAGGAGGGTGAAAGCTGCAGGGATGCTAGCCCCTCCTGAGGCCATGAAGCCTGCCAGCTGTTGAGGAGATCGGTGTGTGTGTGTGTGTGTGGGGGGGGGGGGGGGAGGTTCTGGGGCCCTGCACCCCTAGCTGACAGGCAAAACTCGTGACATGGGTGCTTGTGCAACTGCTGCCTCTCATCAGGCAGCAGGACTGAAGATCCCCCATCACTTGTCAGCAAGACCTGGAGGTAATAAGTGACCACAGTATGAACATGAGCTGGCAGTATGATGCTGTAGCCAGGAGGGCCAACAATGTGCTGGCATGCATCAATTGATGCATCTCCAGGAAAACCATTGCAAAGAAGTGATTCTCCTGCTCTGCTCCGCTCTTCTTGGCACTGGTGGAGTACTGCATCCAGTTCTGGGCTCCGCACCTGAACAAGGATGTGGTAAAGCTTGAGTGAGTCCAGAGAAGGGCTTCCCTTATGATCAGAGACTTGCACGGCAAGCCATATGAGGAAAGGCTGAGGGACCTGGGACTGAAAAAGAGAAGGCTGAGAGGGGACCTGGTAGCAGCTTACTGCTACATCAGAAGGGTACATCTAGGGCTCAGTGAACAACTGTTCACCAGGGCACCCTTGGGGAAAACTAGGAGTAATGGTCACAGTCTGGACACCCTAGTTGTGAAGTAGTTTTTCCTAACGTTGAGCATGAAATGAGCCTGAAACAATCTTCCAGGAGTTTGTGACCATTACTCCTAGTTTTTCCCCAAGGATGCCCTGGTGAACCGTTGTTCATCAAGCCCTAGATGTACGCTTCTGATGTAGCAGTAAGCTGCTACCAAGTCCCCTCTCAGCCTTCCCTTTTTCAGCCTCTCCATGGAAACAGGGTTGCAAATTCCTGAGGGAGGGGGGAGAACTTGCTCGTCCTCTGTCCTGTGTAACCCGAAACTCCCACCCGAGGGTGCTGACGTTTTTTAAACTGACCAACCAGTGTCAGCCATGGTCTGAGAATACTGGTTTATGGTTGGTCCAAGGAATGAGGTCAGACAGGTTATTTAAGTGGTCCTCCAGCTTGGGAAGTGGGGGAAGAGACATCTTGAAACTCACTGCTACACAGTGAACTGCCTGCCTCCAAAGGAGGCTCAATCAGCCTCTGGACGCTACTTGTGAGTGACTTACTTGAAACGTATCTAGAAATATAGCTTACTGTAATGTAGAAGCGTAACAACAGGCTACCTAGCCGTACTGTTTGCTCTGGGTTATTCTATGATACTTTGCTAACCTGTACTCTTCCCTGAGCCTACCCTCTTTAACCAATAAAGCTCTCTACTTTAAACAGCTGGGAGAGGGATTGGGCCTGCCTTGATGCTTCCTACGCTCAGCTGACTAAGGGAGGATACTTTTTATGCTTCAGCTAAAGGAAGCACCCCAAGTTCTCACCATGGGTCAAGCACCCTCAAGGTCTACAAGGCCTGTGTACCCCAGGGGGCACACGGCTTGAATACAGACCAGAATTCCTGGGTGGTGGCAGCAGTTACCCCAGGCTTGTGGGTGTGCTCTGGGAAGGGGGTCGGCCTGACATGAAGTGCCCTAGGGGAGGTAGTCTGAGCTTGGAAGGTGGATGGGCGCAGTGAGGTTGGTGGTTCGGCACAGGAGCACCCCCTACTGGTCTGCCACACAAGTCACTCATGACTGCATGGGTGTAGATGCTTGCAAGGTCAAGATACTGGGATGCATTCTCCAGTGTAGACTTAACAAAAGTGCTGTTTTCATTTTGGCTGGTAATCTGTCCATTTTACAGTGAGGATGTTTGGGTGCTGATAATCTTCCTACAAGTTTTGTCCAAACCAGAAAGAGACACTTTTTCTTACAATTCACTGGGAATGAATGATAAAGTAGTTCTGTTGACTTCAGCAAAAATGGAAATGCCCCTAGAAGCCTTTGTAAAACCTATGTGAGTGTAGCATCACTGAGGATGCTACCTTAAGCACAGCTTTGCTTTGGGATTGCTTGCACCTGGACTAGACAAACCAAGGTACTAATCACTTTAGTTAATTTTGCAATGAAGGCATCTTTGTACACAAGATACACCCATTGGTAGTATCTTGTGCACAAAGATCCCTGCTTGTAAACTGGTCCTCTTCCATTCCTGTTGGTTAAGGGGAAAACATCCGTTTTAGCTCAGAGTGACATACAACATAGAGTGACTCTAACTTTGTTGTGTGGGCTGTCTGTTGTTTAAAAATCTCATTTTCTCTAATGCTTTGTTGCAACTACTAACTGAAAATATTTCATTCTGAGAAGTCTTTTGCTCAATCTCAGTGGTTTCAGTTCCTAAAGGAAAGAATGATAGGTGTTCTAATGCCAGCCAGGTCTGTAGGGAAATAAATGACAACTAGACACATCATGAATCCAGACCTAACTGCAAATGGCTGAAAGATGAAGTACGTTCTACATCACCCAGCATAACCAAAATAAACAGCAAAGTTAATTAACAATAGATTATTATTCTGCCAGCGTCTTATACCTTTCAGGCATAATCTGCATTTTATTTGTCTTTCTGATCATAGCCAGCAGGCAGATTCATTGCTTCCTCATTCCCTGCCTCGTGTATGTCATAACCACCATAAAATGAAATAAAGACTGATAACTTTCTCTGTCCAGTCACTGATGATTAGCTTAATACTATTGTTGATTACTTCTTGGTCTTGTTCGCTCATGTGATAAGGTTTATGTTGTACATATCAAAGGGAAATGCTGGGAAAATGTTTTGAATTACCAATGAGACAGTTAGGCAATTTGCATGTTATGTGATGTACAGGTATTCAAGGTAATCTCTGACAGACCTCACACCAGCATGACTGATGTATCATGGTCCAGGAGATCTCTGTGGGAAAACGTGCTCCGATTGCAGTGTATTGTGGCTGCTAATACTATAATTAATGCCAGATGAGTACTGTTCCAGGGTCATAATAAATCTGGTGGAGGCTGTGCTCATTCTCAGAGAGGTCTGCCTGCCTCTTTACGCTAAACAGTTTACCTGTTCCCCAGTGTATCTTTTTTCTTTTTCTTTTTTTTTGCCTTTTTCCTTTTGGTATGTCAGCACCCATTTGGTTAAGCCTGTACTGGCATTTGCATTACGTGGCCAGAAGCTCACGAATTTTTAACTCTTTTGTAAAAAGGAAATTGCCTCGGGGCAGACAACTTGGCATAGCTGGCTGTTCTAGGCTCGATCGTGCTGAGACCCTCTGACTCCTTCAGTGGCAACTGGAAATTTTGGCACCTTACGAGTTCAGTCTCCCTGTGTTTTTTTTATTTTTTATTTTTGTTTGATTTTTCCAAAAAATAAAAGCTCTGCTTCAGTTGGTAACTCAACAACTGAATATAACACATCCCTTCTTCCTGTGTAGGTACACAACCTTCTGCATTTTTCTGGTCTAAAACACTGTTTTGCATTCAATTTCTGAAACAGTTAATATTGCGTTTGACAAAAACTTAATTAAATTCTATCTTGCATTTCAAAAAAGTAATTTAATTTGTTGCAATAGCAATAAATAGCTTTGAAAAATAACATGCCAGGTGATTAAGTTTTAAAATAACTGAGCACAGTCTCTGCCAAACGCTTATGCTCCAAGACAAAACCCACCCCACATTAAAATTAACCTAAAATCTTAATGCTTAGGTTGATACAGGATTGGTAGCTCTGATATGGCAGGTTCTGAAAAACAGTTCAGTCTTCTGCAGTTTCAGTGATTTTTTTTTTTTTTTTTTTCCACCCCCTCCATACTTTTCAAGTCATGGCCACACAGTTAAGAATTAAACATTAAATGTCTGTTCTGTGCTGCTGGGATAGATGGTGGTTGAGGTCTACCTCTTCAAAAATTGATGATGACTTTTGACCGCTCCAGTTGGCCTCCCACATCTCCATACAACAGTAAAAGGCAACTTCATGTAAACTGTGTATGACAGCAATTTAAAGTTGGTCTGATCAGCATTACTGCAGGAAGTCATTGGTGTATGAGCCTTCCAAGAGGGATTCCCACGCAGGTTTGTCTCCAAACGCGAAGCCTGGGAGCAGCCAAGCCAGCGACTGTTGGGAGTCATGCATAGGTTGGCTTAATCAGACTCTGCTTTTGCCTCCTTTCTATTTGCCTGTTGTTCTCCTGGTCTGCTTACAAGTCTGAATTTGTTGAAGAATTGTGGTACTCTGTGCTCCTGATGAGCCATCTGGAAGCTGTGAAACTTTGAGTCGAGGCTCCAGAAGTGTTGCAAGAACGCAATGTCTGTAATAGATCATCCCGTTTAAACTTTACGTCACTCTACAGCTGATTAACAGTCCTTTGAACCAGGTTATTGCTGTATAATTCCTGGTTATTTACACTTAAGATAACAAAATGATATTTTATGAGACCCAGGTGATCCTCAAGAAATAATAGTGCCTAACTCAATGTGGGTGACTCACTAGAAATATATATCTTGCTGCAGCTCCAAATGGGCTGAGGGAGCTTAAATACTCTCTCAAGTGCTACTGAAATGAGGACAGCTCTGTCTCAAATATTTTCTTTAGTGAGGGATCCACTGCTCCTGGACAGAAGTCATAATTCATTGGTCTCTCTGTCCAGTTCTGTGGAATGCAACTAGACTTCTCTTTTAAAAAAAAATGCATCAATATAATCAATTTTTCACTGTCTAGGTTACTTTTATCCTTGTGCAAGTTAAACAGAAAGTTAAGTGCTTTGGGAGGGTGACTGAATGGACAATTTTGGTAAATAGTTCTGTCCTTGTCATTCATTTTAAAAGCAGTCTGCACATGTGGGCAAGAATCCCAGTCTGCTGTGCTGTGGAAGCACTTAGTCTGCAGGCCAGGTTTTCTGGCATTGTCCGGCGGACTGAAAGCTGTATGTAAATAGCAATATGTGCTTATAATGGGAAAGGATTAAAGATGTTGGTGGATAGTTATGGCAAAGTAATAGGTGGAATACCTGTATGTTGTTACTGCAGCTCTCTTTATCTCGTTTCCCTGATGCTTATATATAACCATATTTTTTCAACGGGATGGGGGGAGGAAATGTATGTGAAATGATCATCACTACTTTCTGTACTGAGACTTTGTCATGATATATACTTAGGGACCTACTGAATTCAAGGTGGCTTCCCTATAATTTCATGGGCAGATTGTAGGGCCCAGTAGCCATTTCATGGGTGGAGCATGGTGGACCCCCTCCCCAACACCTCTGGCTGAAGGGGCCCCGTTGGCCCCAGTCCTTGCCACTGATTGGCTGTGAAGGCTGTCCATCATGCAGCCCTGTCCCTTGCCCACTGATTGGTGGAGGGGGCAGGGACACATGACAGGCAGTGCTTACAACCAATGAGTGGTGAGGGGTGGAGACAGCAGCCATCTTGCTGGAAGTCCCCCTCCCTCTGGGGGGTCAGCATTTTATTTTCTGTAAGTTTTCTTCTTTTTTTTTCTCTGTGGATTTTGCAGGCTTTGCCCATTTCCTCAAAATCTGCAAAACTATTTTTCAAGTAGGTCCCTATATATACTTTAGCATAAATGTAGAAAATCCCACAAAACATTACGGTGTGGTTCAAAATAATAGCACAGATAGGCTTGACTGTGTTTGATTCTTATTTATTTATGTTTTAATGGCAACCAGTATAGCAAGTTTATTGCATACATCCCCTTTGTATTTGGTAACAGATGAGTAATGATCTCTTTTGGTTACTAAACTCTGAAATGTTGTCATGCTGGTTTTAATAAAGCATAATTATTATGGGATCAGGAAAGCCTAATATAAAGTTCTGTTATGCAAATTGGTAATGGGTTTTCAGAACACATATTGTCTGGCCTTAGATCTTTTTTAAGGAGCGCGGTGCCAAATGCAAGAAAATCCGCAGAGGAGAAACGGCCAGGAAATATATTGGCTGTCACTATGGGAGATTTTGACAGATGGGGATTAATATGTTAGCTTCCTGAGCCAACATTTGTCTGACTCTTAATTCTATACATTAAGAAGAATGATTTGAAATATTATGCTCCAAACAAAATGTCAAGTCAATAAAATTATCCAAAGACTTTTGAGTGAGACTCATTTTATGGAAAGATTGAGCCCTCTAGGAACGACTATCTACCTCTCCTGCTGCAGTATAATGCAGTATAACCTCATAAATCTGGCATGCTCGGGACCGAACACGTGCCAGAAATTTGAAAATTCTGGATTCTTGAAACGGGAGCGGTGGCGGGTTGTGGAGTGCAGGGAGGTGGTGGTGGCCGGTCCTAGAGCAGTGGCTTCACGCAGAGCAGCAACTCGGGGTGGTGGATGGCAGAAGCCGCTGTTGAAGCTTCCCCCTCCGCTGCTCCGGGACTGGCTGCTGTTACTCCCCAATGTAATATTTTTTAAAAGTGTCAGATTTTTGAGGATTCTGGATTATACGGTACTGCTGCTTCTGTCTCCCGACACTCGTGTTAAAGGACCAAGCATTTTAAAACTGTACTTACACAAATAGATGTGGAAAATTCAACTACCTAGAAGCCTCACTATCCTCAGGGACTCTTTTTTTTTTTTTTTTTTTAAGCTGGGGACTGTTCTGTTAAGTTGTTCAGCTGAAATTATTGCTCGCATAGGAGTTATAACCTATCATTTGAGTAATCTGCTAAGTATGGGAACCATGAACTCCAACTGCAGTTCCTAATTTGTGGAGAGATCTCTCTCCTGTTTTATGCCACGACTTTCCGGTCAGTAAGATGGAAATGATGTTTGGCAGGTAGGCTTCATCATGTATCTTAAAGACTTTGAAAAGGAAGGTTTGATAATATTAAAAAGTCAAGAAAGGGCAAGAGCATTGACAAGATTTCCAGAACTGGAAAGGCCACGGACGGCTCTGTGTCAAAGCCAGTGGTTGTCAACCAGGGTGCTGTGAGATTCTTTGAAGGGTGCCATGCGGCGCGGGAAAATAAGCAGATACGCACAGGCTTAGGCTTGGCCCCTCTGTGCAAAGGGAAGTATTGTATTACGTAGATAATTTTTTGAAATTGGTTGCCACTCAATTCACACAAATTATGGAGGGGTGCCTTGAGTCCAGGGAGGGGCGTCTAGGTTAAAAAAGGTTGAGAATTGCTGATCTATGGGTTCTGTTATTGGTTGTTCTGGTCAAGGTCAGAACTTAGAAAGTTAAAAAGCGAAATGGGGAGCTGAGAAAAACCTTTCTTTTATGGAAGGAAAAAAAGGTTAAGCTGTTCTGAGATTCAAAAGATCTGGACTTTCTGGCCCAGATTCTTTGGGTTACCATGGGTGCGAGTTACATTTTTTCTGTATGTCACTTCCTCAACTGTAAAATGGGAGTTTAAAACTATTTCCTATCTCTTCTTTTGTCTGTAATTTCATTGGGGCATGGACTACAGACGTTTATAGTGCCTGGTGGAAGGGTAGGTTCAATTTTGGTTGTGACGTTGGGGTGCTCTGTAAGAGAAATGCCACACACAAAGGATTAGGACTTTGTATTTCTCTAATTTTCAATCCACTTGGGTGCACTGTAGAGACTGTCGCCTTTTCTAAGCGTCCTCAATATTTTCCCCCTCAAACTTGATTGTTTGGAGGGCTCTTCTTTTTTCATTACAAAACCCCTAAAAATGGAAAAGAAGAATAAGCTTGCTTACCATGTGGCTTCTCAGACCATTCACACTCTGAAAGTTGAGAAATGTTCGTAAATAGATACACTATATCTTTAAGCTTGCTGATTGTATTCTCTCCCCATGCCCTGAAATAAAATGACATATTTCTAAAATACACAGTTTCAAAAACTGCACAAACAAGTTGTATTTTATTGTCCATTTCCAACGTAATTTACTGCCCAATACATCATCTATCAATATGGCAGTGACATTAACATTTCATGAAGGACACCAAAGGGGTAACGTATTAGAGAACGTCTAGACTTTGCCAGGGTTATTGCTTTTTTTTTTTCTTGAGTTTATCACAGAATAATAGGATGTTTTGTGCTGAGGTGTTTGCTTGTTTCTATACTTTATAGTCTTTCTCGTTACTGTGGTGTTGACCTCAGCACATTTTATTTAGTTTCTTCAGTCTTTGCAAGCCATTGTATGTAACAGCTATTGAATAGTCCGTATAATAAGATGTGATTGATGAAGGAAGAGCTGCTTGAGAGAGCCCAATCCTGCAAGATGCTGAGTGTTTTTGATGAGGGAGAATCAAAGCGGGGAATAGTCCTTCCATTTATGTTGCGAGAACCATAAACAATTGGTTAAGGATCAGAAGCGATTCTTTGGAAACACTTTCCTGAATACTAAGCTTTCAAATTCACGTACTTTCTTTATTCCAGGTCAGCTGGCATGTGAACTTAGAGCAAAAATGATAATTGGATAATTGAACTATGTCTTATTAAATTAAGGCAGTAGCCTTCTAGTTTTTATATGCTGAGTGTTCACATCCCTTCCTAAAATCTGCTACTGCCTTGTACTGATAGGGCAGAATGGCTGCTGCATTAGCTCTTCTCGGCCCAAAGCTGGCTTCAGTTTTGTTTAGTAGATTGATGAATTTTAAGAGCAAGATGATGCAAAATAAATGTACGGTATTGGGAATGGTGCAGCCCTATTTATTGGTGTACTGAATCCTGTTGCTACTAGACTGTCATTTCAAGTCCATACCCAAATTTGTCATTACTGGAGCTGCTTATTGCTGTCTTAGCATGGTGCCCATTAATTGGGTAACTTCTTAACAACAATTGTAATGCCATTTGACTCATTTGTTTGGCCATGTGAGTGGAGAAGACTGATGGAAGCGGAGAGCGTGTTACTCGTATCTAGAACCTGCTACAGATATAAGCAGGTCAAAGGGATTTTGCTGTTTAGGGCAGTTAGGAGTCCAGCGGCCCTAAAGATTTAACTGTAAATAGTCAGGGGGAAAAAGGGTGGTACCAGGTCCTGTGAATTGGTTGCTTTGTAGTGCAGACAGCAACTCAGAAAGCATCTTCCAAGTTAAGATTCAGGCCCGGTAATAAGGAAGCATAGGGACAGTTGCAGAAGCCATTCGTGTAAAGTGGGTATGGATCTGCTGTATTTTAGAGTTGATTCCAGTCCAGTGCATTAGTGGTGTCATTTTTACTCCTGCTTGCTTTTGGTGGCCCATTATAGGGGGCATCAGGGACAAGAGGGGGCAGACCCTTTTGCACAGGCAGTTTGCTATGAACTTGGGGAGAGGAGTGGGAAATGTCCTAGATGGCCTTCCAGGCCTAAATTCCTAATTCCTTTTTATCATGTCAGCTTTTGAATTGTGACATCACAGAAGCTTAATCATCTTTCATTTGTGCTTGTTCTACAAATATAACTAGGGAGAGACTCATAATTTTTTTTTAAAGGGTGGGAACACATGTCTGACATTCTTCTACTATTTGAATGGAGTTGGTAGAAAAACAGTTGATCTACAACAGGGTTTAAAACATGTTGTTTAGGTTCGTTAAAAGTGTATTCATTGACAACTCAATCCTTTTAAAAAGTTTTATTTTATAGCACTTGCTTATACAACGTGCTGTGCCATTTTTATCAAACTATACACCCAAAGGTAGTACTTCTGGAAAACTGAATGCCCCAGAAAGTCGTCATACACTCATTTTTCAAAGTTACCGAGGGAACAACATTGTCTTCCATGTTGTAAAAATAGGACGTGTTCTGAATTATGCTCTTAATTCGATTACAGTGCAGCATGTCAAGTGAGTTTTTTCTTTCTGAAGTAATGAATGTCAATCTGATTCTGTGAGAGGAGCGGAGAAGTGCTAAGGATTTTTGTGCTGGGTCAGGGAGACCCATATTCGTCGGTTCAAACAGCACTGAGCACTTGGATGCCACTTGATAAATAACGAAAATGAAACGAGTGTGGTGGAAATTGTGTGCATGTGTGCGTGCGTCTTTGAGTTTTGTTCTACTGGAACGAAATGCTTCTTCGGTAGTTTTTGTATTTTGGTGAAAAAAGAACTCTACAAGATATTCGGCCCTGGTTGTAGAAATGATCTAGTCTTGGTAATTCACACCGTGGACGCAGCAACAGGGATTTCTTATTGCTTTATACACTCTCAGTATTGGCATCCTTTATATGTTTCTATCTGCTGTAAACACGTACAAGTCTCTTCCCTGCCATTTGTAACGATGTTTCTAATTGGTCTTTGCTGCCTACTGAAACATTAGTTTTCTGAACTCCTGTTCAAGTCCCTTCAACAGCAATTAAGCTGAGGTTGTGAGGACCAGCATCAGATGAGAACCCAGGAGAGCCCAGGTCTCAGTCTTTTCTCTGGTACTATAAGCCTTAACCAAATTCCTGCGGTTCAGTTTCCTTATTTAAAATTGATAATCTTTATTCTGTGCTTTCTTACTTCCAAAAGTGACTATTAGTTAACATTTGCAAAGTGGTAATGTAGGCAAACTCAGATTAACTATTAAGAAAAACCTTCCAATTTCCATCGGGTTTTTTTTTTTTTTGCTTTGCAGCCCAATCAGTAGCATAGAGTTCTTGTTTTTCCCATTGAAAGGCTGGTAGGAAGTTCTGATGAAACAATTTTCCAAAACCTGACCTAAGTAGTCATGGTTTCAGACAAGAATAGAGAATGCGAGTGAAGTGATAGTGCTGTGCGAAATTGGATTGTGTTGTTTCTATAGTACGTTCCTGCTTTCCCTAGTGCATAAAAATTGATTCTTGAACATCTCCTGTACTAAATGACATGAATTTTTAAGCAGAACTCTCTAGCCCACTGAAACTGTGGTTGTAGTGGGGGAGATGACAGACTGTGAGCTTTAATTCTGCATTTTTTTTAGCAGTTGATCATTTTAATTTATGCAAATGAAATATTGCATGTTTTATATAATGCAGAACATTTTTGTGTAAATGCTTTTACCAAATGCAAGTGCTGCTGGAATGCTGATATCAATACATTTATGGGCTTATTTACAATAGCATTTTATTGATTCTCTCATAGAAAAACACACATGTAATGTTTTATTCCCTACTTTATCGCATTCTGCAGTTACTCGCTCATTTGCTGTTTATTATCTAATTATGCATAGTGCTGTAGTATTTAAAGTAGTAATAGTCACTTTATTTGGTTGATTGTAATTAAGTAGGTTTAGTGCTACTTGGGCATTTTCTCATGATGCCTTTAATTATTTGTAGATGTGATTATATAAATGGTTAAAATAGTAATTGATTAAGCTTGTTGAATATAGCAAATATCTTCGTTTAACTGTGGCATTATGGAGCTTTCAGACTGATTTAACAAAGGTTAATGGATTAAATAGCTGTTTGGCAAGGGTATCCAAAGTACCTGAGGGAGCAGTGGGAGAAAATGATCTGGAAACAAGTTGAGTAAGAGTTGGCATTGAACAAACAGCAGGACGCTGGCTGAAAATTATTTTTCAGCCAGTTTTTTAAAAAGACATAAAATAATTCTCAGTAGCAAAGGACTTTTTCTTTAAAGCAAAATGTGATTCAGCAATACAGCTGAATGTAAAAACAGACACCAAAGGTCCAGGCCCTGAAAATACTTGGAGGTTTTATTGCTCCAAAAACATCTGGCACTTTCAGGACGGGTAGACCCTTTGTCTGATGGTTAATGAATAAATATACCAAAATTCAAATGTATGAAACCCATGACAAAATAGCCATTATAGCAACAAAAAATAAGTTTGCAACCACCAGGTATAAAATTAGGATTTCATAATACTATGTCTTCCACTGTAAAGGAGGAATGAGGTTTGCAGTCTTAGAGAAGGCTGCAGAATTGTCTGCATTAGACTAGAAGAAATTGTTTTAAAGACCAGGCTGTTGCTCTCCTTGTTTGGAGGAACAGTGTGGCTGTGAATATGAAACCACAATGGAACAGCTTATATTAAAGGCTACTGCCAGCCCCATGAGCAAAATAGTCTCAGCCTTGCATTCAAACCCGCCCCCACTAATCTCCCAATATCGGATGACGTGGCTGTTGGTCAGGGCAAGACAACATGGCTGCAAAATGTCACCAGAATAGTTCTCATGGCTAAACACATCCCTAGAACAGAACAGCATTTCCTAGCCACCACTGAGCGCTAATTTACCCTGCCTCACATGCCCTGCAACCATGCTCCTCAGCCCTAGATGGGAGAATAGTCCTGCTGTTAGAATACTAAGCAGGGAATTAAGGGATTCGGATTGTGTTTCATACTCTTGCTGCTTGTTTTCCTGGCAAGTTACTTAACTCCATGCTTCAGGTTTCCCATCTGCAAAGTGGAGGATAATTACATTTCCCCACCTCTGCAGTGCATTTGAAATTCTCTGATAAAAAGCACTGTGTAAGTGCAAAATACAGTGTTGTCCTGGGCTCCAGTCCTGTCAGCAACTACCCATCCTAAACTCCCATTCATTTCATTAGGAGTTAGTTTCTCAGGATCAAGCCCTCAGCATTTTTTTTTCCAGCTCATTAAGAGTGGTTTCCAGTCTTTCACAATAACTAGCTGAAGACCTGTAGCTAAGAGACAGGCTCAAAAAGACAGATACTAGCACTCTTGACACAATTATAATCGAACCACTAACTAGCACAACTAACTCCCCCCCTCCCTCCCTCAACAAGCCCAACATGAGCTTTCATTTAAAATATGATTTGCCTTTTCTCAAGTTCCACTATGCTTTCTAGCATTGCAGAGTCCATCAACTACCTTCCCGCAGATGGCTCATATATTATTTAAAGTAATCAATTGATAAAATGTTAGCAATTATGAGTGTGAGTTGCAGTCACTTGCATATAATGAGTAGTAGTAATAACTCCACAGACTTACTTCTTCATCACCAGTAAATACAGTAATCAAAGTAAAATAGACTGCCAGCCTAGTCAAGTGTGTGTGAAATAGCTGCCCTTTTATATTCCTCATTTCTATAATTGCTGCTACTCTTGTTTGAAAAAGAGATTCCTTTCTCTTGACCAACTGGAGGTATGGGGTAATAAAATGTTCCCCTTGGTTAATAAATTTGCAACTATGGCAACAGCCAGTCTGTAAGAACATGAGAATCAAACAGAGAGAGAGGAGGAAAAATAAACACTTTGCTGAACAAATATTTAAATCATGTCATCAGCTATGCCTTGATGCACTGGCGATGCGTAGGGGGTGCATGTAGGTGCATGTGCACCCCTGAGAAACACCAGCCACGAAACCGGAAGTGCCGGTGGAAGCGCACTTCTGGTTTTGCTGCTGATGATTTCAGGCTTGGCAATCGGCTCCTGGGTGACCTCCCCAGTTGGTGATCTGGTGCCTGCCCCCCCAGATTCAGGAGGCAGAAGTCGCCCATGCCTCGATATGAGGATGATGTCTGCTTGGAGGAAATTACTGGTCAGTTTTAAGGTGGCTGAGGAGTCCAATCTGTGCTCTGCAGGTTTTTCCACAGATATAACAAGTGGTGCCTTGGGAGGCATTCAACTGTTGCCCAGGACGTTGTGTGCTTTCCTTCCTCCTCTGCTGTTTCTCAGCTTCCTGAGCAAGACAGTTCTCTTCAAGGTGGGCTGTAGCTTGATGTATGATGCAGCACCATTGAGACCTGTTGCTAGCCAGCTCTTCCCAATTTGTAGGGTTGATGCCACCCTTCTTAAGATATGCTTTCAGGATGTCCTTGTAGCACTTCCTCTGTCCTCTATGGATCCTCTTACCATGACTAAGTTGAGAGAAGAGGACTTGCTTCGGGAGACAAGTGTCAGCCATCTGCACATGGTGGCCAGCCTAGTGGAGTTGATGTTTCTTGATCTTTGCCTCAGTACTTGGTTATGTTAGCTGAGAGAGGATGCTGGCATTGTTGCAGTGGTACTCCCATCTCATGAGAGGAATCTTCCTGAGGCAATGCTGATGGAACCATTCCAGGTGCTTAAGATGGCTTTGATACGTCACCCATGTCTAAGACCCGTAAAGGAGCTTGAGGATAACCACCAGGACCAGGATTTGAGTTTCCATCTGCAGATCTTGGTCAGCAAAGACGCAGCAAAGCAGCTTTCCAAAGGATACCCTACGTTCAGTTTCTAGATCAACACTGACTGACTGGGAAAGGTGACTGCCAAGGTATGGGAAATGCTTGACGTTTTACAGGGGTTCTCCACCAATAGTAATTTGGTCTTCCCAATGATAAGGGAGAGTCCCAGGCTATGATAGGCACCTGAGAAAAGGTCAAAGGTGGATTTCAGATCGGTTTCAGAGTGTGTGAGGATAACAGTTATCAGCGTACCAAAGGTTAGTGATGCCAGTCTTGGTAACTTTTGTTTTGCTGTGGAAGCACCACAGGTTGAAAACCTGACCGTCCATTTGATACTCAACCCCAATTCCAGGAGGAAGGAGGTCATGGATGAGAATCAAAATCACAGCAAGATAGATGGAAAAAAGGGTAGGGGCGATGATGTGGCCCTGCTTGACACCAGTATGGATGGTAAATGGGTCTGTCTTTGATCTACTGAAAAGGACTGTGGCAGTCATCCCATCAAAACCAACAAAATGAAGTAGTGAAATCTGCCACATCGAATGTCTGCACTCTCATGGACTCCCCAAACAGTTAGCATACTGAAAGAAGAACCACCATAGTAGCTAGAGAACTTGCAAGATTTGACATGGATATTGCTGCCCTAAGTGAGACCAACTGGGCAGATAAAGGCCAGCTGAAAAAAGGAGGAGGTGGCTACACCTTTTTTTGGAAAGGAAACTCACCAGAAGAGGGGCACATTCATGGGGTTGTGTAACAGGGGGCCTTCTTGTGGCTGATTTAACTGTGGCCTGCCCACCTGTTTCTGGGCTAACTGCCTGCCTTCTCGCTCACCATGCCTTGTTGTTAATTGATTAATAGATGTTAATAAGTGGGAGGCTGCCCATTTCCTGCCCCGATGCCAGGGGGCACTGTCTCTGGCTGCATTCCTCCCCTATACTGCAGCCCAAGCCTTGCAGATAGCATCTCAATGTTATCATTATCACCGGCCCCCACATTGGGCCCCAGAATCCTTCTAATTGAACCCCACCTGGATTCCTCTCCTCAGGCAGTCTATTCCACCTTCATACCAGGCAGCATAGGTCCCTGAACGGTTTCTCCTTTGGGTGTGGTCCCTTTGGCTCACTAGCCCTGGCCCACGTCCAGGTCACTTAGACCCCCAGGCATGCAGCTCTTGGGCATTCCTCACGGTGGGCCCCCGGCCCTTTCACCCTCCCGGTCCTGGCCCCAGTGTTGACCAGTCAGGGGAAGTTCAGACAGGCATGAGTCCATGGAGTCCACCTTCCAGACCCTTTGAACCTGGGATAACCCACCTGGTTGTGGGGGCTAGAGGTTAAGGCACCCCGACCCGCCTTTCACCAGCGTGGTAACTGGCTTGGCATTTCCTGGGGGCTCCCACACCACTGGGAGCCCCACCAGGCCACCCACTCCCGGCAGGGTGCAGTTTTAGGTTGTACCTAGGACTAGGAGCCTCCTGACCATCCCCTATAACTCTTCTCTTACCTCCAGATGATACCAGCAGCCCTCTGGCCAGGCAATGTTGTTGCCTGGCGTCCAGCAGCAGAACTGCCCTGTTTGCCAGATGCAAAATGGCTGCCCTCATCAGGCACCTGGCAGCTCCCAGCTCCAGGCCCTTAAAGTGACAGGCACAAACAGTGCCCTGCCACAGGTTGGCTTTACCATCAAAAACAAGATTGTCAGGCAGCTTTCAGAACTCCCTGTGGGCATTGATGAACATCTTATGACTCTGCCTCAAGCTCAGTAACAACCAGTATGCTATGGTCATTAGTGCATACATGCCCACACTTGACAATGAAGAAGTCAACAAGGAAAAGTTTTAATGTGCTCTTGACACAGTCCTGACTGCCACTGCCAAGGAAGACAAGCTCATTCTCATGGGTGACTTCAATGCAAGAGTTGGGTGATACTCAACTCCAGCGTGGCATCATTGGGAAAGAGGAGTTGGGGAAAGTCAACTCCAATAGTATCCTCCTTGACAAATGTGCAGAGCTTGACTTGCTTATCATGAATACCATTTTCAGACAGAGTGACAAATATAAGACCACTCCATGATCCAGTCACTGGCAACTTCTTGTCTATACTACTGTCAGAGCCCATGATCCTACTGATGTCCATATCGCCCAAGTCCTGAGAGGTACAGATGACTGCTGGATGGACCACCATTTAGTCATATCAATCATGGCCATGCAGCTTGCACCACAACACCATAAACAACTCGAGAGAATGCAGAAGAGATTTAACATCAAGGCACTCCAAGAATAAGCTAGATGTATGACTCTTCAGTAACACCTTACTGAGAGGCTCTCTGACCTACCTGATGACATCAAAAACATCCAGGAACACTGGGAAGAGCTTAAGAATGTTATTCACAAGGCATGTTCTGTGTCAATTGGATAATCCACTTACCCATCACCAAGGTTGGTTTGATAAGAACAAGGAGGAATTCCTAGCATTTATCCATCAGAAGAGAGCTGCATTCTGCAGTTGGCAAAGTGAACCCTCCAACCAGCAAAAATGGGAGGCTTACCACCGGCTCAAAGCTGTAGCTCAGAGGAGGCTATGGGACATCAAGAATTAGTGGTCGTAAATGAAGGCCATGGAGATCCAGAGTTTTGCTGACCCACATGACATTAGAAGCTTCTTTCAAGCAATAAAAGCCATCCATGGGCCACGTTCCAATGGCCCAACACTTTGCGATCCCAGGACAGCTCCACCCTTATCACGGACCATGTATCCATCAAGCAACGCTGGAAGGGGCGCTTCAAGACCCTACTCAACCATGAATCTGAGGTCTCAGCTGCCGCCATCGAGTCCATCCCTCAACACCCAGTATTAGAACCTCTTGCTAATCCCCCATCCTTCAAGGAAGTCTGACATGCTATTACTCAGACCAAGAATAATAAGGCACCAGGCCCAGATGGCATCCCCACAGAAGTCTTCAAAGCTGGTGGAACAGCACTAGAGCAAAAATTACATAAACCTCTCATCAAAATATGGGTTAATGAGGAAGTTCCACCTGACTTAAAGAATGCTAACATTGTGACCATCTTCAGGAAAGGGAACAGGTCCGTATGTGGGAACTACCAAGGCATTGCCCTCCTCTCTGTTGTCAGGAAGGTTCTTACTTGCATCTTTCTGAATCTCCTTCTCCTGCTTGCTGAAGATGTCCTTCCAGAATCCCAGTGTGGCTTTAGACCATCTTGGGGTACCACCAACATGATTTTTGTTGCATGACAGATCCAGAGAAGTGTAGAGAGCACCATATTTTAAACGCACACCATTTGGTATACAGTATCTTAGATAGCTTAATAATGTGTTGGTTCTGTTAATAGTATTTTAATAAATGATCATCTCAAATGTTTGGGTTTTTTTCCGACATCCTTTCTGATTTATTCTTCTAGAAAATCAAGGCATATAATAGACACCACTGGAAAACAGCAAACTTTTTCCAAGGTATTGTATACCTAGCTCTCTCTGGGATATGTTCTAAATACAGTTCATGTTATATTAACTGAATCACAGTTCAATATGAAATTCCTGCTCTTTGACAGAGGCTTGTTTCCCCTTCTGTACTTTGAAATTTCCTTAATGTTTCTAAAACCTTACAATGGTTCCCATTGATACTTAAACCAACTTGTACTTTATAGACAGTATAGACGGTGGTAAGTAATGCAGGAGAGCAAAGGGGAATAGATTTTGCCAAGAATACCAGGTCTTGTCTTTTACTTACAAGCTTCTCATTGTCTTTTTATTAAGCATGTTACCTTCTACGTAAGAATGCCCCATCTACTCTAGTCCACAGAGCCCTTTCCCTCACTTCATTTGAATCATCACCAAAGACTCATTTCTTCTGTGATGGCTGCGTTTTAAGAAACATTCCTGTCCTTGTCTCTTCGTTTTCCTCATTTTATATATTTCAATCTATAAAAATATATTGGCAATCTATATGGGTAAGTTTTGATTAGGTGTTAGGAAGAATTTCCAAGAGAAGTGGTGCTGGCTCCTACCCTGGGGGTCTTTAAGAGGAGGCTAGATGTACACCTTGCTGGGGTCGTTTGACCCCAGTACTCTTTCCTGCCATGGCAGGGGTTCGGACTCGATGATCTGCTCAGGTCCCTTCCGACCCTACAAACTATGACACTAGAGTTGCACCACCATGAGCAGGAATGTGCGTTTTCCCCAGGGACAAGTAGCAGGGCTTACCTAGTGCTGCTCCTGCTTGTCCCTGGGGAATGCCCATGCCATGCATTCTGGCAGGCAGCAGATTACCCCAGGTGGAGTAGGGGAGGCTGGGGCCAGCAATTGTGCCTTACCTGGGGGCTTCAGGGAGTTGCAGCCACAGGATCCCTGCATTTGGCAGCTTACCCCGTAGCCAGAGTGTAACTCTGGCCAGTCAGGCTCTGGTTTTGGGTGGCATGCATTGCTGCCACATATGCTGACTGCTGTTTTTTTGTGTGACCCTGGGTCAAGAAAACCCCTGGGCTGCAAAGTAGCTGTGCAGGGAATGCCTGCATGTGCAGTGAGTGGCACTGTAGATGGCTCCGTGGTGCCACATACCTCACGTCCTTGCTTGTCTGGCTGCGCCCTATCAGGGTAGTAAGGCACTGGAAGAGGTTACCCAGAGAGGTGGTGGAATCTCCATCCTGGGAGATTTTTAGGACCCGGCTAGACAAAGCCTTGGGTGGGATGATATAGTTTGGGTGATCCTGCTTTGAGCAGGGGGCTAGACTAGATGACCCCCTGAGATCACCTTCAACCCTAATGTTATATGTTTCTATGAAATATGCAACCTTAATTCAACCACCAAGATGACTGAAGAACAAAGGGTAAGTCCACTAACTGCTGTTATCAGTGAAAGACAATCTCTAAAAAATAAAAATTGTAGTTTCACGGTGACGTGTGGGAGTTGTCCACATGTAGGTTCTAATTTTTGCTTCTAGAAAGGTTGTATAAATGGCTGAGACCTATTTCATAGTTTCATAGTGTCTAGGGTCGGAAGGGACCTGAACAGATCATCAAGTCCGATCCCCTGCCCTGGGCAGGAACGAGTGCTGGGATCATAATACCCCAGCCAGATATCTATCCAACCTCCTCTTGAAGACCCGCAACGTAGGGGAGAGCACCACCTCCCTTGGGAGCCCATTCCAGAGCCTGGCAGCCCTAACCGTAAAGTAATGCCTCCTGATATCAAGCCTGAACCTGCTCTCAGTCCATCTGTGACCGTTATTCCTTGTTATCCCAGGTGGTGCCCGGGAGATACTGTTTTGACGGTATATGATACACTACCCTAGTAATGGAGTAATCTAAGTCCTTTAGAGAATATCCATGATTTTTTTTTTTTATTTCAGTGCCCAGACACACAAACTTGGCAATGAATGTAAATATGTTTTCAGTAGTAGCGCCTCCAACTATTATCATAATTAAAAATGAGCAGCCAGAGTACAGACCTCCTTAAAGGGATACATGGCTCTGAGGGTAATATTCGTGTTGAACCACAAATCGACCAAGTTCAGCCTTTTTGTACTCTGCATCACAGCTTTCATCTGCTGACACCAGTGCTGAATTTGACAGAGTTTTGTTATTGGTGTGATTCATTTGAACAAACCTCAAATTTTAGCAGATTTTTAAAATGACCAATTTAAAGAACTTCCAGAGGCTGGTAGGTAGAACTTGACAAATGTATACCCATAGGAAAGGAGGGCTGGAAGGGACCTCGTGAGGTCATCTAGTCTAGCCCCCTGCTCAACATAGTAGCATCCCGACTAGACCGCGTCAGCCACCCGTCTGTCTACCCTGCTCTTGAAAACGTCCAGGAATGGTGATTCTGCAATTTCTCTAGGTAGCCTGTTTCAATACTTGACCCTCATAGCCAGCAAATTCTTCCTACTACGTAGCCTAAATTTCCTCTGCTGTAGTTTGAAGCCATTGGTCCTAGCCCTGTCCCCTATAGCCAGAGAGAAAAGGCAAGTTCCTTTCTCTTTATAATCACCTTTTAGGTATTTGAAGACCCTTATCAAATGTCTCCTTAGTTGTCTCTCTTTCAGACTAAAAACCCCTAGTTCTTTCATCTTTTCCTCATTAGTCAGGCTCCCTCAGTCTTTAATCATTGTTGTTGTTCTCCGCTTGCCTTTTTCCAATCTGTCCACATCGTTCTTGAAGTGTGGGGTCCAAACCTGGGCAGAGTGCTCTAGGTGAGGCCTCACTAGTTCTGAATCGGGTGGAAGAATCCTTTCCCTTGATTTTAATAAGCGCTCCTGATAAAGCATGTTATATAGTGCAATGTATATATTTTTTAAAACAGGGTTTCATGTCTTTTTCCCAGAACAAATGGTTTAACAATAATGAGAAGATATTCACACAAAAATCTACATATATAGAGAGAGGAAGTGGGGAGAGAGAGGAGGGAGGAATAGCATGAGGAGGGGAGGGAGGAAGAATCATCATCTTCTAGGTGCTTAGCAATAGCCATTTGAGACAGATATTCACCACATTTACTTGGACTTTTTAAGCCCCTCATCTGAAATTGCATACAAGGAAACCTTATTAAAGACATTGTCTATCATTAAACTGCTGCCAAAAGTAGCATGTGCTCAGCAGTGGAAACAGACTATGAAGCTGATTAAATGCAGCCAACACTGAGCAAGACTAAAACACATGGCCCACATTAGGCAAACATGCTGATGGATTTTTTGTGTGTGTGTGGCCCCTTTTAAAAAGGCAGCTGCTTCCCCAGGAAGGACCAGGCCTAGAGGCACTGCAGCACCAGGCCAGCACCCAGACAGCAAGCCCTACCAACCTCCCCTGGTGCCAAAAATGCTGATTGGAGCCCCTTAGAATTTATTTATTCCTTTATTTTTTTAAAGGAAAATTTTTTATGTGCAAGGTCAAATTAGCCAAATCAGGTCCAAATCTATTTGAATCATCCAAGAACCATATGTGGCCCTGCAAGTATCCTCCACCCCAGTCTGGGGATTCAGATGTTTCCAAATCCTTTGGCAGGCATCCTACATGCAGGCTCAAGCCTGCAGGTTTGGGGTTCAGATGTCCCCGAGTTTCTCTTGCCTTCAGCTGTATGGCCGCAGGAACAAGCTAGGGAGGAATCTCCCATTTCCATAAAGTTGGCGTGTAGCTGAGATCCTCCCACTGGAAGCTGGAGAGTGGGAAGCTAACTATGAGGCTCTCATAAGGAGTCCTGTTGACAAGTAGACAAGGGTGCAACCCTCCACTGCACAGTGCCATTTTAATTGCATTACTTCGGCCAGGGTATTTCCCCTGCCAGGTTTTATTTTTGTAAAAGTGTGTGTGTGTGTATAAATAAAAATTATAAAGGGGTGGGGAATATCTACAGTGCATACACATACTGAGCAATGCTGAGCTGTGGGGTCACCATGGCTTAAAATGCTGTTGACCGCTGGGGCAAGTCCAATGAACTATATGGTAAATCATGAACCCTTTGGCTTTGGACTAACATCATGCATAGTTTGGCTAACTAAAATCAAGTGGGGGCATCCAAATCCCAAGACCTCCGGGCTTGGGCCTGTATGTGGGATGCCTGCCAATGAATTTGGGAGTATCTGAAATCCCAGGGTGAGAGCTTGGGATGGAGGATGCTTGCTGGATGTAGGTCCATACATGGTGTTTAGAACAATTGAGTTCTGTCTGCAGAATTGATGTAGTTTTAGAACAATTGAGTTTTCCTCAGTCAATGTGATCTGGATCTGATTTGGCTGATTTGACCTGGAACAAGATACATATTAATAATAATAATAATAAAGTTTGGCTAAGATCAAGGGAGTCATGGAGCATCTGAATGAATGAATGAAGTCTATGGGTACTATACGCAAACTACTACAGGTATGTTTAATTTCAAATTCACTGGTTTCAGATTTGGTCCTCACTTCCATGGGCTCAGGGAGAGCAGGGTTTCTGACGTTAAGGAGGGGAGAAAGGGGCTGCAGGGGGAAGAAGTTGGGGCAGAGGGCAAGGGGGATACCTGACCCCCCCCCAGATTTATTTTCCCTCCTGTAGTAGATGGAGGGGGACAAATTCAAGACAGATCTCCAATAATTAGATTCTATACCTAGAAAATGCATAACAAAAGTCTAAATTTTCCATATGTAGAATTAAATTATTGGGGGGTCATCTTATAGTCAAGGAAATACAGTAATGTGTGCTAGCTATAATATGTTAACTCAGTAAATGAACAGTTACTTATCTGTTGGTATATGCATATGGGCATGTAGTTCATATGAGTTGCTGTGTTCTTATTGGTATAGTCCCTGCTGACAGACAAAAGGTTATTCAGTGAGTGTTTCCGGCTGCACCTGTTTTACTGGAGCAGTATAGATACAAAGCTGTAGATCTGTTTCAAAGACTGCTACTTGCTAAGGAGTTTAGGCTGTTGCTTTGACCTTTTGCTACAAGAGAGCTCTCCTCTGAAAAAGTTAAGCATTTTATTAAGGAGCTGGAAACAGCTGCTTGTGATTCTTCAGTACCCAAAAGCATTCAAGAAAATTAGCATGGTCATCAAGTGCAAGTTAAATTGCAATCCTCTTGAACTCGGTTCCATTGCTGCGTTGCTATAGCTGTCCCTCTTAATTTTTATTCGCAGCTGTAAAACTGACTGAAATATTAAAGAGATGAGAAGTCCTCATCTGAGTGAGGCAATGTCCATTTTAATTTCAGCCCTTCTTTTGCAAATATTAGTTATAATTACGGATGTTCCAAACAGCTTTGAATGAAATAATTTGGCCAAAACTTAGGAGGCAATTACCACCAGCGTTCATTTTTTTTTTTTTCTAGCTACCTTTTCCAATTTCAGGAAATGTAATTAAATCTGGCCTTTTTTTTTTTTTACTCAGATGTCTCAAATGAGTAAACAGGAGATGATTTTTGGAAGGCTTATGACTGGGGGAAAAGTTAATTTGTTAAACCCTGTGATTTTTGTTTTTCTTCTGCTGTTTGCTGGTCAGAAGCACAATTAGAGGGACCAAATCTGTTACTGAGTGTAAAGGGCCTTTCTAGATCTAACTTTTGGTAACATTGACTGATTTGTTCGATAGTAGAATGATGCATTGAGAATTACTGGTACTGTTTTTTAATTTTAGGTATATTGAAGCGTTGGAAATGCTATACTTGCTTAGAAGATTAAACAGCGTACTAACTGGTTGGCAAGCAATGGCGTTTCTGTTTGGAGGGTATCAGAAATAGCCGAGCTCCAATTCACTCTAGGGATTGGGTCATTTCTTAAAAATTGGAGTGGAAGAAGGTCTTCTAGTCCTGTGCTGTCCAGCAGCTTGTGACCAGCAGTTAGTAAATCTCAGGCATGTGTTGGCTTTGTATTTCTCTTCCTTATCCAGCCCTATTGAAAGATAACCGAGCACAGGCTGTGTATGGCTCGTTGACCAGGAAATAAACTGACCTCTGCAAATGACTTGTGTTGGACTTTTTGAGTTAAGTCCAAAAGCCTCGCTGAACATTCGGGTCCTTTTGCCTGATTGATGTAGGCTCCACTGATTCCTACAATGATTTTGTCCTACTGGTTCACGCACTGGTAGTCCCATTTTCTGTACAGAAAGAGCTTGAGAGACTAGTGCAGGAAAACAAAATCTCCACATTTCTGGGTGGGTGGAAATGAACTGAAAAGTTCACTTTCTTTGGGGCAGGATTGATAAGAGATGTACCCCTGAGTATGTGGCTGTCCTGTTCACTTCATATCCAGCTGTCTAACTGAGAGGTGCCCTGGTACTTTTCAATAAAAACTTCCTAGAGCGAGTCATTTTGCATTGCTCTAATCCATCTTTAATGTCATTCACCCTTGTGGCCTGGGGAGTCAGTACTATAGAAAGGATCATGTGCAGGCAGCTCCCATGCATCTGTATCATCCTGTTCAGAAGATCCCAAATCTTTGTTCTGTCTATCTTTTGCTGTCTGACCCTCGGGGTGTTTTGGCAAGGGCCTCAAAGGCAGCTTGTTATCTGCCCATACCAGAAACACAATAAAATGATGTACTTTGAAGGTGCAGAAATAGTGGCGTGAAGGATGTTTTTTTTTTTTTCTTTTCTTTAGAGGTTGATTCAGCTAATTTAGCAGCCGGGCACAGATCAGGAATTCACAACTTGGAAAGACTTTCTAAGTCTGCAGTATAAAATGAAGCATATTGATTACACATTCATTTGAAGTAAATTACACAAACCATTTCAAATGGCAACTTTTTTTTTTTCACCCTGGGAAGTCTTTTTATTTCACCCATCTCTTCCATATTGAATACTTGAAAAAAGGAAAGCTGGAAATGTGCAGCGTACAAGAATCCTTTATTTTTTATGAAAAGGCATGTTGATTATACCACATTCAAACTGGGCTGTGTATATCCATTGCTTCCTTTTTCTCCCCTGATTATTTGCCACCCTGAAAGAGCCAATCCATTTGGGCACATTTGTGTATACGCCTGGAGTCCAGTTGGGTAGTCGCATTCAACTCTGTAAGAGCACTTGGAGAAAATGAATTCTGTTCCACAGGCCAGATAATGAAGACTTCATTTGCACTAACGAGTCCTTATCCATGTGAACGGTTGCACTGAAGTCAATATGACTACCCATGAGAATAACTGCTCACTGCCATGAGTGAGGGCGTGATACACTTTGCCCCATTTTTGATAAGCAATGCAAAAACCAATCCTTAGTTGTTTATCTGAATAAAATCTTTTGGGTGGCATTGTATGTTTTGTTTCCATTGGAAATTTGCTGTGCAAGACTTCTTATTTGCCAGTTTACTTCAGGCAGGTCTCAAGCTGGTATTGTCCATCATCATGCAGAATCAGTAGCAAGTCATGGCTTGTCATTTATTAACTAAATGGTGGCTCCTTTCCATTGGTAAATTGCTTATGAATAAATGCCAACGTTTAAAATTTTGCTCTAACGTCAAAGTATTTCCCATGCTACCACCTGAAACAAGTGCTTTTGAAAGCAGTCGAGTGCATATAAACATGCTGCCAAACTTGGGTGAAATAGTTTATGGTTTTCAGTGTGCTTAGATGACTCAAGTGGATTCCTAAGATGAACCTTTTGGCAAAGTAAACTTTTATGAGGAATAGTTTTCCAGTGTTTAGTTTCCAGTGAGGTTGACTTTTTTTTTCATCTCTGTTGTTTCAGTATATAGAACTAGACCCTATATATAAAAATTAGATCCTATATATATTGTACTGTGATGATGAAATATACTCTCTAAGATTGGAAAATAGTAAAAATTATTTATGGAAAGCAATGGTTTCAGCCTGAAATTTGACTGTTACAAAATTTTGTACCTGCTTCCCCTTTAAGTCTTAATGCACCTAACAGGGAAGCTTCATAGCATGCAGCTCAGGGAAGTCTAATCACCAAAGCCTTTATGCAGCTTCTTGGATGGGTTCTGCAGCCCAGAGCAACTTGTGGTGAGAGGTAGGTTTGAAGGGAACTATGATCATGGGCAACTGCTACCACCTTAGTCGGGGTGGCATGTGCCCCCCCAGCGACCAGTCAGCAACCGGCCAATCCTGCCAACCAGGGCAGGGGTCCCCCCCGTGGCCAATCTTGCCGACCGGGGTGGGGAGGTCACTCCTGCAACAAAGCTCACCACTGGGGGGATGGTCCCCGCATGGCAAAACTCACCAACTGGGAAGTGGCCGCAGCACTCCCCTGTGCACCCCCATGCACCCCTACATGTTGCCACTGACTATGATTATGATCTTGAATTATGACTGTGATGCTCATAGCAGTCTTTTCTTTTCTGAAAGCATGTAGAGGAAGTTCCTAACTGTTTAAGGTTGATGGTAAATGACCTTTAAAATTGCACTTTACAATTCTGGAATTTTTTCATATTTAAATTTTTGGAGGTGGAAAAATGAAGATATGTGAGATCAGATGTGTTTGTTTGCAAGCTGAGTGATTAAAGTTTAATTAGCCAAAGCACGGGCACACAATTAAATGTTCCAGAGAGCATAGTCTTCACTTAAATGCAACCTTTCCTTACGAAAAAGGGTTGGACATGTGTAGCAGCAGAGCTTTTAAGGGAGCTGTGCTACATACTGTAATGTCAGCATGAAAGCCACAGAATCCTCATGGAAACTGTCTGTTTTCATGGGTGAACCTTTGTGCTATTCTGGATTACTAAAATGCACTGCTCTCCCCTATATGAGGTCTGAAATCCTCCCTGTTTGATAGGGAAAAAATCCTCAAGATAACATTTGTGAAATTTCCAGTAGAACTACTTACTCCTGGAGGCTGTTCTATCAGCGGGGAAGATCTAACCTTATGCGTGTTTAAGAATATAGTCGAAGGGGCAAATATATGTGAATTTCACAAAGCGAACCTAGTAAGCGTCTGCAAATCATCTGACAGACATTTCTTGTTACAAACAAGTGCTCTTTTCCGTATTTAATAGGTCAACAAAGATGCTTTATAAACAAAGGGTGACTAAGCTATTAATTGAAATGACTGAAGGAGATGCTATTTCACTTCAGGAAAGGAAAGACAGTGGAAAGTGGAGAAGTCGAGAGAGAAGTCAGATGTTATAACCAGCATTTAGTCATGTATATTTCCTTTTTCTCTGGTGCTTCAGTAGACTTTAAAAAATTTCATTTTCTTAAAATTCAGAGATAGTATCTCTGACTGCGTGATAAATTTGTGATGATCTAATCCAATTTACATGGTAAAATGGGTAATTTTTTATCCTCTCCATTATAACTCTTATCCATGAATTGGCTATTCTCTGCAGAGGCTAGGTTCTTTTTCATGGCACTTTTACTAAGGTAAAATAGTAAAAAAAAAAAAAGAATTAGGAAGTGTATAGTTTTTTGCTTAGAAACTGGCTATAACCACATGGATTATTTTAAAATAAAGTGTAAACCTGATTTCTTGTTGCAGTGTAATGTAATAAGCACAGCATTAGTAATCTTGATACGTTCTATATTATATCTGTGATAAGAGTCATAACCCTGAACAAACCACTAACTTGTAACGGCTTTGGAAGTGGGGGAATGTGGAGAAGAATGTACGGTTCATAGAATCATAGACGATGAGGGCTGGAAGGGACCTCAGGAGGTCGCATCTAGTCCAACCTCCTGCTCAAAGCAGGACCAGCCCCAACTAGATCACCCCAGGCTTAGTCTAGCTGGGTCTTAAAAACCTCCAAGGATGGAGAGTCCACAACCTCTCTGGGTAACCTGTTCCAGTGCTGCACCACCCTCCTTGTGAGGAGAGTTTGTTCCTCATGTCTAACCTGAACTTCCTTTGCTGCAATGTGAGCCCATTGCTCCTTATTCTGTCATCTGCCACCACGGAGAACGGTCCAGATCTTTGGAACCGCCCTTCAGGCAGCTGAAGGCTGCTATTGAATCTCCCCTCAGCCTTCTCTTCTTCAGACTAAGTCAGTCTACTTCCCTCCGTCTGTTCTCGTAAGTCATATTCCCCAGCTTCTAACCATTCTTGTTGCCCTTCACTAGACTGTCTCCAATTTGTTTACATCCTTTCAGTAGTGGGGGCCCCAAACCTGGACGGTACTCCAGATGTGGAGTCATCAATGCAAAATAGAGGGGAATAATCACTTCCCTTGATATGCTGGCAGTGCTTTTACTATGCAGCCCAGTATGCTGTTTCCCTTCTTCACAACAAGGGCATACTGTTGGTTCACATTCAGCTTATTGTCCACTGTAACCCTGGGTCTTTTTCTGCAGAGCTGCTGCTTAGCCAGTCGGTCCCCCGCCTGTAGCAGTGGATGATCCAGCCACTTTTATGCCCACCTCACAGTCCATTCATCTAACCTGTACTTCCTTAGCTTGCTTGCAGGAATGTTGTGGGATACCTTCTCAAAAGCCTTGCTGAAGTTCATAGGATTGTAACAAATCCCTTGAGGATTTACCACTGTTACCACGTATCTCTCTTTTGCCTGAGATTTCTAGTTCTCCAACAAAAACAGTAACTTGCTAGATCCCTGTCCTGGATCTTTAGTAAGTCTTTGTAAATTATTCTGCTGAAGTTGATAACTTTTCACATCTGCTTGAGCCATCGCAACGTGCTCTGTGATCAACAGTGTCACTAGGTCCTATGGTTTAGCATTTGCAGCATATTCAGTCTGGGTCCTAGGCATGTGCACCAGGTGTGACATGTAATCCAGTGGAGACATTCAAGTGTGAAAAGTGACCACATGCACTATTTACCCATAATTAGTTTTCCCTCTGGTGACGGTAGTTCCTGCCTCTGTCGAATACGACTCACTTCTTCACAATGGCCTCACGATGAGACCATGGGTATTTAATATTCCTTTATTTTTTAATTGTGATGGTCAAATCAAACTTTTGGTGAAAAATCAGCTCAGTTTGAAGTGTCCCAGAATGTGTATATGTTTTTTGCCCTCCAGATTGTTTTGGGTTAACTCAAAATGTTTCACTGAGCAATGACAAAATGTAGTTGTGTACCAGTGGGTGGGGGAGTGGGATATAAGGCCCAGGTGAGGCCTAAAGAGGGCTAGAAGTGCCTCATGCTCCCATCTCCCCCTGCCCCCAGCGGTGCTTTTGAATATGCTGTAACGTTTCATGCAGGCTTCTGTGCTGGAAGCAGTGTAGCCAGGTTTGCATAGGGCTAGTGGCAGTCTAATTAGTACCGTCACCCTCAGTGCTAATTTCTTGCCTGCAGCACTGCATGAGTGCACCCACCTTTCTCCAAACCATTTTCCTCCAAAAGATGACTATGTTGCAACTACAGAGCCTCAAGATAATGAACCAAATGCGACTCATTTAATTTCCCTGCTTATCAGTGGCTCTCTTCTTCAGTCCTTACGCGAAATTTTATCCAGTGGAAGTTGTTATTAACTGTGCTCAGAGGACTGAACAGGACCAAGTCGATGCATTTTCAGACTGGTGCTGGCATGCTCCCTGTCCAAGTGTAGAGACCTGTGGTGCCTACAATAAAACTTTCTCAAATGTCTTACGAACTGCATGTTTCTCATGGGCGGTGTTTGCTTTCTTTCCTTATTAACCTGTGCTCCCTTGTCAGCTACAGCCCTCTTTTCTGCAGCCACCGCTTCTTAATTTGCCACGTTACTTGAGTTTTGTACAGAAAGACTTATCAGCTAATTCTATACTGCGGTGTGAGGCTCGTTGAATAGTGCTGTTGATGCTGCTGAAGAATAAGATAAGAACTGAGCCTTTTTGGGGCATGTGTGAATGCGAGTGAGAGAGAGAGTGGGTGGGAAATAGGGGAGCCCATAGTGCTATTACTTGAGAAGTATACCTTCCTATGAATCCAGCAGCCAAAAGAAATGATTGGGTTCAGTATCCATGGCTTAAATCAGGCATGCAAGGAGCTTTATAAATTTCCTATGCATATTCCTAAATACCATGAAGGAAAAATAAGAGGCATCATGCCACAAAGACACAAGAAAATAGCATTGGTCTGATGGTGTTAAGCCTGTAGCACAAAGAAATTCAGTCATGTCAAGATGACATATCTATTCTGACATTCACCACACTAGGTGTTATACAAAAATGATCTCCAAAGAGGGCATGAACTAACATGCTGAAGTCTACAACTTCAAGGCACAATGACAGAAAAGAGCCATTTTAGCTGTGTTGGAAGGCACTTAATATTGTAGGCTGAACTGAGCTGATGTTCGGAAGTGGCTCTGAAGTTGAGGGTAGACCTACTGAAAGGCACTTGGAGCTTAATAATATTGTAGGTCTCCCCGTGCCTGGAATGATTGTCTCTTTGTTTGCATCTCTTCCAAGTTGTTACTAATCAAATCCCGAACTTTGTCACCACACATGCCTCTTGAAGCCCGATCCCATAGACTGAATGTAATAGGTTAAATATAATAACATCTAAGAGTGTGCTCGCCCAGCTAGATGCACATTAAACTTAAACAAGCCAATGGGGAAAGAGATTTAAAACACAGATGGACAATTTTTAGAACAGGGTTGGAATTTGAGCTGCATACCCACTCAGTAGGTAAGATGCAGCTAAAATTCAGGCATTGCTCTGGAAATGTTCCTTTGAAGGTCATGATTTCCAGTAACATAGTCCAGAAAAATCTGACTTTCTATAAATACTTTTTGGCTTTATATGGCACCTTCCATTTGAGGAGCTTCAAGCACTTTATAGATATAGTAATAAAGTCTCACAACCTTGCTGTGAGACAGGTATGTATGTGATATTCCCCTCATATGAAAGATGAACATTTTCAGCTATAATCAAATCCAGGGCCAGATCCTGTGAAGAGCTCAGCACCTCTCTGCAGAGAATCCTGCAAAACTGGCAAGTACTTTGACATTTTTCGAGACGTCTTTCCTTTTTTTCCCAAGTGGTTGCAGCAGAAATGTTTATTCCCTGGCGGTCTTCGGTTGCCACCAAAAGACCTCGGGGAGAAGTCACGTGGCATTTGTAGAAATGCTGTCACTTGAGCGAGTCTCAGGACTGACTCCAGGATGCCAAGTAACGTTGAAATGCCACTCAAGCAGTCTTTAATATTCTCTGCAGGAAACGTGATGACAATCTTAAGAACATCCTAGATAAGGATTTTGTAGAAATCTTTGCCTGTTCCTAGAATGTGTTGATAAGAGAGATGCTGCTTTTGGAGATTCCCTACAGGTACTAATCCTCTTATTTTTGTTATTTAGATCACATTCATGTGCCTTGTTTTTAAGGGGTTTTATTTTATTTTATTTTTTTGCCCTGTTGTTTTTGTGCAGATTTTGGCAGTATTTCAGTACAAATACACTTAAAGAAAAAAAAAAAAAGAGCTGAATGCTCAGCTGCTGTTCAGAACAAATACCTACTCCTGCTCATTATATCACACAGTAGTGGTGCTATAGAAAGAAACCCTATGAGGTGATTTTCTAAGTGCTTAGGAACATAGGACCACAAACAGACTGTGGTCCCTTTTTATGTCTGCAATGATGTTTGTGCAGGAGCAGGGCAAAATAGACCCTTATCCAAATACAGGCTATTCAGGCCAGAGCACTTGGATCCGAGCAAGAGGACTCTAATGGACTGGGACTGAGAAGCACGAGCAAGAAAAGGTTCCTTGTTGATAACAAGGATAATCCGCTTTTCTTAGTTACCCGGCTCACGCTTAAATATATTGACTTGAAATTTAAACCCTCTGTGTAAAACAATGGCCCTTTTAGTTCCCATTACAGAAAGCTGAAAAAACAGTTTCTGAATGAATCTTGAGCATTTCAATTCATCTCTTCACTCGCATCTTTTCCCAGTTCCTGTTGCATGAACCACCTTATGAATTTTGTATAGTGCTGAGACTTGCATGCATTAATTTTCTTGTAATACCTAGTTTTCCCCATAAACAATTAGGCATGTTTATAGCTATACTTCTGTCATGTTTTTTAACAAACATGGCAGTTATCTTATTAAATATAAATCGCTGCTAAGCAGCTTTTGGGACTAGTTTGAATCATGCTAGGTCTATAGTTTATTTGAATACATGGCTATAGTGATATCATACCCCTGTGCCTTTTTCTTCATGGCTCATGTTTCCTGATTTGCGCGTATTAGTGTAACCTCTGGCTATTTAGGATGAATTGAAAATTAGGGTAGAAATGTGGATCTGACTTCATAAAAGACCAATTTATGCTACATTACTAGTACAGGTTCTTTAAAAGATGGTTACAGACAGTCGTTTGGCTTTCAGTTTTTGGTACCAATGCAGTTGTTCTGAAGCCGGATGGCTAACAGAAATCCCAGCAAACCATAGCAGTTATTAGTCTTCAAGATTTATTTTCTAAAAAATGAGCATGGTGCATATTTAACAGCAGGAAAAGAGTTGTGGAAAATATTGTTTATTTAGTTTGACACCTTATATGTTAGTATATGGAGTTTTTAGTTTGTTTCTAGCGTACTGGATAGAGGTGCATCACCTTCCACTCACCTTAGTAACTTAATTAATTCTGACTATTCTTTTTTACAACCCAAATATTATCACAGTCTTGTAATAGTAATCTATTGTTAGACTCTGACTCTGCAATTGAGACTCTGATGTTAATTACAATCAAATGCATATAAATCGGTGTACGGTGATATTAAAAGTTGATACACACACTTCTTCTTTATTACATCTGAGTTCTGCCAAATCTCTGACTGGTATTTTCAAAGTTGTGATTGCATAGCACCAAGCTAGAGAGAATTTGGCGTAGCCAATGGGTATCGTCACCATTCAAGGTTTTTTGATTAGTTGATGTGATGTGTTGATATATTCGTTCTCCGAATACCAAAGGCAACATTAAAGCCCTTTGTGAAAGAGTGCACGTAACGATTCCACAAAGGTGTTGAGGCTTGATGCTTGTAAGCGTTTGAGAGCCTTGTATGAAAATGCTGTGATTGGGAGCCAAAACTGGGGTGGGAGAAAAGTGAAATTCGTACACGTTTTTTGAATACGCCAGTTTGGTGCAAGGCAGTAGGGGCCAACCTTTTTGTCAGGGGAAGGGGTAAAGTTAGCCATTCTCGGTCAAGTCAGTGGTCAATTTGGTCACTTCGTGTACAACACAAAAGAGCACCTGCCGCTTTACAGGCAAATGCTCCATTAAACAGATGCTTCCAGCCAGTTCAGGATCACATGGCTCTGAATGACATTTTATTCACTTTGGTGCGGCGCGGTATGTTGACGGATGTCAACTATATAATACCCCAAACCAGATGTTGGTCAGCTGGTATTGCGACTGGACTTTTCTTTAGTGCCCATCACTGTGGGGTCTTTTGCAGCAGTCATATTCATGCCCACGCCAAGTGACATTTAATGGTTCCTTGATGAAACCTCCAGAGCTGCGTGTTTGGCTCTGGCTTTGTTTCTGTGCGGTCATGTCTTTCTCTAGTCGTTGGCCCCAAGAACGGTCACAGCCTCCTCCTCGCACAGTCAGTAGAATAACACTTCAAGCTGAAGTGATAGAGGCTTGCAATCTCGGTATAAAACGCTGCCTTGAGTATGATCTCACAGACAACTATAACACCTTGCGCATGTATATTGTCAGGGTTGGTTATGAAAGCGCATCCCAGATGAGGTCTAATCTCCCACGGTTCTTTTCTAGGCAGACCTTCCTCTGGTTCCTTTCTGTGAAATTAAACATACCTGTAGTAATTTGCATATAGTACCCAGAGACTTCATTCATTCGGATGCTCCATGACTCCCTTGATTTTAGCCAAGGCGTCGGCACGTGGGTGTGCTTTATCCTCATGGCGGCTGACCCTGTCAAGCATAACAACCTTCTGTGTTGAGTGGTTGCCGTGTCCTGTTACGATGGTGGGTGGTGTATTCCTTTTTTTGGAAAAAGCAAAACAATTGTGATATGATAAAGAGGATCATCCAGGTATTTCTTGTTCTCTGATTCCCATAACCTTGTATTTTGTGTTCCTGGGTTTTCATTCCCCTTTCAGTGTTTCAAGGACTTAAGCGCACACACGCTCCTCCTTCTTAATACTTGACTGTAACATCATGCAGGATCAAGGCAAACAGTGTTAACTGAAAGTACTGACTGGCGTATTAGGGGCATGTTAACACTGCATCGTGATCTTCCTTTATGACATTGTTGGGGGGTTTTTTATGCGCTCGTTAGAACATGACTATCTACAGGCACCTTTCAGACTCAAAATACTGTTACCTTCTGACTGAATAGATGCCACCTAGTTTCAGCAGCAGCAGGAGAAGTGGTTTCACTTTTTATTGGCACTTACTCCATCGGGGCAGGGGGAGCGAAAACCTACTCTGCCCCAGATCGCTATCCAGCTAAGCACTTTGTGAGTGCACTGTTTAGAGGGAGCTTTAAGCGTACAGAAGAACTGTTGCGTTTCCCTCCTCCCTTTCCCCAGGCCCCTTAAGTGACTGATAAATATTTACAGTCTTTATTCCAAAGAGTTCAATCTTGACCAAAATCCGGGAGACAGAGAGGACTTCACATCTCACAGGGTGCAAGCCTTTTAATAAAGGGGGCTTCTCTGCCCCCTTGTAGTCAGGCTTCGGTTTTGTGTTCAGGGCAAGCACGGGCCAGGCTGGAGCAGCAAGAGAAAAGCAACACTTGGGCAGTGAGGGTTTTGGGGAGACCTGGGCTAGCGTTGGGCCACTCAGGGCTCTGATGCCATTCCAGGCGTGCATTTCCGTGTGTGAGAATGAGCGTGCAATGGCTGCTGGGGATGCTGGCTGATTTGTGAGTTTCCCTTCCTAATGTAAATGAAGCAATATATCACATTGATCAGGTGGATGTGTCCAGCAAGGTGATTACAGCTGGCACTTGAGGGAATCCGGCAATATGAGAACAAATACGTCATAAATATAATGAAATGTTTTGTGCAAATTACAAAAGCCGCCAGCATCCCATTACTGCAGGAAGCAAACGAGGAACGAGGCTGCATTTGGGAATTCCCTAGCTCGACTTCTGTCTCACAAGCTCACTGCTTGAGTTGAGTTGTTTGGTTTTTTTTTTTTTTTTTTTTTAATAAATGAAAAGAGAATGAGAAAAGATTTTCTGCTCTGAATGCAAAACAGCGGAATTCAAACTGAGGTGCCTTCATAACACGGTGAAAAACATCAAGCTGTCAGCTACAAAAAAGACATAATTGAGTAGCCTGCTATTTGCACTGGGGTTATTTGAGACATTTTTAGCCTAAGTGGTGAGCTTGGTTCTGATTTATCTCCTCTGCATCTCCATCTAAACATAAAGCTCTCCCCACTGCAGCCACATAGCAGCTGGGGTTATAGCGCTCTTTCGAGCACTGGCACAAATGGCAGGTTCTGAGACTACAGGATGAAGAAGGACTAAGGCCCCAGACAGATACAACTCTTACCTGGGGTGTCCTTGAACAGTCCCACCGAGTTCAACAGGGCTACCTGGGTGAATAGGGATTTTAGGATAGGCCCACACGTGACTCGTGTCAAGCAAGAGCAGCTCTACGTAATGCCAATGACCTTGGGGAAGCAGAAGTTTAGTACCTTTTCCTCCACCTCTCTCCAAAACATTCATCATAGCCTTGTCAAAACTCGGTTCTGTGACGCTTACCCATCAGAAGCATGTAGCGATTATGGATCCATACATTAAGTTTCCAGATGTGCTCCAAGGTAAGAGCTAAGCCCAAAGCCATGCCATACATATGGTTTTGATCCAGATCCTGTATTTATACTATGGAACCAATGTAACACAGAGTACTCTGCATCTGCAAGACATAGGGACATCTTTTGGAGCAGGGATATATAAGCACAAACTCTGGTGTTTTGGGGAATCAGCCTACTGATATGTGATTAGAGGAATCCAAGTATAACTTCAGAGGTGCCCATGCTTCGTGGCGACCTACTTGACTATTTGATTGTCTTCAGCCAAGGCGTCCCTTTTGTCACCAGCAATAACAGTGTAGACTTACAAAGGGTAAGTACATATAATCACAATATACATTCATGAACACGTTTCCCATTTTATTTGTATGGGGAGCCAATGGCTGGCAGCTGCTGTGATCTCTCAGCCATGGGGGCATCCCATGTACTGCCGCAGCTGGGAGATTGCAGCAGGTGGTCTTTCAGCCATGGGGGTGTGTGGTGCATTTCCTAACAAAATAAAAAAAATCCATCTCCCTCCTCCACGCATGCACGTGAGACATATATATTTGGGATTGGGACTGGCACTTGTATTTCACGCTCACGTGACAGTAGGAATTCTGCAAGTGGTACGATTAAGTCTAGTAAGTTTACCCTAACGTTAAGATGACAGGTATGTATAGCTTTTGTACAAGTGTCAAGTGTTGTAATCCCTTAGGCTAAGTATAGACATTCAAATAGCCGGAGCCTGAATTGATTCAATCTTTGCAACTTATTCTAACCTGTGTGGACTGAACCGATTTGCAAGTGAACAGACATTCACTTTTGATTCCAGATATGCAGGCACATGCCTGCAGTGGCTCAGGCTAGAAGCCAGGGGTGCTTGATCAAGCCCTCCCTTCCTTTCCGCAGTAACCTCAAGGCTGAAGGGAAGCTGACTTGGGGCTTGTGGCCAGGCCACCAGCAGACTGCTGTGTATGTTTGGTTTAAACAGGAAACCTCAGTCTGGCATGCAGGGACCCCAGCCAGGGTGTGCCTGGAGGAGGAAGCAGACTTTGCCAGATTTGCCCCAGGAGGGGTGGGGGGGGGGCCTGGCCAGACATGGCCTGGGCAGCACCTCAGGTGAACAGGGGCAGGGAGGGGGATTAAACTCCCCTGTCTCCCTTCTTGGGCATGGGGACTCCACTGGTGGCACCCACTCACATGGTGCAAGGCCTGGCCAGAGCCAGACTGCATGACCCCACCATCTGCCTGTCTCACCACTGAGTCTGGGTATGCAGAGCTGGGGCTGGGACTGTGGATGTGGCTGTGAGGTTGAGCCGGGCTGGCCCATGGGCACTGCTGAGGGTGGGCACGGAGGGGCTGGCCCAGGCTGGACCTTGGGGGCTGGGCTCTTCTCAGTTGGCCGCAGTGTGGGCGGGGGATGCAGGAACAGTGCAACCAGATTAATCTTGGCTACCGGCACCCAAACCAAGCCAGGCTTGTCATGGAGTCTCATCCAGCTGGGAGGGGCCCAGTGGGGTCAGCCTGCGTTGTGGGAACATGGCCCTTCCCAGCCAGTTGCAGCTCTGTCACAGCCTGCCCTGGTGCCCATGGGCAGGGAGGGAGGGGGAACAAACCCCTGTATACCTCTTCCCTTAGGGGGCTGTCCTGCTGGTGTCTGGCCATGCCCCTGCGCCTGCTCTGGCCAGAGAGCAGAGGGGTTGGGCCAGCCCTACTGTCTGGAGCAGAAAGCACAGCCCAGCCCAGCCGAGGGCTGCAAAGCATGCTGGGATGCTGGGGGACTGACTTGACTTAAACCAGGAAGGGGTCTGGGACAGAAGTTCCATAAACTGGTCTGACCCATATTAGTTAAGTCTGATACTGCATTCAACCAGGTTTATCTTAAACCAGTTTTGGCCATTTTGAAACTGGTTTATGTGCACTGAACTTCTGTTGTGTTACAGGTTTAAACCAGTTTCTGATCACTTAAACCAGTTTATGTGCAACTTCTGTCCCTAGCGTTAAAGGTAAAGGATTTATATTTGAGATTAAATGTGGAGAAGTCAAGGGAGCCTTTACTTACATTTCCTGTTGCTTTGAAATGAAACAGAGATTTTGAAAGCCACTCCAGTGCTCCTCTTGCTCTAGTACAGGCAGCCTCTGCGGTGGATACGTAGTTGCTGAAATATTCTGATTTGAAAGGGAGGGAAACGTGCTGTCATCAATGGAGTTTGTCAGCTTGTACCGTCCTGGTCCTAATACCTGCAGCAGATGTGTAAACGGGCATTCTTGGGCGCATAGCTCGCTCCTCACCATTTTACATTTTACAGCTGGATCCTAAAAGGTGCACAGTACCCTGAAGTCCAGCCACTAAGCACCGCGTCTAATGAGGACCTTGCAAACTGTGGTTTATATTTCCAGGCAGCAATACACTGGGCTTTCAAAAATGCCTTTAAAATATTGCTCTGGCTATAGAACCTTTTAAAAAATGTTTCACCCTGAAGCCATATTTATTGAACCCTTTCAGGACCGTACACATTGGGCACCTACTAATTTGTGCTATTGAGTATTACTCTGTATACTCAGTGGTATCTCAAGCATAACTTCAGTATATCATACAGTTGGATAGACTTATTGTACTAATAAAAAATACATTGAAGTTATGGCATGCTTCAGATACTTTTGCCACCAGAGACATTTCATTCAGAATGTGAAAATAAATACCCGGTGCTCATACCTTATTTATAGACTATGTTGCTCCAGGTTCTTAATACTTAATAATTAATTTTCACTAATGTAAACACCATTGGAATTTACTTGGTAGGACGTGACATCTCCATTGCCTCTCACACAGTAAAAGTATTTGTAAATAGTTTTTCCCTCCCTCACCTCCCCCCTACCACCGCAAAATTTGGTGCTCAAACCTGCTTGCTTAGCTGAGTAAGGAGTATAGGCTTGAAGAATGACCCCAAGTGCTGCAGACTAAAACTTTGTTTTCCTGGAGAGACACTAATCATAGCATTTGACCCCTGCTTCCTCCCCTTTGCCCCTGATCAGTGAAATCCCCAAACCAGCTGGATTGAGGACTATTGTAAAAATGAGTGATTTATAGTAACGTGGTGCCAGGAACATCAGAGCTGGTAAAGTAACTGCAGATTGCTACAGTAGACAGACTTAGTACAGTCTCCTTATCAGAAAAACATGTTAAATTTTGTGCCTCGCATTGTTGAACTGTTTAAAGAAGCAATATTGTGGGATCCTATTACTACAGCTCAGAGAATGATTAGAAAGATGGAACGAGTGTTATAGTCCACAAGACGCACATAGTTGCAGAACAAAAGGTGAGACTGACTTGGTAGCTAGTAACATCTCTACAGTATAATTGGTTGTGGGTTTTTTTGTTTGTTTGTTTGTTTTGCTTGGGTTTTTTTGGCCAATGGACTGGTGCTTTAGTCTGGATGTAGCTTTTGCCTTTTCCAGGGTTTTTTTTTTGTTTTTTTTAATATTGCTTGTCACATGAATGTTCCTATAGCACTGGTTCTTCAGATCTTGGGGCTGATCTCTGTTTCTGATTCTACTCTTTCTATTGGACATGAGAAGACAAGATGATAATGATTTCTTAAATTGGTTTTAGGTTTTGGTAATACAAATCTTCTTAAAGTAATTCATTTGCTAAGGCAAATACTATCTCCATTTTTCCAGTTCTCCTTTTTTTTTATATGAGGCAAAGTTTGTTATAGGTGAAGTGAGCTGGTAGATCACAGGCTAAATTTCAAAGGAATGAGAGTCAGCTGGGGGGATGCTTTGTACACAAGAAGCTGTTGTTTCTGTTGCTTGTTGGGAAAGTTTGTAGTTAAACAGAGGGCTCCAGTTCTGATCATTTGGCACCTTTTCTGGGAAGAGTCACTGAAAATATATGGCTGACTTTGCTGTGCCTTGTGGAACTGTCCTCTCTCCTTATCGGTCCCCTCCCTTGTTACTAAAGCTGTTAAACTTGCATCCCCCAAGTAAACAGAGAAAGCTATTCCTCATCCTCTGAACTCGGTGCCAGCAAAATAAAGTATCGCTACACACGCGGCTCCAGTTGCAATGCTGAAGGAAAGTTATGGCTATCAAATCTCAGGGGAAAATTGAGGACGTGAACTTTTGCAAAGCGAATATATACAGAGCCACGAGGAGGGAATGGAGATAAAGTGCAGGAAGCAAAGAGAGATTGAAGGTCAGGCCTATCAAGCTTTCAGAGTGCGTGGGGGAAGAGATATTAGTGACAGCGATATTGAACTTTTCTGGAGACACAAGATTTAAAAGGTTTAATTGAAACATCAGCACTTGCCTTGACACTGGGAGCGTGGAAATCCTTCTCCGAGAAATGCATAAGAGCAGTGAGAGAGGAAGGACGCTGACAGCAGCAGCTGGAACTTTAAAGGAAGCTGCTTGTTCGTTAGTTCATGAATTTATTAAAGAGAAGATCTGGTATGCTGGGGGGTTTTTTAAGTCCAAAAAAGCAGGTGCTGTCGCTGGAAAAGTCACCCCGCCATGACTGCTTTCCCCCCCCAAAAGTCCTTCTACATCCCCTAATGCAATCAGCAGCGTGTGGTTCTTCCACGTATGCTATAGCTAGCTGGAAGCCTTGGGGATATTTTCTTGTTGCTCAAGAAAACAATTTTGCCTCCATGAGAAATCCATCTCCTCACTTAAGCCTTTCAGAGCTGATTTCTGAAGGCTGTGATACCAACCCATTTCTCCTGCAGCGCAGTTTATTTGTGCTGCTTGGTATTAGCATTGCTACCACCATGTTCGCGATGGCGGGCACTCAGCATCCACGCCCTTGGGGCTAGACAGCAGGCTGCTCCCTTTCTCCCAGCGACTTACCAGAATCGGATCCAAGCATTTGGCAGGTCTCATATCTCCAAGGATGACGATGGATTGTGAATTCACATTTTAGCCCAGTAAAATAAGTTTATTTTGTACTCGCAGATGTTTTCCAAAGCAGGTCAGGTACTGCGGGTACCAGCTTTTGTGACACTTTAAAGGCGCCCGATAGTATCATCAAATGCTGGCCACCTGTCCCTTTGAGATAGGCCGACCATATGGAAATCCCAGCAGTCAGAAATTTGGACGTTGTCCCAGGCCACAAGTCAGCAGGGCTTTGTGCCCACCTGCAACGTGCTCTGCGCGGCTCCAGCTCCCAGCCAGGCTGCACCCCATGCCCCTGCGTTTGCAGGACGTCCTTTATAATCCTCAACAGCCATGCAGGACCAGCCTCTGAAATCTGGGAGTCTCCCAGCTCAGCCAGGACATATGGTGACTCTCCTTTAAGACTACTCCAAAGGGAGCACTCAAAATTGCGGGCTGCTTTTTATTTTCCTTCCTCCTTGCTTTCCAAGCCTTAAGCCTGACAAGGTACAGAGTTTGAGATTGAAGAGACGAGTACAATTCCCTGTTCTGCCACGGACTTCATGTTTGATCCCGGACAAATCATTTAGTTTCTCTTCAGCTGAGCTTCTTCAGGTCACAGGGATGTGAGGATGAATTTGTTAATTTAGCGAGCGGCTCAGTTGCCATGGAAATAGGCAACAGTAAGGACCTAGATAGATGAGTTATGATCAGCTGAACCTAACAAAGTGTCTTGGGCCTGGGATCCCAGGGACAAAGCCCAATTTGTCCGCTCTGAGGCTTCAGCATGTTTTGAAAAACCAGAGTTGAACTTTGTACTTTGGAGACTGCCAAACGATGACTGATTCCTGTGGGTTTCAGTCGATGTTAAACCTCTGAGTACCATACGAATAAAATTTTGCTAGTAAAACAGAGGTCATAAAAAAGGAAAGTAGGCTTCATGATTACAATTCAATTAAAGAATATAAAATAGTGAGCTGGGAAATGTAGAGAGCCAACAGGAAGGGGATTCTTGCAAACTGAGGAAGGAGCAGGTTACCTGAGAAGAACGAACATCGGGGTATGTAAACTCAGGGGGTTAAACACCACCATTGAAAAATGACAGGAGAGATGCAATGAACTGTGGTTTCTCATGTGAAAGATCAGGAGAGTGGCAGCAAGGGAAATTGTGTTGGATTAAAAAAGGGAATTTGGAGAAAGCTCAGAAGAGCCAAGGCAAAAACTGCTGTGGAAGGAAAACGAGACAGGCTGTTGCTTTGAAATGGTTGATAAATATTTTATAATCTTTAGATTATAAAAGGTGGCAAGACAGACCACTGGTAGGAAGACCACAAGGCTGGGATTGGAGCGTAGCGCGTGTGTTAAGTAGCATTTCTGTATTAAAAGGGAGCGTTGTTAAATGTTACAGCTTTTCAGGTTGTCTTGGGAAAGCTGCTTATGGGGATTTCCTCCTCACTTCCCCTTTCTGTTGTTAATGCTTGGAGCAGCCCTGCTCCTATGGAGGCCAGTGGCAGCACTCTTCCTTCAGGGCTGGCAGATTTAAGGCCAAGGGCTGGTGAAACTAAGCCGAGCGACAACCGGGGGAACATCTCGATTTGGTACAGTGCTTCAGCAGGGACAGCGGAAATGTGGACCTTTCCTCCTGTGCTCCCTGCCTACACATCCACGCCATCCTCCTCCCCTGCTCCCCCGCGCCGCCCTGCAAACTGCACCCTTGCAGGTGATGTCTGGTAGACGGGCTCCTTTACACGTGAGATGATACTTGGCTGCATTACCGTTCATGTGTTTGCACGAGCCTGCTGACAAGGGAGTCCAGCCCATTTCACACAGACTATTCAACAGCGATGGCAAATGAGGAAAAAACCAGAGTGTTTCTACCCCAGGACTCTCTATTTTAGGATCTTCTCTTTGATACATTTCTGAGAAGAAAATATGATTTGTGGGCTGTTTTTTTTTAATAAGAGTAAAAAAAGAGATGTTTCAATGATTTTGGTTTTTTAGGCAGTTAAAGGCGAAAAGCATCTAGCTATATAAGTGCTGAGATTCCTGATTAATGTGCACAGTAAAATGAAAATTAAAATGCATGATTAGAGACAGCACAATGATAGTCGCTAATAAAATATATGGAAGCATCAATAGCACTAAAAAACTCCAGCCCCAAACTGGCACTTCAAGGCTTTCTGTGGAGACAGGAAACCATCTTCAAGGAGAAAAGAGCCAGCAACATTTTTTCAGGGGCTTTACATTCTCCCCCCCTCCTCCTCTTTCTCCCCCCAGAGTAGCAAACACTGAACAGGAATGACTGGCTTCTTCCTTCCCTGACCAGCACCTTGTCCTGTCCCCCAGGCCTTTATTTCTCAAAGGTAGAAGTGGGCAGAAGTAATTTTTTAGCTCATATTTCCTGTTTTCAAGTGGCCCTGGGCTGAGTCTTGGCCAGAAAGCATGGGCTGAAAGGACTGTTTCATTGGGTTGGAGGGAAGAAACTTAAAAGAAACTTTGCAAGGTGTGAATCTGGGCTGTGAGCTAAAGAAAGTGCCAAGCTGGGTGACGGGAGTGCAATTCTATGCCCCTTTATATTATGATGATGGGACTTTTCTAAGCAAGAGAAGCCTCCTCTTTAGAAAGATTAGTTTAAAATCAAACATCATTTTTATGGATTTTTAAAATGCTTTTATCCCCAAATGATGAAGGCTGCAAGTGGGAGAGGAACAGTGGGGAAAACATGGTCATGCACTGTTCATTCTTTTTTAGCATCCTCTCTTTGCCACTGTGATCCAGGATACTGGGCAAGATGGACCTCTGGTCTGCCCCAGGAAATGGCATTAGAAATGTTTGGATGCTTATCTTGCTGGGGTCCTTTGACCCTAGTGGACTTCCTGCCTCTGGGGCAGGGGGCTGGATTTGATGATCTTTCAAGGTCCCTTCCAGCCCGAATGTCTATGAAATCTTACGTTCTTAGGGCTTATCTTTTGTAACATGTTCTGGTAATTATGGGGGGAGGCTTTGTTTTGTGCCTTTGTAGGCACTACTACTGGTGTTATTTTAGTTCTAATATGAAAGCTATGTTTCTCGAAGTGATTTATAGCTTGGGCATAAAATAATTGTTACAGACCGTTCCGTCATCAGAATTTCTGAGTTCGCAAGACATTAGAAAGCCTTGCCTCTAATCTATCACATTAAGAAAGAATGTTTGCCTGTCGTATCGAGGGGACTAATACAGTAACTAATTGCATGCTGTTCTCCCCTTGGTTTTGTCACTTCCAATAAACATCCTCATGCTTTCTTCTCCTGATGTGACTGGAGTGATGCAATGGGGTATAGTGAGATCACGTGGATCCAAGATTGTCCCGTAAAGAAGCTCTAGGAGAGATTTCATACCCATGGTCAAGCACAATTTGACCTTCAAAGTGCCAAGGCATGCCAAGGGTCAACCTGCATTTCTCCTTCTTTTTTTGTCTTGGGATGTCCCAACTGCAGGTTGAAATTAGGCATACAAAATCTACAGCAAGGGACATAATGTGAAAAATGCTCAAGATGTTCTCATTTCTTTTTAATTCAAGTAGCTGGTTGATTTTAAAAAAATCCCTAAGAAATCATTAACTGGAGTGGTTCCAAGTCAACTGTTACAGTCTTAGGTAAGAAAAAAAAATGTATTTTGGGGTTGGTTTGTTTTTTTAAGTCCCTGAATTTGTTTTACTTCATAGACCTTGGAGTCTTCACAGGAGTTACGCTAATCTAATTGTGGAAATGACTTAGTGCCTCCATAATTAAAATTATGTTGGGCAGCCATTTAAAGGTTAGATTAAACCTTTAGTATTATGTTTGCGTAATAAAATTTCTTCCATAAGTTTACAGCACTTCAGCTTTGAGTACGGTCAAAGTTTTCAAGTAAATGTATTAAAAAATTTGCTACAAGCATTTTCAATGCCTGCTTTCCAAAAAAAAAAATAGTCAGGATCACCTAGGAAAAATAAGAGTTTTGAAAGTTCCCGGCTGTGGCAAGGTCTGAATGATCAGCTACATTTTCAGTTTCGTAATTAAATTCCAATTACATTCTTTTCTATGTGCTGTCTTCAACACTGTCATGGTGATGTGACCTAACATGTGAGGCTTGTCCTTTCTCCTGCATGACATCCCATACAATGTTATTCGCTGCCACTGCAGAGACCATGAAACAAACTTTGAAGTGTGACCTGGGCCATCATCAGACATGATGGTCAGTACCTTTGAAAAGGCACTTTTATTTAGGTTTCTAACAGGACACCGAGAACACATGCATTATTTTTAGCATGTAACTAATACCTGGAAATAATAATTCTGAAACTCGTTATTTTCCAAACAAACAAAACCCCATTTCCCAGCGATAGTGCACTGAACTGCTTCAAATGTTTCAATGCAGACAGAGTGATTATAACCAGATAAATTAGAGTGCAGACACTGAAGTCTAAGGTAGCTACTTGAGTCATGTTGTGTGCTGATAGAAATACAGCCCAGCACCTGCAAACTTCTCAGCAGGTGGTGTGCCTCAGAACTGCTGTTGGCGGTGCGGCTGATGGAGATGCGCAATGAATTCTCAAGCGCAGCAATAGAAAACAAACAGTGTGTTGTTTTTGCTAATTGGGAAGAGGCCCTAAACTTCGACTGTTTGCTAAATTTCATTTAAGTCAAAGCTGTCACACCAGCTCCTCTGGTTTTCTCTTCTTTGCATGTGCTGATAATGGAAGTACTCCAGTTGAGAGTGTTGAGAACATGTGCCGATAGCGGGACTACTCCACTTGAGAGCGCGTGCCGATAGCGGGACTACTCCACTTGAGAGCGCGTGCCGATAGCGGGACTACTCCATTTGAGAGCGTGTGCCGATAGCGGGACTACTCCACTTGAGAGCACTCTGAGTTGTTTTACTTTAGGCAGGGATTCACCCTTGTGGTGTCTTTGCAGAAGAAGAGTGTACTTACCATTGGTCTCTGTGGCCATGATTGGTGACGTCCATATAACAGAGTTAGATGAAGTCTGCTCTTTCAAAGAATCGTCGAGCTGTTTGTCTAGGTTACTGAAGCGGGTTATTTATGTTTGTTTAATGCTCACGGTACTTGAGCAGCTCCGCTGTTACAGAGCAGAATGCTTTTGTGTTGGAAAATTACATATTAACTTTTAATAGCACCGGGTGTCACCTTCTGTGTACATGCTGTCTGTGTGATTTGTCTTCCATACTTCTTTACTACTTTAGCATTAATGGCATATTGCTGACCATCTGGTTGTTGAACCTTAAGAGATGTTGCTACTTGGAGGCCAATCGCCCAGTTGTTAACACGAGTTGTTGCTTAGGAGCAGCTTTTCATTTTCCGTTGCTGTTATTTCTGGAAACTTTAAACAAGTAAGTTTTAACCAAAGGTAATTACAGATCATGCAGATTCTGTTCTTAAATATCCTACAGAGAGCTGTGTAAAATCACTTTCCTATGGTTCTGAGGCAAGGATTGCTTAGGGTGATATCTTTTTTTGGACCAACTGTATAGTTGGAATACAGTTAGCCAAACTTTCAAATGCAAGAAATTCTTCGTCAGGTCCAACCGGAACAAACTAAGCACAGCGTAATAAAGAACAGTTGTAGGAGAGGGTGAGGGAAATTGCCAGGGTTAGCAGACACTAGAGGTGTGCAAAATGAGCCCTATTCAATTTGGATTTGGATTCAGCCTGAATCAAGAATTGTGATTAGATTTGTTGGTTCGGATCACTGTCCCCAATTCAATGCGGCCGAATCCAAATGTGAAGGTTTGATGCTGATTTGGAGAATCAGTGATTTGGCCATAGACACGGCTTTAATTGTTTTTTTTCCCTACATACCTCGATGTACCAGGTGTGACTTGTGAATGCTGCATTCTGGAATGGATGGAGTGTCCCACAGGAGAGTGGGGAGGCCCCCCGCATGTTCAGCAGCAAATCCAGAAGTGGACCAGAAGGTCTTCTGGTCCACTTCCGGGTCCTCTGGGGAGCATGTAAGAGGGTCTCCCTAGAGCCCCCCCCCACAGCTCAGCGATCAGCCGCAGGGGGACCCTGCCCCCCAAGACCCAGGACACGCCAGCCATCGAGCCGGGGGGGGCAAAAGTACTTCTGGTCCACTTCCGGGTCTGCTGCCAAGTGTGCTGGGACCCCCCCCCATACTCCTGTGGGATGCTTCTTCTGCTTCAGTACTGCACTGTTCGTGAGCCGCCTGCTACCTTGTGGTACATAGAAAAAACATTTAAAGCTGTCTCTGTGTCTGAATCACTAAATCTTTCCAAATCTTTCTGAATCGATTTGGAGGGTTCCAATTTGATTCGGAGAGATTAAAAGGTCCTCTGATCCAATTTGGATTCAAAGATTCAGCCACCGAATCGGGCCGAATCTCCATTGAATCGAATCAGTGATCGAAGTTTCACACAGCTCTAGCGACGCAATTCGCAGAAGAAAAGAAACTGATTACTTGGAGCTCAAGGCCTAGCAAAAGGGAGGAGTGTGTTATTCTCACCTTTTCATGCATGGAAAGAATTCAGGAGTCGTGTAAATTATCATGTGATATAAAAACAATATTAGTGTTTAGTCTTTGGTTTTTAGTGTCCAGCCAGCTTATGAATTTTTGTTCCCAACTTTCCTTTTACAGGTGTTAGGTAGACTTCTCTTCCACACAGTGACAGTGAGGTCAGCAGTTGTCCTGCGAGAAATGTGCTCATATCGTGGGGGTGTGTATCTGTCCTTTATATTTTTCTTGTGAGAGTTCAATCTGGTGTGTAGTTGCTGCTTAATTTCACCCACATAGTTGCCACAAGGGCACAACTCTGGTTCTCCTCTAGGCCCACGATCCTGTCACTTTGTAACATGGGAGTATTGCTGACAAATTTGTCAGCTCTGTGCAGAATACATCCCGATACTCCATCTGGTAACATCCAGCCTTTCTTTTGGTGGCTGAAGAGCACTTACGGTCTCATTCACTTTGAAGGGCTGGAGGAGGTGAAAATAAGGAATATGGTATTTTGAAAGAAGTACCTCTGTGCAAGTGAGCTTGGGTTTGGGATTGGCCAGATGCAAGACTTGAATTCAAACAATAGTGGCAGTGCACTGATGAAGTCATATTTGTTGGATTTGCTTTTTGTTGTTACAGTGACTATGTATCTGGTTCTTGGAAGCCCCAAAGTAAGACTGAACTCTTCCCCAACCCAATCACCTATGCCTTGCCTTACATATTATGCCAGTTTATGAGAGTTAGACAAAAATTAAAATGGTTGGTGTTAAAGTGAAGATGCCTTTTGTACATCCAGGAGCTTGTATGATAACTTCAGAGAGTATATGAGAGAGGGTTTGTTCTGTAGGCAAGTGTCTTCCTAAGAAAGCAGGCGTTTCTTAGGCAGCCATAAGCACTGAGGCAGACTTTTTTCAAAATTGTCCAGAGGAGTAAGGAACATTTGGAAGTGTCTCCATTGAAAGTCTCAGTCAGGATCTTAAAGAGGGAAAATGTGTAGTTTTTGGTTCCAGGCAGCTCACTGGAATAGGTTTTTGTGTGCTAGAAGGCCACCTGCATGAGTATCTAAGATTGGTACAAATGGTGATTCTTGGGATTGACTGTGGGAACACAATGCTTATTGGAATAATATTGACCTGGTACAAATGTGGAGACAGCAAATGTTAAAACAAGTGACTCTGGCTATGCAGCTCTTATAAGGCCAAAGCATGATGTAATCACAATGACGATGTTTTGGGCTTCCGGAGGGGAAAAATGGAAAATCCTAGAAAACCCAAAGTAGTGTGACAGAAGTATGTGGAAGAAAACGCAGTTCAGCTGGTAATAGCTTAATGAGAAGAGGGCAATCAGAGCACCAGGCCAGGGCCCCTGCTAGGCACAAGAAGGGCAGCTGCTGCTGCTACCACTGCCAGTCCAGCTGGCCCAGTCCCTGCCACCCAGGGTGCAAACTGTACCAGTTGGGCAGCATATTACAACAGAGTGAAATAGATGTAATGTAGCAGTGAAGGATGGTAATGTGAAGAAGTGGCATGTGAAACGGATAGTGCTGGTATGAGAAAAAAGGGAGGCAGCTACAGTATAGTATCAGACAGGCAAATCTGAGTTGCTGGTGATAGTGCAGTTATCCTCTGTGTGCATTTATCACCTCAAATGACACTTTTTATTTGCTATTTCCCATTAAACTTAGATTGATAACCAGCAAATCTTGAGCACTTCACACATCTTAAAATGAAGCCTCAAAGCTTCTTTAAATATTAATGCCTGCCTTCTACCTAAGGTGAAAAACAACAGTGCAGTCAGAGCTCAGTGGGCTGAAGTTTTTGTATTAAAGGGAGAAGCACAGAAAATGAATCCTAGATACATTGCTGGTCCTACATTTTTAATTGTTTCTAACAGTAGGGTTCACCCCTGAAATCTGCTCAAGTCCAGTACGTGTATATCTGTCAACAGGCAAAGTGAAGCAACTCCTGCATTTGCAATACAGGCAAAGGTAGGGGCAGGATGCCAGCAGTAACAGGTCTCTGGAATTATAATGAGGGCCAACTAGAATTAATGGGGGCACCCTTGGGTTGGTGATAGCCCCAAAAGTAGGGGGCTGTCATATCTGTTCTGGATTCACGGTTGTCATTAACTCAGTGTTGCATGTTGGTCGGCATTCCTGTACTAGAAAAGAGGATATATTCGTCTCATTAGCTGGTGGCAGATTCTTCTCCAAGGCTAATGTGTCTGTAGAATGCCTGACAATGGAGACAAACGTTGAGGACTACTAGAGAGGGCTTTTATGCTAAGGATTACTACCCGATTCCTATAAGTTGCATGGAGAGACTAGCATGAATCTTTCTAGTTCCTCAGACTAAACCCCCTTACGTTCTTCTACTCCAGTACTGACTTCATAATGAGAATTTGCATCAATGTGGAAGTTAGGAGATATCTGTGGCTGATCAGGTGATGCACAGCGAGCTGGTTATCAAATTGGTGTTGTTTTGGTACATGATTAATGGCACCCTTTGGGACATTTCTGCAGGCTAGCACACACAGGCACTTTGAAAATCCAACTCCTTGGTTTAAGCTGTTTGCAGCCATACGGTTTATTTTAATAATGATGGTCCAGATGACATAAGTACAGGCATTTAAGCCATGTGCAGACACAGGAAATTATGTTCAAATATCATTGAGAGATTGCAAAGAATATGTGCAAACCAGTACTTGGATGAGAAACAACCATGGGATGAGTGTTTTGCACGGATGGGAGCTGGTGTTCAGGTAAGTGGCACAGTTCCCTTGTGACTTAATATGGGATTGATTGCTTTAGCAACAATACTGCTGAGGATGACAACAGGGAGCAGACTTGCTTAGAGGATGAGATATAAAAGCCAGGTTCTTTCTAGCAGTTGTCATTCTAGCAGTATCTCATGGACACATTTTAAGAATAGTGGTATTAAGGAGAGTCCTGTCTAAACTTTAGACATATTTGTAGTGGAACCACAAGCAAGGCTAGTCAAAAGGTGTGCAGACATTTTGGGTAACTAGAGGTCCAATTCTGAGTGGATCTGGACTGATTTATTGTTTCTCTATGATACAAACCAATTATGAGTAACCAATGAGCAACGCAACATGGCTGACTAGCATTTGCTTTGAACTGAGCTTCAAGCAACACAGTACCGCTGAATCGAGTTCTCTGTAATCTCATGCCTCTGATCTGAAACCAAAGGCAGTCTGAGAAGGGACCCATGTGAGTAGAGGTAAACTGGTTGTTTCATCCTGCACCTAGGCCTGAGCAATCCCATGCACCGGTACAGGCTGGGAACCGACTGGCTAAGCAGCAGCTCTGCAGAAAAGGACATGCCTGTTACAGTGGACAATAACCTGAATATGAGCCAGCAGCGTGCCCTTAATGCCAAGAAGGCTAATGGCATACTGGGCTGTATTAGTAGGAGTGTTGCCAGCAGATCGAGGGAAGTGATTCTTTCCCTCTATTTGGCACTGGTGAGACCACAGCTGGACTTCTGTGTCCACTACAAAAAGGATGTGGGCAAATTGGAGAGAGTCCAGAGGAGGGCAATGAAAATGGTTCAGGGGCTGAGGAAACTGGGCTTACTTAGTCTGGAGAAGAGAAGACTGAGTGGGAATTTAATAGTAGCTTTCAACTACCTGAAGGGTGGGTCTAAAGAGGATGGAGCTGGACCGTTCTCAGTGGTGGCAGATGACCGAACAAGGAGAAATAGTTTCAAGTGGGAAGGGAAGTTTAGGTTAGATATTAGGAAAAACTTTCTCACAAGGAGGGTGGTAAAACACTGGCACAGGTTACCCAGAGAGGTGGTGGACTCTTCATCCTTGGAAGTTTTTAAGACTTGGCTAGACAAAGCCTTGGCTGGGATGATTTAGTTGGGGATGGTCCTGCTTTGAGCAGGTGTTGGACTAGATGTGCCCTCCTGAGGTCCCTTTCAACCCTCATTTTCTCTGATTCTGTGATTGTGGCATAGCTCTATTGTCTGCCATGTTGTCCTGGTCAAATTTCAAGTTGTTTATCTTAAATTCATCTAGAAGGTCAATTGAAATGAGGCTGACCTCACTTTTTCTAATTGTAGATTGTTACTATGCTTTGTCACAAATTGCTGTTCAAACCTCATAGAAGTCTGCATTTTAATGATATAAAAATTAATTGATTTCTGTACATTTTTGGAGTATCGGTTTGAGCTTAAGACTTTGGGATCCTATAGATTTAAAGACTACATAAGTGTAAGGTATTTTTCATAACATGGGGTTCAGTCAACAGATATCTGATGCTTTAAGACAAACTCATACGACACATGACTGTTTGGTTTTACTTCTCTACATCTTGCCTTGTCCAAACCCTTTAATACTCTGTAGCTTCTCATAAGTAGCGGCCTCAGCAGGTAATGCCACCATGAAACGCCTATTCAGGATTGAAAGAGTGAAGACTTTCCGTGGAGGCCTGAGAGAAAGTGTATGATGAAAAACAGGCACATTACATTTACTCTAAATGAAATTGTTAGTAGACGTTCCCCATTATCATTATTATTATTTACTTAGAAATGTGTCCACTGGAGTATAATGGATGGAGGATTTCGTCAGAAATATAAGCCGATGTTAGTTGCAAACCTGACGATCTGTGAGGCATATTTGTATAGGCCTACAGTAGTTCTTTATTAAATGGTCAACATTTATCACTAATTGCCATATGGATATTTCCTATTCTAAGTGTAAAGAAAACCTGGTAATTTTAGGAACCAGTAGGCAATAAATGTTGTTGAAACCTAACATTTGTGGCTATTGCATGTAAAAGTCGCTTTTTAATTATTACGGTTTCTTTAAAAATGTGCCTTTTAACCTGAAAAAAGCAAAACAAAAGCCAAGTCCTGGTTTCTTTAGAAAACAGACCTGTCTCCATCAAACCAGGAGTGTAAGAGGATTGTATTTTAATCTACTTAAGATAACTTAAGTAGAACTGGTACCACTTTCAATAGCCTGTTTATTCTGCTAACCCCAGGAAGTAAGCTAGGTCTGAAAAGGCAGCATAAAGCTTGAATAAATATTTGCATTTTTGTATATTGATATTAAGTTTCATTGTGTCCAATCATTTTTCACGTAAGTTTAACAATCTTATTATTAGCTATTCACCCATACTCTTCTGAATTCATAGTCCTATACTAGACACTCCCTGTGCTATCTTGATGTCCTATGTCCAAACCCTCTTCAACTTGGGGGAAAATTTTAATGAAATAGGCTCTGATCATGCCATTACCATCTCTCCCACACTGCAAGCTTCTAGCTTTAGGATCTTTTATTTACCTTTTCTTTTTATTTATTGGCTGTTGAAAGGTAGTTGAGAGGAATTCGAGGGTTTCAGGACTTGTCTGCTCATTTATCTGGGATCCTTTTTCTTACAGTGGAAACGTATTAGTGGTGAAGAATGCAAGGCTGCTACTGCTAAACAAATATACTTCAGCACCTTTTACAACATCTAATTAGATTTTTTTATGACCATGTTGTTCTGAAACTACACCGCAAGCTATCAGATAAAATGATCTATTGAGCCCCCTGCCTCCAAGTCCTGAACCAAAGATTGAGTATTAGTTGAACAAAACTGAGCTATAAAAAAACAAGCTTCATAGGAAGATCAGCTAATTATACCATTACTGGAATTTAAATGCATTGTCTCCATTGAATTTATTTGCACCTTAAAGGATAAATCATCTTTCTCATTATTTGGAAAGCTTTGAATAACTGGGGGAGAGAAAATAAATGCGTAAAAGGCAACTTCTTGACATTCTTGTCAATATACATGTTTGGAACTGACAGCATGAGGAATTGCAGTATCAACTTAAAAAATGAAAATCCTCAGGGCTCTGAAAAGATAAGATGAAGACAGTAGCATCTGCATGCCAGGGCTGTGATATATGAATCCTTCTAACCATTATGGGACAATCAGTGACTGCCACACACGTTTCCTTTGGAACATCACCAGTCAGAATAATTAGCGTGGTCTTTTTTTTTTTTTTTTTTTTAAAAAAAAGGTTTCTTATAATGTTGGGGGAGTTGGCATCTCTTGATTTGACACCCGTTCCTTTGCAAGCAAATGATTGCACAAGTGGATAAAAACTCTGGCGTAGTTTTTCCGTGGTCAGTTTTAGGAGGGAAATCTGACCAATGCTGTGCGTTGCAGGGTAATACCTTTACTAGCTTATCTCCAGCTCACTTACCTTGTGTTTTCCGTGACTTTGCATACCAGGCTAAAAGAACTGACTAGAGCAGACGAGTAATTGCAAAGCCAATCTAAATAAAAGGGAAGAATAAAGCTTACTATGAGACATGCATAAAAGTAACTGCTGTTCTCCTAGGTTCCAGTGACAGGCTGAACTTAACCCTCCAAAGATGAGAGATTTAAAATGAGACTGTAGTGCTTCCATGACTTTCCTGTTTGTTTTAAAGTCTTTGACCTTTGATTTCATACCTCAGTCCAGTCCTCCAATGGGGTGAACACTCCTGCAGTCAGTGCAAGGTCAGCTGGGTTAAGGACCTCAAGCTCTTGTTCCAGGGGAGTTGAGGACACTCAGGCCTTTGCAGGATTGTAATGTAATGTGGTGGAAGCAGACCCGTGCGGACTTCCGGTTGTGTTTCCGGGTAGCAGTAACCAGCTAGAAAACTAGAATTTTGTTCCACAAAACATCTTGGAGAGTTCACGTTTCTTTATTCCACATCGTCAGAACCAAAATGAAAACTACATCTTTCCAAATGCTCTGCAAAAGAGAAAATCCAATGAATTTCAGGAGACCCAGTTTCAAGTCTCTGCTCCAAGCCCACCCTGGTGTTCAGATCCCTACTCTGAACTTGTGTCTCCCCTATTCCAGGAGAATGCCCTCATCATTTGGGTTGGTTTCGTTCTTCATTTTGACCAGAACTTTTCCGTGACAAACTTTGAAAAACTAAATCTAACCTGGGAAGTTTTCGTGAACAGATTTAGTTTGATGAAGTGACATTTTTCTGAAGGGAAGAAAAAAACCGAACATTTTGCTGAAAAAAAATTGCCAACCAACTGCTGGGTCTGTATTTCACTTGAAGTTTTATATATAGAAACATGTACAGCATAGTAGGATTGGTTTTATTTGTGATGCTCGCACAAAGTTCTTTCTGATCTGAACATGACAACAGTTTTTGCAAATGGGGTGCCTTCTGTTTAAATACAACACCGGCCCTTAACTCCAATGGACCTTGTAAAGCTTCTCACTGATTATGGAATTTATTGAAAAGCAAATGCAATATAACGTACTCACGGGATCACTATCAAAATGCCTTAAAGTGTGCCCAAGGGTACTGTTGTTTGACTAGCTTTGGTTGGGCAACTAGGTTTTGCTGGTTGGTTGGTTAAGATAGGATTCACAATATTGACTTCATGAGAGATTTTATTCTGTATAGATTCTTTTCCTGTAAGGAAGGCTTAAATATGTCCCCTGGCTCTTGGTTGTCTTGGCATTCACAGAAATCCTCAGTCCCAAGCTAGTCACCTGGGTTCCACGTGTGATGCAAGCGATTTACAGAACTGACTCCTAATCAGAGATTTGACACTGATTCCTAGTTGCCAGAACCGAAATCTATGCGTGACTTTCTCCAGTGGTAAGTGATTTATTGTCTGGTTGAAGGATAGAGCCCCTTTATGAATAAGACTGTTTCTGGTAGGGATGGCAGCATTTGCTCACAAGTTCCTTTCGCTGGCTAGGAAGGCCGTGGGTCAGATTAGCAAGTTTTCAATGAAAACTCGTCTAGGACACCCAGAACTCGGTGGAGTTATTGACTCTGCTGTCAGATTGGGTTCCCTGGTCTGTTCTGTGGGCTAGAAACTGGAAGATCCCTAATCGCTGCCTTAATGAGGGATCGGTCTGTCCAATGAGTGTCTGGGTTGTGTTGTCCTTGAGCTCAACATTGATGCCCAAGATCAGGCCCAAGTCTGACTGACTATGTGGGCTGAACCACAGATGTCTGATGAAAAGCCTAAGGGGGCAAATGAGATGATTTTTTGGGGGGACTTTATCAATATCATTGTTTGTAAAATACTCCAGGACAACAAGGTGTCAGTGAGCTCCTTTTCTCTGTGGTAGTCAAAGCATAAAAGAGCATAAAATCTATCTTACCTTTGGCTCTTGATTCACCTGTGAGAGGAATGAATTTTAATGATGTTGTCTTACCTGAGGCATCTCTCTTGCATTTGCTGTTTGCAGAGAAAATGCATGCAGTGCTGCCTTGTTTCTTCTCAGCTTGTGATGTACCAAGTGTCCTGGATGAAGGTGAACTTGCAGGGCTGTCTAGCTAGGTTTCAGTGATGCAGACCATGTCGAGTGCTTTGCCAACAATGATGATTATTAGCAGCAGTTCTTACATTGATCAACACTGGCTTCAGCTTGTGTAACTTTGTGCTGTCTACTTCCAGGTTGAGTCTGGGTAGGGGATTTTCTACTGTACAGGTGTTTTGAATGTCTGACACCTTTTGCTTTCTTTGCAGGATATGAGGATTGGGGCCAATGATGCCAGAAGGGGCTTTATTTGTTTGGTCTCACTGAGCCCAGTGCTATCTTAATTTATATAGCGCCTTCCATGTCCAAAGGGCACAAAGTGCTTTGTATGTGGTGAAGAATATTTTTTTCCCATGAGGCTGACATGCTACCTTTGAAGTGGTGAAATGCATTTGACAGCAATTCAGTTGCTGACTTATCTACCTAAGATTTGTCTTTGGAGGAACCCAAACCAAGCAAGTAGGATCCCATCAAATGATTTGTTTTCTGCATTCTTCCCAATTCTTATCTCTGTGTTCAACCATCTGTTATATCGTCTACTAGGAGCTCCTCACTGCAATATCCTAGCATCTCATAGCTGTGACTTCTGGCCTCTCTTACGCACAGGTGTTATAGCTCCTTATTTTGTACAGCTAATGCATATCTGCAGACCATAAGGTTTCTTTCTCTGCCTGCCACCTCTACCTACTTGCCCCAACCATTGGCTTAATATGATTCTGCTACTATGTACGTACGTACCTTGATTCATCCAACCCTTTCCTGGGGAACAGCACAGGGTACAAATGTGAGTCAACACTGTGTATGGGCCTAAGGTGAACTGCTGTGTGTCTCAAGTGTTTAACTCTTTGCATGTTTAGCCTCTGGCAAGTACACAAAGAAGCAGAGCACGTGTGTCAGAATATGCATATGCCCAAATATTATTCTCCTCCTTGGACTAATAAGGGGCTAAGCTGCATGTTCCCTGCACAGGCCTCTCACTCTGTGATGAACGGTTCTCAATAATGCAGAACCAAGCTAGTTCTCTTCTGCTCATTTTGCTCAATATCCTTGGTTGACACTTCTGTGGTGAATGTACCATACCCCACCGGGGATTATGGCCTTGGATGCTGTCTAACCGAGCAGGTTGCAGTTATTCCTTTATTTAACTTCTAGTTCAATATGGCAGAAGAAGAACGGGAAATGCATCTAAATTCATCAGCTTCATCTGTATTTTCCCTTGCAACCTACTGTGTTCAGCCCTTCTTTCCAAGTGCAGTGTCACGTGCAAAACCCTGGGCCTCAACTCGGAGCAACATAAGCAGTCAATCCCAGGCTGAGTTCACTTCCATTTTTGACTTGCATGTCATTTAGCACATCTGACATATGTGACACAGGTAAACCCTTCACCTTACGTTGGTTTTGACACAGTAAGCTTGGTTCTGTCTCTCAAATTTGTCTCTCTTTTAAATCTCACCTATACGTCCTGGGAAGGGTCTCTCCTCAAGTAGTAAACATGTATAACTTTTTGGGGTTTTTTTGTTTTGTTTTGCATAACAATCTACATGATTGCCCTAGTTGCCGAGGCATTTGCCCAGTGTCCAGCATGGCCAGTCTCTGACACGAGTACTTTTTTTCTTCTTAGTTGGCAGGAAATGTCACTAAATGTTGTAACTGGTAGATTTCATGGATTTCACAGACATTCAGGCTGGAAGGGACCCCAGAGGATCATGGGGTCCAGCCCCCTGCCCAGGGGCAGGAAGTCAGCAGGGGTCATAGGATCCCAGCAAGATAAACACCCAAAAGTGTCTTGAAGGCATTCAGGGTAGGTGCTTGAACCACCTCTGGCGGCAGTCTGTTCCAGACCTTGGGGGCCCGGACAGTGAAGAAGTTCGTCCTTATGTCCAGCCTGAAACGGTCGCAGAAGAGTTTGTGACCGTTCGATCTTGTCATCCCTTGGGGCACTCTGGTGAACAGATGTTCCCCCAGATCCTGGTAAGCACCCCGATGAACTTGTAGGTGGCCACCAGATCACCTCTGAGCCTGCGCTTTTTCAGGCTGAAGAGTCCCATGGCTCTCAGCCTCTTGTCATAAGGTCTGTTATTCTGACCTCTGATCATGTGCGTGGCTCTCCTCTGCACCCTCTGAAGCTTCTCCACATCCTTTTTGAATTGCAGAGCCCAAAACTGGATGCAGTACTCGAGCTGCGGCCTCACCAAGGCCGAGTACAATGGTACAGTTCCATTCAGTGACCTATATCACGTCAGAAGCCTGTGTTCATGGGAATAAATGATATTCAAGCCTAGATAATTAAGAGTTATAGGCTGGATTCAGGAGACCTGACTTCTATTCCAAGCCCTGCTTCTAACCTTGTGTGACGCTGGGTGAATCGGTTCATCTTTCTGTGCCTTGGTTTTCCCATCTGTAAAATGAAAGTGATGATACTTGATCTTCTTCGTAAAGAATTTTGAGAGTGTCTGATGATCTATGGGAGCTGATTGTGCTATTGGAGTTGCACTTGCATTGCTGAAAGGATAATTTGGGAAGAGACTTGGGCAGAGGTTCCTTTCAGGACTCTGCCGTGCAGTGGTGGACCAAATGTCTATGCTCCGGTTCAGTTAGGGAACATTTATTTTCCTTAAGAGTTACATAGCTCTCTGCCTGTTGGTATTTGAGTATTTCCTGAAAATGCAATCAGCTGGGGTGAATCAATTCGCTTGCAACCTTGTTCTCATTAAGCTTTTAATGCATTTTCTTTTCCTATTCATTGGAGCTGCAGAGGTATTATCAGTCCCTTGCCCTCCCCTTCTCTCTCCCACTCCAACAATGTACCAGAGAATCCTGAAAGCAACATTTTCTTATGTCAATAGCATATATTTTTCACTCTCTTCTGTTGATTTTTTTTCTTGACAGTACATTATTTTTTCCATGAATAGTTTGAATTATTTTGTTTTGCATTTATTTGCTTTTAATATCCTCTTCCTTTATGCTTGACCTTAGCTTTTCCAGATAGCATTCTCCTTTCATCATAATATTTTATTTATGTTGGTTTTGGTGGATTTTGTGATAATGTTTTTCTTTTTTCAGTTCTTTGATGATTCAAACCTTGGTAAGCTTGGAGTCCCTCCCTCCTCTTGCACAATTCAATCTTGCTTGGCCTGCTTTTCAATATGCTGTATTTTTGTTCTCATGGCAGGGAGATGGAGAAAGGGAAGTGGCACAGGAAACATGAAAGCAATGAAAAAGATTGGCAGCAATGGGAGGAAAAATTTCAAAGTGAGGTCTGCACACAGCACTGCATGTCAGGATCATTTGAGTTCTAATGAGTCTTTTCTGTGGCTCTGGATACATCACTTAACTTCTGCTGCTGTTTCCCCATCTACAAATGGGATGGTACATGGTCCGAATAACATTTGGAAGACAGAAATTGTTACATCACTGCCAAGTATTCTTATTTATTATTGAAGTCCAGTAGCATTGACAATCCAGGTCTCAGAGAATAAGGCATTTTGTGAAAAAGCATCTTTCACATGGCATTTGGTGGAAGATAACACCAGTCTTGTAGGGCTGTGCGACGCTTCAGTCCCTGATTCGATTTGGTGGAGATTTTGTCCGATTTGGTGGCTGAATCTCCAAATCTGAATCGAATCAAAGGACCCTTTAATCTCTCCGAATTGAATTGGAACCCTTCAAATCGATTCAGAGAGATTTGGAAAGATTTGGATATAGACACAGCTTTAAATGTCTTTTCTACACACCTCTAGGTAACAGGTGGCTCGTGAGTGTTGTGATGCTGGGGTGCATGGAGCGTCCCACAGGAGCACAGGGGGCTCCCCAGCATGTTCAGCAGCAGACCCAGAAGTGGACCAGAAGCACTTCCGGTCCACCTCCGGGTCTGTTGGGCAGCGCACAGGGTGTCCCCTCTAAACCCCCCCCCCACCCCCGGCACAGTGACTGGTGCCTCCTGGGTCTGGGGGGGCACCTGGGGTCCCCCTGCAGCTGATTGCTGAACTGGGTGGGTGTGGGGAGGCCCCCAGTGTGCTTCCTGGCAGACCCGGAAGCGGACCAGAAGTACTTTTGGTCCACTTCCGGGCTCGCCACTGAGCATGCAGGGGGCCCCCTGCACTCCTGTAAGATCCTCTATGAGCCCCAGCATTGCAATGATCATGAGCTGTGCTGGTACCTTGAGGTATGTAGAAAAAAACGTTTTAAAGCCGTGTCTACGTCTGAATCACCAATTCTCCTAATCAGCATCGTATCTTCAGATTCGGATTCGGATTCAGCCGAATGAAATCAGGGACAGTGATTTGAATAAAGCAATCAAATCGCTGTCCCCGATTCAGCCGAATGAAATCAGGAACAGTGATTTGAATCAAGCAATCAAATCGCTGTCCCCAATTTGGGCTGAATTCGAATCAAATGGGACCCACTTTGCACACCCACCCCTATACTCTTGCCCTTATCAGTGGTTCTTCTCTGTTAGAGCATGGTACGCAGGTGAAGAACATTGTGGGAAATGTCAATTCCATGATCTGTGTTGCATCTACTCTGAGAACTTATGTAAGGTAGTCCTCAGTCTTATTTGAGTGCCTCACAATCCTTATCCCCTGGGGTATTTTCTGCAGTTTACAGGTGTGGAACTGACTCTTAGAAAGATGAAGTGACTTGCTTGATAATGGCATCCTGAGAGATCCCAATTTTCTGACCACTTCCCTAACAGGTGGACCCCATTGCTATTTGGGCTGTTGTTGATTTTGGAAAATTATATTTCACTTTTCCAGTGCTGTCGTCCAAGTGCTCTGTGTGGACTAAAATATAAACAAACTGTCAAGGACTGAATCTTTAACAAAACTAAAACTAAAAAAAAAAAGCTGCTGCTTCTCAGTACTCAGTTTTGGGCATTTAGGCCCCTGGCAGGCACTTAAGATACAATTAACCAGTTAATCATGTTGTAAGTGGCAACCCTGCCACATACTGAAGTTGTTAACGGTGTGATAAAACAAAGAATAAGCCACAAAGTTGGTACAGAAAGTATGTGTAATAACTTTGTGGCTGATTCCCATCAAACCTTAAATTGAACATTGGCTACTCCCATTGTCGGGATTGAACCTCAGAGAAGCTGGCTGGCATTCCCAGCTATGGGAGCACTGGACCCCTGGCTGGTGCAAGGGGGACCCTGAGATCATGATCCTGAGTTCCTCTTGACTGGCAATTGCATGTGATTAGGTACTGATCCCTGATCCTACCAGCGTGCCTCCTGCCATGCACGTGTGATGTAACAGGAAGCACCATTGTTGGGATCACAGATCAGATCCCATTGCACCTTAGTTACTTTCAGGATCAAAACTGCAAGTATCACAATAGTATATTGCTATAGTGCCTTAAAATGAACAAGAATGAGTGATATCTTCCATGTTGCTGGGTTTTTGGTTGTAGCCGTGTCGGTGTAAGGCCATAGGCAGCCAAGGTTCTTTGAGTAGATGTGATATTTTTTATTAGCCCAACTGAACGAGTAGTTGGAAATAGTTCTTAGCAAGCTTTCCAGTCTCTGCAGAGACTCCCCATGCCTGAAGAAGGGTGACTGCACTCAGAAGCTTGCTAAGAACTTTTTTCCAGCTACTCAGTTGGTCTAATAAAAGATATCTCATCTCCTCAGAGAACCTGGCCTGCCAAAGAAAGAACTGCACATATGACCCGTCTCTCTCACCCTGCGTAACTGTGAAGCAGTCTAGCACTTTTCTTACAACATGTCAAACTAGGGAGGTGTTTTTTATTCTTATTATCCCTAAAAATCTGGAAACATTAAGCATGTTTTAGTGTTTATTCTGTGATCTCATGGGTGTGACTAATGGCAGTTGTCATGTGTTTATTTTTCCTCTTTGTGATTTCCCAGCATTGATTTCCATGCTTTAAAGCTGAGCAAGGGTTGGCTGGGTCCGAATATCTGCAAAAAGTCAATGTAGTAAGCAGCATCAGCAACAAATATTGCTCCCCTTGGCCCAGTGCAGTACTTGTTAATTTTTACTCTTATGCTTATTGAACTGTGTTCAGAACCAGAATGTAATTTCCCAGCTAGAATATCCATATAAGCAGAGAGAGAGATTTTATTTTAAGCTGACTATGGGTTTGATCAGATGTGTGTGGGGAGGAATAGTAAGTATGAAATTACTACTTCAAAGTTATATATCACTGGACAACACAGACATCTAAAGTAGACTTATAAATGCAGCAAATTACTATTGGTGTTGAGTTCCATAGACGAAACATTTTTATATACCTTGACACAACTCATAGGCAATTCCTGCTGAGTACTTCCCGCTCGTCTTCGCTCTTTTAATGAATGGCTTGCTTCCACAGAAAACGTTTGTGGCCGCCCAAGCAAGTCAGTCCTTTCAGATGTTCATTTCAAATTGAGTATTCATCCCAATTTCTTGTTGTATTCCTTTATTAATGAAGGTGTCTTTTTGCTTTACCTTGTTAATTTATTTGCTTGCTTTCTTTCAACTCTTCTATAAAATATTAATAATATTGAACATTCACATAGATCTGAAAGCATTTCACAACTACTCATGTAAGCAAGTCCTAGCTTAGTTTAAAGCCAGGGGAAAAGATACGAGTATGTTCACGAAAGATTGCTGGGCTCAGCATAAACATCTGGTCTTCCTCTCTTGGTGCATAAGAGGAAATTAAAGGCCTGATATCTGTGATGGTCCTTTCCCACCTGTGGGCTGCTCTGACTCCAGCAATCTACTAATGATTCTAAATATCAATTAGAAATGTATTTAAAATTAATGCAAGTTATAATTTCCAGCATGCATCTGTCACCATAACCTGACTCAGGCTAAATGTAATGACGTGCATATTTTTATACAGGAATGGCAATTTGTCCAAGTTTTAACAAGAATGAATGCAGACAGAATTCTGGTTCCCCTCTATGAAATTTGCCTCGTTTAGACTTGCACTGTTGAAAGTACTCTAGTGCCCTCATTAAGGCCCCAAATTTTGGGTCTGAACATGAGAATGGCACAGATTGCTCAATTGTAAGCTCTGTGGCAGGGGCTGCTTTTTTTTTTTTTTATACATATTGCAATGACGATTAAAATAAACACCAAATTCCAGGACCAAATAGCAAGAAAGAAAAGGCCCATTTCACTAATCAAGTTTTTGCATTTATAAAGAACTTCTTGTCTGGAAGGATCCCAAATAATTTCACAGTATGGGCTGGATTTTGTATGTGAGTTCGGCTGCATTGGGATTGCAGGACTAGGCAATGTGTGTAAAAGAAAATATCTGAAGAGGGCAGCAGTTTATGTAGTGGAAAAAAAACACCTTTTCCCAATAGATGAGTATTAGCAAATACATCTTTTATGATTTCTGACATGGAGGAAAGGGCTCTGCTTTTCTGGAACTAATCCCACCCTAAGACCTATTTGCTTATCCCAGAAATAAAGGATGGGCTCTCTTGACGTTCTTCTGCCTCTTCTTGGTAATTTTAAACCAGAGGAAAGGTATGAAGTAGGAACCTGGTGGATAAAGAACAGGTGGCATTAACTTCTCTTGCCCTTGGTATACAATGTTACTACCAAGTAGGGAGGAGATTCAGGGACTTTTTCCCTACTTCAGATTCATGTTGGCAGGTTTGAGAGGTCCTTGATATTGGCCCTGTGCTGGGGGAATTTCATGCAAATTCCAGCCTAGGATTTCTTCAAAGATTTCAAAACAGACTTACCCAAAAAAACCCAGAAAGCACTGATGTGCCTGTGTTTCTAGGGCAACTTTTTCACTAAATCTCTTTAATTCCCATTTAAAATTGCAGAAAATGCATTTAAAAGAGTGACCCTGAACTATTTTTTCTGTCATGCTACATAAGCATAAAAGAAGCAAAAAGCATTTTGCTTTTGTTTTATTAAAACCCCTTCAAGGTCAATGGTTGAATAGGAAGGTAATTGGATTTGAGACACCATATGTTGTGGGATGTTTATGACGTCCCTAATGAATGGTACAAGGTGTCACTTGTTCCAAATAATGTTGACATTAGCATTGAAATGATTGCTGACACTTAAAAGTTTAGCTAAGGAAAACTATTTGCAGGGAATTTCTCCCAGTCTTTTTATGAAGACTTTGTAGAGGGGTATCCACTCCAAATGGAATGGGCAGCTGACCTGGCTTGCCCCTGGCTTCCTTTTCAGGACCACATGCCGCCGCCTTACTACCATTTCAAAATACCTTCTGATTCACAATGACAAGCCAAGATGCTAAAAGTATCACTCATGCAGTCTTTCTTATTAAGTCGTTCTGCCGCATTGATGGACCTCCTTGAAAAGAATCGTATTCCTGTGCTGGTTTTGCAAGTCCTTCAAGACTAAAGTCTGTTAAAAAAGAGCAAATAGTAAAGTTTGATTTTTTTTTTTTTTTTTTTCCTCCCTTGTATGCATGCTTCTACCTCATTGGACATGGTCCCTTGTTAAGCAATGTGTTGTGTCCAAATCCTTAAGCTTTACAGCATCTGAGATAGATACCTTGATTGTCAGACCCGGGGAGACGGCCATCTTATGTATCTGTCAGAACAGCAAAAGCATAACAAATTAACAGGGGCATAATGTACTGCCATATTTCTCGTCTGGCATTAAAAACATTAAAAAGTAATAAAACAGGTAACAACCCACATTGATCATTCAAAATCACCATTGTTTAACAACTGGACTCCATTCCCTTCCTGATGGTGCTTATCTTTTCTTCCAGGCAATCCAGGGAGCTACTATAACATCAGTCTTTTCCCAGTGATCAACAGGGCCCAAACCAAGCTTGGTAGACCTAGATGCAGACTTTTGATTTTGCTGTTGGCTGATTGACTTCAAGGCTAGATTTTGGTTCCAGATTTCTCAAGCTGCCTCTTATAACTGGGTAAAGCTCTGGCGAGGGTTTATACCCGTCTTACTGTTACAGCGGGCACCGTTTTTCATTAGAAACAGGAACGAACTTGTAGAGTACCTTAATTGTGCCTGAAAACATTTGGATTGATTTTAAATCAAATTGTGTATTTGAAATATTTTGGAACCCAATTTAATGGAGCCCAGCTTGGATTCTCCTCCTTCCTCACTTCCTGTTTTCGCTTCACTCCTCCCACTTCCTATTTTCTTCATTTCTCTTGCATACTTTCATGCAGCACTTCCACCGTCTTTTTTAGTATTTTCCATCTCTCCACTTCGTCTGTCTTTTCCAGCTGTCACGTAATTCTGTTCTGTCCTGACCTCTCTACCCAGGATTCTGTTCTTCCTTACGTGAATTCTTCTGAGCTCTCTTGCTTCTGTGTATCTCCTTTTTTTCTTGCCCTTTCTTGTTTCTTTATCTTTCCTTATGGTGCATTTGTAGCACCCATTGCTTGTTATGAGTAGCTGAGAAGAGTGAGGTTTATATATATTTCCTCTTAGCTCTTCTCCTAATTCAAGACCAAATGGGCAAACGGCTATGCTTAATCTGGAGAGTCCTTGAGCAAGGAAGCTCAAATTCAGCTTTACTCTTTCATCTTGTTTAGTCCTTCCATTTGACTCCTCTTGTAGCAGAGCAAGGCATCGAGGAACAAATTGGCAGGATGGCTAGCAGGTGCTCTTCACCCACACCGATGGTTTGTCCTTTGAAGAGAGGCTCTCCAACATTAGTGACTCCACCTCCATCGGTTTTCTCCAGTCTTTTATTTTCAAATTGGGGCTTGATCTTAAAGCTTTAATAGGAGAGGAAAGGAAACTGTGAATCTTTTGTAGGTGGTCATCTTGCTTATCACAAGTGGTCTCAGGCTGTAAATAGCTAGAGGCCACTTGATTCCTATTCAAATGGTGGCCCAGATTTTAACATTAGCTGCAGTAGGCATTGCTGTAATCAAAAATATGTTTGTAGCATGAGCAGGCATATTCCTCTTAGCTTTAATCTAGCCAGCACAGGTACGAATAGCAGTGACGACAGAACAACATGGACTTCAGCTCAGGCTTGCAACCCGACTGCCTACCACTGGACCTGTCACAGCCACTGTTAATCATGCTGGTTTGATTAAAACAATTGTAGGTGCACGTACCTTGCACTTCCATTTGGGGTGTAGATTCTAGATAAACTCAACAAGTGGCCTGTGGTGTTTCAGTGAGTTTCAGTCTAGCAACATGGAGAATCGTAACAGCATATCCATCTATTTTGGCTTTTTTTGATGGCATATTTCCACGGGCTGTGCAGAGTCTGATGGTAAGAGACTTGGCTTTCTTTCCGACTCACCACCTAAGGCATTGGTCTGTGCAGATGCACCTCCTGTGATATGCAGTACAGAGGAAAGCACAACAATCTTGAATGCCAATTACGAAGATCTGCTGGTCGCTTGCCATTTAATGCTCTGAATCCTTGCCTACAGAATTCAGACTGTGATTTGCCCTTTACTGAACGTACCAATAGGTTGCGTGTGTAATGAAAACCCAAAGAGAGTGTGATACCTGCCTTGCGAGGTAGCCTCTTTTATCTAATCATTTTCAATAAGTAAGTGCAGGACATGAAAAAGCTGACTTAAAATATCTGCTCGGAGAACAGTGGTCATGTGGTGCTATAATAAAAACACCTAATGGTCAGCTAATGAATAGAAGAACCTGAAAGCTAAGTTAATACGTGCTTGGAAAGCATGGGCTGGTTATGCTTCAGGTGGTAGTGATGTGGAGGAGGCAGGCAGGCTTGAGCAGGACTGAGAGCCACAGTCAAGAATTTCAGCCAGCGCCCCCAGGGAAGTTGCATTGCTACAACTGCGGCCTGGGCACCTTGCTAAAACCGGCCTTTGACACTTTGAGACACTGACTCTTTGGTACAGTAGGATTTAGCAGCCAGAGAAAGCCACTTGGGCAGCAGTTCCTTCGTGGAAGTAAACACCAAGGATTTGGTGATAGGAGGATGAATGCATTTCACTTGCTTTGAAGCAAGGATTTTTGTGGACCTGTATTGGACCAACTGCATGGTTGGGATAGACTTAGACAAGCTTTTGAATACAAACCATTCTTCATCAAGTCACCTGATGAAGGTCACTGCGCGACCTCATTCCCAGCCTACCTCTGCTTTGGGAAGTCTCTGGTTAGATGATGCAATGCCTATGTTCTTTCTATTCTGGATTATGCCATAAAAACTTAAATCTCAAGAGCAAAGCCGTAATTTACTTTCAGCTTGCACTCCTTAACGTTGTCTTCCTGCTGCTCTCGGAGTTTCCGAATGCCAGCACTTTAGTTTTTATGGGAAGCATTCCAGTTGAACACCTCCATTGGAGGAGAGGACAGCATTTGGGTGAAATGTTTGTCTATGGAATTACATTTCTGCAGCTTTGTCTGCAGCTCTTGGAACAGAAGCATCGAATGTAAATGTTTAATGAACAGGTCCCTCAGTCTGGCAAAACGTTGGCATCAAGTGTCTGAAAACATTGCTATAACTCATTACTGTCAGATTTTAAATTGTGCCTGAAAGGAAGCAGAGAGCTGAAATCAGCTTGCTGCTGTATATTATGCTGCTATATATTATTATGTCATTAAAGCAGAAATAAGGGGGAGGGGAGAAAGGGGTAATCTATGCTTCCTCATCATGTTTCTTTCAGGTTCTTTAGTGTATTTTGCAAACTTTTTTTCAGTGTGCTTGTCTCTTCTTATTCCCTCTTCATAGATCCTCAAGGCAGGTTCTTTGAGATATTTTAATATTTAATATGCCACTTTCCTAATACTGTCACCTGTTAACCTGTTACCATCTCTTATCCATGAGTAGTTTATAATGATTTATTTTCCAGTTTAAATCTGGGAATTATCCAGCAGATTTTGGAGAATGGAGAGTATGCCTTTTAAGCCACCTGCCAAAGCTGGTGGTGTCAAAGGTTTTTTCCACTTTCCAGTGGACCGACTTTTCCAAGGCATTCTGCTGACAGCCATAGCAAAACCCCAGCATGCTTTACTGGAGGAGGTAGCACGTTAGTTCGACCCGGCTCCGCAGCATCTGTATAGTTGCACGCTTCAGTGGGGCTTTTTTGCTCTTTTATCTAATAGCTGATTCAATCAGCTATTAGATAAAAGTGTCAAGAGAGTACTGTTGAAGCACCCAATCTATACAGACTTTGGGTGAGCCGGGTCAAACTACTGCAATGCTTCTGCTGGACATGCGTTGGGCTTGTTGCTGGGGGCGCATGGAGTTTTAGGTAAAGTGCCAGTTTTTTCAGGTTTTTTTTTTTTAATGCCTATAAACAGGCAAAAAGATTACCTTGCTTCACGGGTGACTGGTGACTCCTGGATCAGGGACAGCACATGCCCCCTCAGTGGCCAGTCAGTGATCTTGCTGACTAGGGCGGTGGGGGGTCATCCCCCCACGGCCGATTGCACCGACTGGTGGGGGGGTGCCAGCGGCACTTCTCCTGGCACCCCCCACTCCCTGGCTGGTGCTCACAGCAGGGCACTTGCTCCCGTCTGCCCCCCTGCCCGTTGCCTAAGTGGGGAGGTCTGGCTATTGGGGGTGCACCGGTGCTCTCGCAGGTGCATGTGCACCCCCTACGCAGCACCACTGCCTTGCTTAGACTTAATATGCTATAGCCTACTTTGTCACATACTAACACAATGTGAACATCTGATGAAGTAGGCTGTAGCCTATGAAAGCTTATGCCTTTTGGGATGAATTTGTCTTTAAGGCTACACACAGACATCACCTTTGTCCAGGGATAACCCATTTTATTTTGGGACAAAGTGAAATCATTGAGATGACCATGTTTGTCATACTGGGATAAATCTTAAAAAGGTTTTTGGGAGAAGATGTACTTTCAGTTTATCCTGGGACGTGGCAAAATTAATCTGAATGGTTATCCAGGGATTGCATCATTGACTCAATGGCAGAAAAGCAGTAATGCATTCAGCTGCACGCTAAATCCTCCTTAGAAGGGCAATGTGTATACATGCCAGCAGGGCCCTCCCTAGTGCATGGTGAATCAGGGCGACCACCCTGGGCCCTGCACTTTGGGGTGCCCCACGCTTCGACATCTGAGGGCTGCGGCAGATGTGCTGCCTAGCGTGAGGCTGCTGGGCACCATGGCTCGGCTTAGCTCAGGGGATCCCTGCCACAAGATCATCCCTGACCCAGCCCGGCCTGGCCCTCACCTCGGCTGCCCCGTGCTGCAGGCGGCCCCCGGGGTGGGCTGAGCCAGTGGGAGCACCCTCAGCACTAGCACCTCCTTTCCACTCTGCAGCCTGTGCTCTCTGATTTCCCCTGAGCCCTGCACCCCGCTAGGGACAGCCTTTCCTATTCTGGGACAAACGTGAGCACGACGTCTGTTCCTTGGTTAGGGTACCATCCTGCCAGTTCACTTTAAATCTGTTAATTTTCCCATACAGTGATTTACTTGCCCTTTCTCTTGTACTCAGTGTTGAGCTTTTACTTGCTCTGTAGGCTCTTGCCTTGGGAGACTTATACATGCATCATACATTATACACTGCTGATGAACTGCCATTTAAAGCCTTGCTTTTTGTTTTGTTTTGTTTTTCCTCACTGTTTAAGTATTGCTCTAAACAAGCCTTTAACTTGGGTTCAGTTTGGTATATCTTCATCCAGAGTTGAGCATCTCAATCAGCCCTTATTCCTGTTCCCAGAGCTAAGGATTAGAGTAGATTATTTATCAGTAATTTAGAAGTAGAAATAAATTACAGGGTGGTTGTAATTATCCCCAAATCAACCACCATGCACTTAGGAAAGTCGGTTTGTAACACTGTAGATTGCACGTCCAAGAAATCCAACCATATTAAGGTAGGATGCACAGTTGAGGCACTGCACAATCTTAACGGTAATGGCATGATACAACAAATCTATGGCTGTAATGAAAATGCTTTTATGCTCTTAGTTTGTGATTAAACTGATCTTTTAAAAACCAAACAAGATCCTAGACACAAACCCTTTGAAAGAGTGGAACATCTGCAATCTGGCGTAAAAAATTGTATTTCAGGCAAGCTTCCGGTCTGTTTGATAATGGCATTTCTGGCTAGGTGTCTTAGGTACCTGCCCAGAGACATTCATGTGTGCATTTCAGTTGTGCATCTGAGGTGCTCAGCTAATATCTGGGGGACTCTGTTCCCTTTTAATACCTTTCCCAAGGATTTTTCACTCTGTTTAAATGTTTAGGGATTTTTTTTTTCCTTAAAAGATTTATTATCCAGGTTTTCTTTTTTTTTTTTTTTGCCTCATGCATGTGCTCGACACATCTTTTGTTATTGGACATAGAGAATGCTTCCCAGCATTAGGCTTCACCTTATAAATGGCTCTTGTTCTTTGCCATGCAAACCTGTTCCTTGAATAATTTTACAGTGTGCTGCTGAAACCTGCAGTAAGCTATTTGCTAGTAAATGGGCCTGTCTTAAAACACTCTCTCTAACAAGGATTTGGCATCCTTCAAGCTTTGGATCTAGGGAGGAAAAGCTGGTGAGAAGTCAGGCAACAGAACTGCCAGTGCTGAGCTACCTAAAGAGTAGGGGGCCCTTGGGAGGATGCTTGGTTAAAAACCAACACCCCCCTCCCCACTAGTAAGAGTCATATGTGGGACAAAAAGCAGAATATTTTCCTTTGCTGTGTTTTCCATTTTTGTCATAAAACGCCCCTGCCAACATTTCTTTCCCTTGATTTTTGACCTTTGGGAAAAGTCTACCTCCTGCAGGGACAAGGAGCAACTCCTAGAAGAAGCTGGCATGGAAAACCTCAGGATTAATTCCAGCTGTGATATGAACCTGGGATTATCAATGCAAAACATTAAAAAGAAATCAGGAGATTGTCTGAAAAATCTTGCAGCCTGGCGATTTTTTTTTAAAAATTTGGGATTCTAATGACTTGTTTGCCTTCTGTTTTTTTTTTTTTTCCCCTGATTCCAGCAGCTTGGGCTTTAATAAAGGCAGAGAAACAGTGCAGTAGTAATGGTAAGCATTGTTAATAAGGGGCAGGAAAGGGTGCATTGTCTTCCCTGATCCTTTATCCCAGGTGTTTCAGTGTTTTCCAACTGTGGATTGGGGCACTGCTAAATGATAAAGGCCTGAAAATGCTGTTGGCAGCTAGAGTCCTGTTTTGGCCAGGCGTTTTGTGTTGCAGACACCTGATAAACTGAGTTAGTACAAACAAAACCTTTCCAAAAATTGTATAGGACAAGATTTGGGAGAGCATGCGGTTTCTTATAGGGAGCTTCAAGTCTCGCACTGAGACTGAAAGCCCCATTGGGCTTTAATGAACTTCTGGATTTTGTAGGTAGGATTACCTGGTAGATGGAGTTTCTTTTGGAACGGGGTGCTGTATCCTCCCACAGCGCTAAACCTTTCTCCTTGTTCTTGGGTCCCAGTGGAGGTTTGCTGTGGCTCCGTGAATGCCGATCACCTTGACTGTCAACACTGGTTTTCCTCTTCTTCCTCCAGAATATGTATTTTGTGGAAAAGTGAAAATGTAAACAGTGTGAAAGGAGGCTTTGAAATTCCCAGTTTATATTTTGTAATAAAATATTCAGGCTTTCATGCGGGCTCATTGGCTGTTTGCTTGGCAAATTGCGTTTCACACAGCTGGAATTGAACATCTGAGTGGTGAAGTCCACGATATTGTCAGGTACAATTACTGTCAAGATCTTTTACTTTTCTGGCATCATCCCAGAATGCTTACTCAACTGCATTTCCCCGCCACCCCCAACTGTCTTGATTTTTGTTGTTGTTCTTTTATTTAAATGAAAATAAAGAAAAAAAACACCACCTTAGAAATACGATTAACCATTACGTCTTCCCTGTAGAGTTTGAAGCAGGACCCCTTCCATTACTGGGTTTTCACGAGCCTCCAAATATTGAACTTTTGAAATCTCTTATACTAGTTTGGAGATTGGGCCTTAAGAGCTTTTAGCAGGACTAAGGACAGCTCCTGGCAGTAGGAGCCTGAATTTGATGGTGACCCAGGAGTTCCCTTCTAGTCCCGTGTTCCTGGGGTGCCATGACCCTCTTCCTGCTGCATGCTGACTCCTACTTGCTGTAAATCGGGCGCTTCAGGATTAACCTCAACACTCGCTCACCACAGCACATTTGCAAACCCTGCTCTTTTTAGTAGCAGTGAGCAGTCCTACCAGAACAGCACTAACAAATCAGCTGTTCTCCACTGCGGCATTCAGGACAAAGCTCTATTCAAGCTAAGAGGGAAAGCAATCGCCCGAAACACTAAGAAACGAAGTATCTTTTTTTTTTAACTTATCCGCAAGAAGAAAAGCTCCATTCAGCAAAAATGTGTGAAGCTTAATTTAGACTCTTGTCCATATTATTGTGCAGATCCCATGTTTGTCGGGAGCTACGGTGAGCTCTAATGCCACCTGCCAATGCTCGTCTTTTCACTGCTGATCCTGCGTGACCTATGACTGCACGACTAGTACAATAACTCCATCTGGCCCACCTGTGTGCTGTGACCGGCCCGGCAGGCCAGGTTCTCTTTATGCTTCTCTCTGCATCCCCGTAAGGTTTTTGTAGGCAAGTTCATGTATGTGCTGTGTGCCAACTGTGTTTTGGTGTAGCGCAGGGCTTAGCATTCTCCCATTTCAGGTTTTTTCATGTAGTGCTTTATGGGCAGAGAAACATGACAGGGCAGATCCTGTTCCACCTATTAGGCACCACAGTATGATTCTGTTACAACCTGTTCAAGTCCTGAAAAGACATCAGCACAGCACCTTCTGTAACACGACCATCTCACCCTTAAGACTGAGCTGCAGAAAAGCAGGTTAGAGATGCAAAAAGTTAGGTAGTAGGGAGCAGTGAGTACCCCACTTCTGAATGAACCGTTTGGTTTTTTTTTCCCCCCCCAGGGATTAAAGCAGGGTGGAATTGAATAATACTAAATCCTGAAATCCCCTTCTGTGCTCAAATGGGTGGAACAGAATCAGGCCCAACTGGTTTACATCAATGTCATTCACATTTATTTTGTACCAATTACATTGAGCTCTGAAGTGAGCAGATGACCAGCTGACGGTGCAGGCTGCTAGAGAAGAAGATAACAGATTGAAAAAACTGGCAAACCAGGTTGAAATTTTACTAGAGTTGCAGATGGGTGCTATATGTTTGCCATTGTAGCTTGATATTGTGACTTGTAATATTGATTTTTTTTTTTAACTGTGCATTTTTTTGCAGTGTAACTGTGTTGGAATATAAAAGATTCCAGTTTATGCTGGTGTAGGGCTTAAATATCTTGTGCCTGCAATCAAGGCACTTAGTCATGGCCTGGGTACCTGGAAGTCTCCTGTATTGGCAGTTCGGCAGTTACGCTCTGAACCAGGCTTTTGACATTTTGTGTCCGCTCCCAAGCATGGAAAGGCTTCATGTTACGACCTGAATTTCTCTGGATGTCCAGTGCCATTTGATGTTTGAGAGGTGGGCATGTGCTACAGCACTGGAATCATGATCTAAATGTTCTTGAAGTTTTGGGGCATTAGAGGCAGTCCTGATTTTGTACCGGACTGAAATACTCCCCAATGCTGAGATGCGGGAGATTGGACTCTGAGCTTTGGTTGGGTTTAGCTCTGCTACATTCTCTGATTTGGAAGACAAAAATCTTGTTGTAATTTGGATTAGTTCACTGGAAGCTTTGACAAATGCATCCATGTGATTACTAATTCCCTCTGTTTGCTTCTATATGCTGGCTTCACTTAATCCAAAATGCAGCATGAATCCACACTGGGACCAGCCTTTTTTATCATATCACTTCCTCTTTTTAAATTCAACCAGCTTGTCAGTACTAGAATTTATTACTTATGAAAAGTTTTATACTGGACACCTGTCTTATCTTTCCTACCTTCTGCCATCAGGCAAACTCAGGTCAACATCTGCCAGGTATTTGTCCAAAATATAGACCGACGCTTTTGGACTTTGAATCCTAAGAAACTTTGCTCCGCAGCTTGGAAAGAGGTTTAAGACAAGCCTTCCAAACCCTGAGACGAGTCAGTCCTATAAAAATGTTCCACTTGAAATTAAAGACCTCTGTGGTGATATAGAGACGTGCATGGGAAAGACCTGTGCTTTGTATTATGCGTACAGTTTCTGCTGACCAAACAGGACTAAAACTGTAATCTTGCTCTTATTTTAACATTAAGCCACAATGCTATAATAATTCCAGCAGTACTTATATGGTTTGACTCAGGTCTCTGCCCATTACTAATTAGATGCAAGGTGCAGTGAAGTTGGTTGAAAAGACTCACGCTGACTAAAATAGGCGATCAATCAAGCCTTGTGGTGCTGAGAATAGGCCACTGTTCTGCTACCGCCGGTGGCTGGAGGAAACGGTTGCTCTCTTTCCCTGTGACCTATGAAACAGGCAATATTCCCTCAACATGTATCCTAGCTAGTAAGCCTCATGTCCTTTAACACTGACTCCTCTGCATCTTCTACCCGAGTACCAGGCTTCTGGATGCCCTCTGTGCAAACGTGCCAAGGAGAATAGGGCTTCTTCCAGCTTTCCCTAGACCCATACAGTTGTTTAGGAGCAGCATTTAGTTTATCCTGGGTTCACTTGCTAATTCCTAAGCAACTGCTAATTCCTAATTAGCATAATCAACTGATGATCGCAATCGCTTTTCACAACATTTCATAGATGTACTTGACAAGAGCATGCAACTTACAGGAGGTGGCACTTTGCCATTGCTCGAAATGGCCAAACAGCTACGAGGACATCTCAGTGTGACACCCCTTGCAAACTGTACTGCCTCCTCCTGCTTAAGAACCAATAATGTGTTTGTCACATGCAGGTCAGTGGGGTTGCAAAGGGATCGATCCATTGAGTTGAGGTGTTCAAGTTTTTAATTGGTCTCAGTACTCACAACTTCGACACTGCAGTGTTTATTTTCCCATTACGTATCAGAATCCACACACCTGGGTTAATAATGTTGACTGGCATATAATTGAACATTGGTAACCAGTTACAGATATCTACTGACACCTTTCACCAGCCAGCTGCCAAGCTCATAATACATGGGAGTATCAGTTTCATCCATAAAGAACTTACTCCAGGCCCCTCAACCACCTTTGATGTTTTGGAAAAAGTGGCCTTTTTTACTCATTTGCCTGCAGAGAAAAGCCTTGCTAGCTACTGAGCAGCTGTCAGCACTGCAGGAGGTCTCTGTGAAGAGATCTTTACTCGTTCCTCGACTGCAAACTTAGGCCTCATCTTACTTCTGGCAATGGGAACTCGCACAACGCGGGTTTGGCCATTTGGAATACTCCAGCCATTCGAGTCCCACTTCCGGCTCTGTCAGCTGGGCCGTTTCTGCTATGGACAGAGATGTCATGACAGCTTGTAGAGAGGGAAGGGTGGTTACTTAGGGCCCAGCCCACTGAAGGCTTGAAAGATTATCACTATAACATACAAGAAGGTCAAACACGGGCTACAAGAACTTGTTAAACACATTTATTGAGTTCTTGACAGTAACCAAACACAGTGAATGACCGTTATAAACAAGAAAAAGGCATTAGCTTTTACTTGGTAAGCTCCTGCTATATCTGTAAAGAAAATATATCCTTCTCCACCAATTTACAAGGTTGAATTTGTATGGCCCAATAATGGACTCAACAGAGGAAATGGTGATTTTAAACCAAGACATTTTTCATTTGCTTTCCACTTCTGGAGCCTAACTCTTATTAACGACGAACCGTAAAGCAGAGTTAAAGTCACACTCGCTTTGTTAAATGCAATCTAGTTTGCCATCAACTCTGCTAAACTGGCTGCAAACAAACAAATGAATTCAAAAAGGAAAAGGAAAAGAAAAACATAAATAGTGCAGCCACGAGTGCTAGAGGCGTAATCTTTTAGAAAGGAAAAACAAACCAAAACAAGTGAACTAAATTAATTTGTTAAAGACATTTATTGAGTTGTTAACAGTAACCAAACACAATGTATGACCTTTGTAAAACAAGAAACAGAAAATGGATCAATTCTGATCTTGGCAAGTCCTACTACAGATATGTGACAAAGAGGGAAATATTTCAATTTCCTTTATATTCTCCAGTGAAATATTTACAATACTTATCTCTCACTGTCTGTCCTTTTTTATTAAATAAACAGAAGGATCATAACCTAGAAATGTTTCCTCTACAGTCTTCTTGTTCTGTCTTGTCAGTATCCATTAATAATAGTGATATAATGAGAGCTTTCCAAGGGTTACTTGGCACACAGAACACAACTCCACTTTGATGCTGTACCGAGCCACCTTTTTTTCTTTTTCTTTTATTTTTTTTTTAATTTTTTTTTTTTTTTAATTTTGGGGGAGGGGGCAGAGAGGAAGAATTTCATATATACAAAGGCTGAAAAGTCTCTTTTTGTGACGCTAAATTAGTTCAGGAAAACTGTATCAAAATTGTAATCACATTTACTGTAGTTATTGTCTTTTTTTTTTTTTTTTAATTACCACTGATAATATGTATGAATTTTTAGTTGAGTTTCCATCATGGCAGCTCTTTTCTTGCAGCACGTTTCCACGTGCTGTGATGAATCCAAAGAGTGAATGAGGCTGGGTGCGTTCTAGATTATATCAATTCACAGTCGTAGCATTCCACTGAGGTTAGGGATTCTTCCTGCTATGTCCTTAATTACTTGAGGAGCCATTCATTTACTGAAAGAAACAAGTGACAGTCAGGCTTCCAGAAACACCGAATATGAAACAGCCTGGTTTAAAAACCAACCAAACAAAGTACCAGGCAGTAGTTGCTGAGTAATTTCAAAATGAAGACTCACGGTTGCAACAAATCAGGGCTATTCAACTTTTTAAAATGAAAAATGGTCTGTTTTAATTGAGGGGTTGTAAGATTTGCACCCCATCCCTCCCCCCAGCATTTTTCATCTTGGGTAAAATTGGGAAATGAACAGTTGCCATTTATTTTATCAGGCTTTTTTTTTTTCCTTGTCTTTTTTAATTTTACACTGTCAGCAACAAAAATATTGAGGAGGGGAGAGCACAGAAGTTGAAAACACCCCAATACCCAAGCTCCAAACTAGAAAAAATCCAATATAGGAAACATTTTTTGGCATACAGAATATTTGTTATTTTTCAAGATACCCACCCCCAACACACTTTTTTTCCAACATCTTTATCATAAGCATATCTGCAGCTTTCCTGTCTCCTAATGTTTTACACATGTGTTTATCAGATTAGCACACTTCTCCTATTAGATATAGGAGCATCTAACTATTCAGGTCAACTGTCTGCTACATGTACATCTTTTCACTTTTAAGGCTATACATTTTTTTTTTTTTTATTAAAGTTTATTCTTGTGATCTCTGCAGAAAGAGCAGCTCTGGGTGAGGGAGTTGGATTCTATTCCAAGTCCAGTAGCATGAACAAAGATCCCCAAGTAGGCTCCAAATGCATAGCATATGCTATTGGTAATGAAGAAACCAGCCTGACAGTAAGAGTTTGCTGGCTCGACAGCTGGAAAAAAATCATAATTTTACTTTTCCATATTACATCTGCTCAATTTAAACTGCTGAAAGATAATCAGCCCGGACCCTCCTGATACCAGTTTTATGGAGTTACCTTTCAGAGCAGGAATATATGTTGGCTCCTTGCAACATGTCCTGCAATTCTTTATTTATGGTTTTACTCTGTTCATATCAGACCCTGGCAGTGACATGAAATGACTTCTAGTGGAATTACATTTTGATTCTTATTTGCACCTGCAGCATCTGGGGGCTGGACTAGGTGTCCTTCTGAGGTCCCTTCCAGCCCTACTTTCCTCTGATGTCTTTTTAGAGAAAACAATTTATAGCTAGAAATTATTTTCTGGACAGGAACTAGAATGAAGTGTTGGGACATGTATCACTATAAAACACCTCATTTCAGGTTATTCACATCCTATTCCACCTGTTCATATGCTGATTTGCTTTTGTGTGTCCCATCAATAAAACATGATTTAAATCAGCCTGCACTCCCTTTTCTGGCTCTGCAGTGGTTGCAGTTCTATGTGTTTAAAGCTTAATGTTTAAATAGCAGATTTAACAATATTTTAGACCAGTGGTCTCCAAAGTGGCGTGCATGCAAGACGATCCATTGGGGTGCGGGAAGAAAATATTAGAACTTCTCTTTATATTTATATAAATATACATATATTGGGGGTACACGCTCAAAAATGTTTTTACTGATAGTGGTGCATGATCAAAAAAAAGTTTGGAGACCACTGTTTTAGACAGTCCAGTAGGACAGATTGTTTTTCAAGACGCTGGGTCTACATAAGACCTTTCTTCTCTTGCTTTTTTACTTTAAAGTGTGCAACAGAATCATTCAACTCTTAAAAGAAAATCCTATACTTTGGTCTAGCCCATTGATCACATTTTTTTTCATTTGCCTTGGGGATCATTGTTGATAACTGACACTTTTTACCCACCCACTCTCTTGATATTGAGAACACCTCTGCAACAATCTCATATCCTGGTAGGTTAAGAAATGCCCGAGGCATATTATGGCTCAATTGTGAGCCCCCAACCAGGCCCACACAAAACTTTATCATCAGGCTACTGGGCTGGTCCTCTATTTGTCTGTTGTACAGAAAAAAACCCATCCCAGCGTAAGCATTTGTGATTGCATTATACCTCCAAAAAGTTCAATCACACTCCCATTAAAGATCAGGACTGACACATCCCCCATTTTCCCAGGTCAGTTAGAACATTCTTTGTACTATGGAGATGCTTTAAGGCCTGCCTGCCTTGTGAAGATACCAAATAACTTTTTCTAGCTGTCTTGGCAGTGCAACCATTGATTTATACACTTGCCTCCAAAAGGTGCTGCACATAATGATGTGCCTAATTGGTGGCATGCTTTGGGAGCTCTGCATAGGCACAGAAAATATTATTGAGATTGCTGTATGTAAAACATACCTCTATACTGAAGTTTCTGTGCTCTATTGTTTGGGCAATCTTTTCCCTGTAAACTAAAGTTGATATTAGTTCGGATACATCGATTGTTGAGAGGCTGGACTGGTCTGAAATTGTCACTCATGCTCAGAAATATCTGTGATGGTTGATTCTGGCTTAGTAGTCGTAAAGAATGCATCTACACAAAATACAAAACAAGGACTTGTAATACTATTCTTCATCATTAGTAAACACCACCATCCCAAATTAAGTAACAGAATATATTATTATACATTAAAATTAAGCCAAATTTATGTGATTTGGCATCAAGGGGAATTTCCAGGGATGCATTAAAGGCAAAGGCCATTCATTCATGGTAACCCAAAACACTTTGCAGGCTACATGCAAATTACTTAAGGAAATTATGATCAAGAAATAAAAGGAATCCAAAGTTCTACGTGGAGGCAGCAGCAGATGCAGAGAACATGAACTAAAAGGCATGGTGCTAGCAGCCTTGGAGGCTGCAATCCTTTTTATCCTCTGATTCATCTCTTTTGCTTAGCACCACTGTAGTTATCCTCATACTGGTACTCTAAGGGGCTTTCCTAACTTAGGACACCCTTATGGGCCAATCTCTACCCAGTGACCCATTGTGAAGGTGGTTTTTGCCCCAGGGACACTTGCATACTGGCAGCTGGACTACAACCCACCACCTAGCTAACAAGTGGTAGTGGCTTTCCAAGTAGCAACGAAGATGGCTGAAATTTTTCAGCTGAAACCTCTTGTAACTGAGAAATGCAGGTTCACACCAACCAACACATTTTGTGAATTTCTGCAGAGAAATTCCACAAGACAAATAAAAGGCTGCATTTTGATGTTTTCAATTCTAAATGAGATTGAATTGTATCGCTCTGGGGTACAATCGAAAGATAAAAAGACTTTTGGTGAATTATTATTGCCTCTGATAGCTACCAAGTTAGCTTAAGTATGGACTAACCAGAGAAATCCAGCGTGGTTAATGACATCAACAAGTGGGTTTTGCATTTTTTGTAATGGTTACCAGGGAAGTCTTTAGTTTTACATCAGTTTTCAGTCCAAGTATACTGCATAATTAGTAAGTATTCCATGAAATCAATTTGCAGTGCTAATTGTGTAGGATGTAACTATGCTATTCAACCAGAAAAGCATGACAAGGAATAGGTATCATGAGATTATGCCCCTTGGGTACTCCTGCAAGCTACAGAAATATTCGAATCCTCATGTTGTACATTACTTCTGGAAAGTAACAAACACGTTTCTTACAGAAAATGTGCTTCATGTTGGCTTGGAAGTTTAGAATGTGTAATATGTATCGTTTTTTCCCACTGAACTGTGTCATTCTCCTAAATTAGTCCTAATTCTCTGAATCCATGCAGAATTGGACAGAATGAATACTTCATGGTTAAAATGGGTTTCAAGCTTCCTTCAGACATCTTATTTGCAAAGTGAATATGATTTGAAACCCCCAAATTATTTTGAGAGCTGATTTCTCACCCTCCCTTTCCTTATATTTCTCAGACCAAATTACCCCTGCTGTTTTACTACAGTGGGGGAGGGCAGGAAGTGTTTTTATTATTCCCTGAAAGTTGATGTAGTGAGAAAATAGCTCTGAGATCTGCTAAGTGATCGAGGAGTCTCACTGGATAGGAGTCTCACTGATGAACACTGCACTGGGAGATGAGCTTGATCGGTGCATTTCTGAGGCTTTCACTGAGCAGGGTGGGGTTTAAAGCAACTGAATCACTTTGGCATGTTCCCTTTGTAGTAGTCCTTCAATCCATGTGTTCCTTGGATGTCTTGTCTATGGTATGGATATGGCTCCTTCTGCTTGCTTTACGCCGTCGCTGTCCGTGGCCTGCAATGCATTTTTTTAGAACAAATGTCCTATATCCCAACTTCTTTGCATCAGTTCTGCCCTTCTGAAAGTACCTGTGTCATAGCCTGCATTTTTACTTGAATTTGCTGCCCCAGTTCTTCATGAGACCGCTATTGCTGCTCATTAAATGTTCTTATTTTTGCCTTGGCCTGGGTCCCTGTTAGGCATCTGAAGCTGGGTAATCCTTATAAGGCAACAAAGCCACGATTATTTTAGCCTTTCATTTAATGTTTATTACTGTTAACATGCCACCATTTGGTTAGGTTTTGCATAATATACCTAAACTGCATGCAGAGATGGCTGCACTGAAGAGCTGATTCACAAGTGATAATACAAAGATATGCGGGTAAAATATTCTTCTCCTGATAATCATATTAGATCCAATAAATGCTTTTGCTTTACCTGCATCCTTGTTATGTAGACAGGTTTGTTCATTATTATCCAACTTGCTGTTTCATAGCAGGGTGGGATGGTCATTGACCCATCATATGTAATGAAACTAGAGGTCTCTGGATAAAGTTCCTCAATATTGAGTCCCTGCAGTAAGTATGCATCATCTGAGAATAAAGGGGGAGAAAGGTTTAGATAAGGCAATGTTTTCACAAGACAAACTTTGTTGTACATGCTCTTTACTCTGGAAGAATCTCAGCCTCGGTCTCACTGGAATATAAAGCAGAATCACTTCACATAGGCAACTGTTTAACATACTGGACAAGAACAAATATGATATAGTAATCTTGTCTGGGTCAAATTCTGCCTTTAGATGCTTATGCATAGGTCCCGTTGACTTCAGTGGGAATTCAGCACAAGTGTCTATGGAGAAAATCTGGCATTCATTTGGGAACTTGAGCTTATAAACTATCTGAACTGCTGATCTGGATGCAGCAGTCTTTGGAGAATGCCAACTTACTGTATTTTTTGGAATGATTAACAAGTTTTGCCTGGCAAAGCATTGGGAAGGCCAAGAGTGTTAAAGCTTAATTACCCTTGTACCACGGAAAAGATTGTTCCACCTTGTTAAGGTTAATATATGATAATAAAGCTGCTCAATGAAGCCTGACGTCCTTTAGCGTGCACAGTGGGAGTGAAAGCAGTGCGAGCTCACTCAGAATGCTAAAGTCAGGGGTGAGAAAATCTGCTGTAAAGCAACTTACTGGGCTCCCCACTTTTATCATATCCTCGCTGGTAATTAATGAGCTGTCCCTTTGTAGAAGATTTCAGCGTGTGGACATGAGCCAGTGCATAATTAGAAATAGATATATCTTTTAAGAGTCATCAAAGCTGCTCAGCCCTTGCTAAGCTGCATGCATTATTGCTGCTGTATAATGTTGGCTTGATAGTGCTTCTGGCAGATATTTCAAAGCTGTAACTTGGATTTTTTTTTCCAGGATTCCCTCTTGAAATTCAGACTCCAGGAGTTCCTTCCTAGACCATTTGCAAGGATGCATGCACTTAACCTTTTTAACTGTCCTCCCCTGCCGGTATTATGCACTGCTGAGAAAGCTGGAATGGTTAGGTAATGGGGAAATATCAGTTGCATGTAGTATGTTTAGTCTGGTTTGTTAGTACAGCAAATGTTCACACTTAGGCAAAGATGATGTGCTGTCAGGTTGTGGATTAAGCAATTTCTTTTTTTTCCTTTCAGTCCATGAATGTGAGGATTCATATGATTAAATGTGAGGACATGGTCAGGAAGGTCAACCGTACCTTGTCACGCATCCACAGACAAGGTGTTGGCCAAGGAGGTGATCCTCCCCCTCTATGCAACTTTGGTCAGGCCGCAGCTGGAGTACTGCGTCCAGTTCTGGGTGCCACGCTTCAGGAGGGATGTGGCCAACATGGAGAGGGTCCAGAGGAGGCCACTCGCATGATCTGGGGGCAGCAGGGCAGGCTCTCTGAGGAGAGGCTATGGGACCTGAACCTGTTCAGCCTTCACAAGAGAAGGCTGAGGGGGGATCTGGTGGCCATCTATAAACTGGCCAAGGGGGGCCAGCAGGCAATGGGAGAGTCCCTCTTCCCCTGAGCACTACTGGGAGTAACAAGGAGTAACGGCCATAAGTTGACTGAGAGTAGATTCAGGGTAGATATCAGGAGGCGCTACTTCACGGTCAGGGTGGCTAGGATCTGGAACCAACTTCCAAGGGAAGTAGTACTCGCTTCTCCCCTGGGGGTCTTCAGAAGGAAGCTGGACTATCACCTTGCTGGGGTCGTTTGACCCCAGCGTCCTTTCTGCTCAGGTCCCTTCCGACCCTACCAACTATGAAACTATGAAACAAAATTCACACTGACATTGATGGGAGGCGTGGAAGCAGGCGCAGAGAAAAAAACAAGTGTACTAAGATTTCTGTTTAGACTAAAGCCCCCAGTATAATGCAGGCCATTTTGAAACCATATCAAAAGGGTAAAAAATTCCCCCTCAATTTATCAGAAGTTTTCCATGCATCACCGTATTATGGTATATTTAACAAGGGGAAAAATGGAAAATCAGGTTAACAAACCATTTATAATCAACATATTTTAGACAAATTATCAAAGGAAAGAAAGAAGGAAGAGAGATTTTCTTTTGAAAATGGTAATTTTTTCATGTTCACCTTTAAGAACATTATGAAGTTCATGCTAAATTTAGGTGCGGTAAGTCAGCGTGTCCAGTTCAGGCTTCATTTTAGAGAGCTGACAAATCAGGAAATGACTGCATTTCACTGCATTTTTTTTCCCTGTGAAAAACAGCTACCAAAGCATGGTCAACTGTGTGCTGACTGAAGAGAAATAAGCCATTGAGCCTTTGACTAATTCAGTTACAATACGTGTCAGATAAGCCATATTTCTCCAGATGTCACTCATGAAGTATCTAAGCTGAATTTATTCATACTTCCCTTGACTAATACTTTGCATCCCTGGTCTACTAAAATGTTGAAACCTGCTGTTTCAGTATCCTCATTTACAAAAATTGTTGACATGAAATATCATCGCTCAATATTCACAGTATCGTTGCAGTTACAGAACAACCCTGTCTTTTTCTCTCCTCCATTTATTGTCTCTTCCTTCTCCTTTAAAAGTAAGAATAAAAAAGAAAGAACGATTTAAACAATCAAGTAAAAACACAAGAATTAAAGAAAATCCAAAAAAACCCCCATAGTTGCCGAAGGGCAAGCTTACGCAAGTAATACACTTATTCGTCTTTGCACATGTCAAACTCCTGCTTCAGGCAGCGGACAATCGACCGTAATGGCTGCTGTTGTGGCCAGTCCACCAGGGACATCCACAGCTAAAAGCACGAGTCGTTACAGCATGAACTAAATAGCCAAGGCCCCTCGTTATGGATGAAGGAGATTCCTCTCCTCTGTAGACTGGGTTGAGAGAGAGACTGGTAAGACTTGCTGATTAGCGGGCAATGCATGAGCGACCAGTTTTCTGTTTAAAATCTGTTAACACTTTATTTTGGGAAAGATGGCTTTGCCATGGGCTTTCTTGGTTGAGTAAAATCTACACCCCCACCCCTCTTCTAACGTGAAGCCAGTACAAGTGCACTTTCACAGATCAGTTTTTGGACTCTACTAGGAGAGTGAAACACGTTGCCGCTCTTTCCTAGGGGATACTCGGTCACCTTTGTTAATGGGTTCAGCCTCAAATGGCCCAAAGCCTGGGGTACAAAGAATCTGTTTCCAAGCCAAAAAATGTTTCCTACGAAAGTGCTAAACTACTGCTGTAGCATTACTGAGCCAGCAGACTGTTAAATTTTAACAGCTAGAGATGAGTGAATACACCTGAGCCCTATTCATAAAAAAATATTTGCAGCGCAACAATAATTTTGCTGGAATTACGTGAGGCACAGAATGCATTTTTTTTTTCATATCAGTGATTATTTTCTGTGAGTCATCACATCTCTCTCCTTTCCCACATGAACATCCTGCACATTATTTATGAACTGCAGAGAGTGGCACGTGAGCTCCAAATGGCAGGGATTCAGTCGAAACGGTTTCAAATTCGGAGGGCCAGGTTCTCTTTGTTTCATCCACATCTAGCCTTGATGGGATGCTAGTGGCTTAAACAAAGGCAGAATGTGTCCCAAAGTATTTTTCAAGAGACTAAAGTCTGACTTAAAAATCAGTGAAGAGCAGGAACATCGGTGACTCAAGGTTTTTTATGTCACATTTATTTTAATTCACATGCTCTGTGTGGGGTCCGCTAATTAGGATCACATACAGAGCATCCAAATTAAACTAAACATGACACAAAAAAACCTTGAGTTGCCGACATTCTACGTTGCAACATATCCTTTAGTTATCCTATAGCAAGGGATTATGTGGCCAATACGGGGCCAAAGTCTCTGCTTCCAGAACTGCAAGCAATTGCCTTGGGTCCAGGGGATTTGCTCCTGTTTCGGTTTATAACAAATGTAGCCCATTGTTCTTAAGGGCTAGGGACAGAAACTACACACAAACCCTTATAAGTGATTGGAAACAGATTCAAATCTGTAATACAACAGAAGATCAGTGTACATAAACTGCTTTCAAAATGGCCAAAACAGGTTTAGGATAACCTGGTATAGATGTAGTATCAGACTTAACTGATTTAGAAGTTCAGTAAACCAATTTAACCTATCTCAAATCCCCTCCAGATTCATGTTAACTCATAGTCCCCCAAAATCTCAGAATGCTTTAGACCTCCCCTGCAAATCCCCCATTGCAGGGTGGGTGGGTTAGCCTTTGCCCAAGCTGTCTGCTCTAGTGCCCCCCAGCTTCTGGCCTGGGCCACTGCAGGCACGTGGCTGCATTTCCAGAATCAAAAGTGAATGTCTGTTCATTTGCTTATGGGTTCAATCTACGCAGCTTAGACTAACCTGCAAAGACTGGACTGTTTCAGCTTCGGGCTTCTTGACTGTCTGTACTCGGCCAAGATTGCCCTGTTCAGTTACCTTCAGATAAAAGACGTGACAAAGGCCCATGTTGGGTCAGTGTGGGGAACCCACCATCCAGGTTGTTCAGGCAGGCATAATGCATGTTAACATTTTGGGGAACACAAGCGAGACACTTTGTTAGGACAGAGCAGCGGGGACTCACTTCTGTGCTTGGGGTAGATGGGAAGGGACAAGGGAAACACCCGCTGCAGGATCACTGCATTCAGCTCAGAGGCTGCCTTTGTGTTCTGGGCCTTCATAAAGAATGGGAGGTGGGAGCACAGAGACTGCTTGCACTTTCTCTTTCCTTTGCATGCTGATGGAAGAGCCAGGCACTATCTGCCATGAATTCATTTACTATTTATATCTTTGTGCTGCCTCTGTTTGCTTCCTGTGAAGTACTGCATACTGCTGTACCATTTGTGTTCCCAGTAACTCCACAGATGAGAGCTGTGGTTAGAAGACAGTGCTGCATAGATGAGCCAAGAAGTAAATGTCAGGGCTTTCTGTGGATGTTACAATGTTGAGGGTAGCAGAACAACTGAGTATGAGAGGGTTGGATTTCGAACTTGAAAAGGCCGACATAGACTTAGATGGGAGCAAGGTGCTTTTATACAGGAGGGAACGCAGATAATTCCTGACTAAACAGACATGACATAGAAGCAGTTAGAAGTAAGCTGTCTACCAGATTATGGGCACAGGTACAAAGTAACCTGGGAATTGAGTGCTTGATGTAGAGCTTACTAAAGCCAGCGGAAAGTCTCCCACTCCTATTGGCTTAAGTGGGCTCTGAATCAAACCCTGTACTGCCTTTGAGTGTTGGGCCATGCAGGTTGTTCTCTGGGTGTGAACAGAGGATCATGTGAGTACTGTCTGGTGTTTAAGCTGAAATGTGCTAGAAGTTCTGCTCGGTTTTTTTTCTGCTAGCACTAATCATTACTTTGTGGCATCTATGCTCATTCACAGTGTGTTTATGGCAAGAAAATGAGTGCTGCATGCCACAGGACCCATAGAGTGCAATTAATGGGAACAGCAGAGGTACAGTTTGTTTTGCTGTGTCCAAGGATGGGCAAAAACAAGGAGGGATGAAGAAGTAAAAGAAAATAACTAAAAGGAAATACTGAGGCGTATGTGGTTCGAACTCCCATTGGAAATGAATTGACTCCAGTGGAAATCTAGCCTGAGGAAAGACTCCTTGATGTGGTGCATTATGATCAGCTTCTGTCTTGACTACTCTTTTTCCTTCCACTCATGCCCATTTTCCCCACCCTGAGTAATGATTTTCTGTTCGGGAATGACCGCAGAAATCGTGGGTTTGTAGGTGTAATAGACTGCCACCCTTTAATGTGATGTCTTTATGTTTATGACTTTTATTGCAGGTATATTTACTTTCTAATGTTCAAAGTCATTCTGTGTAAGGGTTCTGTGCATCCCCTGCCAATATCCTGCTTTAATAGCTATTCCCAGACTTTTTACTAGACTCTCAGCATCATTTCTATGTACAGCCCACATTCTATTTATCTTGATCTGCTTCTGCCTCGGGATAATTCCTGAACTCATGAACCTTTCTCTGTACAAATTACATTTCATTAGCTTTCATTCTCATTTACATAAAGGCCTTGACTCTGACAATTTTCTTTACAAATGGTGAAATTCCCACTCTTTCCTCTGCTTGTGCGTTTGTTATGACGATTCTTCTAGTCCTTCTCTTCATAGGTAGTACTACAAATCCTTAACTTAACCCACATTTTTCCTTTAAGAAATTAATCAAGCCACAGGCTTCCCCTAATTACATACAAAATGCACATATCCATCAACTTCTTGTGGCTACCAGAACTCTACTAAAATGAATAGGATCTGATCCCAAAGGCACGGCAAACAACTAAGGATGTGCGAAACGGACCCTATTCGATTCAGATTCGGCCCAAATCAGGGACAGTGATTTGATTAATTGATTCGGATCATTGTCCCTGATTTGATTCAGCCAAATCTGAATCTGAAGTTTTGATGCTGATTCAGAGAATCAGTGATTTGGACACAGATATGGCTTTAAAAGTTTTTTCTACATACCTCAAGATAACAATGCAGCTTGTGAATGCTGCGATGCTGGGGCGGATGGAGCATCCCACAGGAGTGCAGGGGGGACCCTCCATGTGCTCGGTGGCGAACCCGGAAGTGGACTGGAAGTACTTCTGGTCCACTGCTGGGGAGCTTGCTGGGGGCCCCCCCTGCACCTCCAGCTCAGCAATTAGCCATGGGGGGACCCTGATACCTCCTCAGACCCAGGAGGCACCAGTTCCTGCGCACTCCCTGGTGGACCCAGAAGAAGTGCTTCTGGTCCACTTCTGGGTCTGCTGCTGAGCATGCTGGGGAGCTCCCTGTGCTTCTGTGGGACACTCCATCTTCCCCCCATCATCTCTGCCAAATCCAATCAGGGATCGAAGCTCTGCACAGCCCTACAAACTACCACTAACTACAATGGGCCCTTGAATCTGGTTAGCTAGGGTTCAGATAGTGATACTTTATGGGTATTTAACTTTTATTTAAGGCACGAACATTGCTATCATATCAGATCATATATTTAATATAATTCCTAAAAAGGGAAGTACAACCTGGGGAACCAGGAGGATTCTGAATTCTACTCCTGGCTCAGAAAGTGAAAGTGAGCTTGAACATCTCACATCACTCCAAGCTGAGAAAAGCTGTCTGTAATTTTTGGATGCTCAGCATTAGACATTTAGGGTCTGAAGTTTTCAGAGGGAAACTGAAAATCTGAAGCGCTTGTTGCTTATAACTGGAGCTATGAGAACTCAAGGACTTCTGAAGCCTAGTCTTGAGACATTTAAACGTGGTCTGTGAAAAACTGAAATCTCAAAAATTTTAAACTACTTTTAGGAAATGTTTGTCTTAAGCTCTATTTGCAGGATCTGTGAAAATAGGGACATTGGTTTATGTCACCTCAAAAGGAAGTTTAGCATTAAGGGTAGGGACAGGAGTTACACATAACCTAGTTTAAGCGATCAGAAACTGGTTTAAACTTGTAATAGAACAAAAGTTGAGTGCACATCAACCAGTTTCAAAATGGCCGAAACTGGTTTAAGATAAACCTGATGGAATGTAGTATTAGACTTAAGTGATTTGGGTCAAATTGGTTTATGCAACTTCTGTCCCAGACCCCTTCCTAGTTTAAGTTGAATCACAGTCCCCCAGCATCCCAGTATGCATTTCAGTCTTGGGCTGTGCTGTGTCATGCTGTCTGCTTCAGACAGCAGGGCTGGCCCTGCCCCTCTGCTCATCAATCAGCCCTCACTGCCCAGGCTAGAAAGGGGGTGGGGGTGGGAAGCCTGGCCGGGGACAGCAGCTGGTCTGCCTGAGTGGCCAGAACTCCCCCACTGGAGAGGAGAGGATGGGGCAACAGCTTGAGAGGGACTGTTCCCCCCACCCCCACCGCCAGACAAACCCTGCTGGGGTCTGAAAAAGGCTTTAATCCCCTACTTCCACAGCTCAGTGTGCCGCCCACAACCCCTGCTCTCTGTTTGAGCAGGGCAATTGGCTCAGGCAGGCGACAGCCTGAGAGGGACTGCTCCCCCACAGGGAAACCCATCTAGGGTCTGCCGGGGGCCCAGGGCCCAATGGCACCAGCTCAATGTGCTGGTGCCGTTGAGCCCTGCAGTACCAGACTGAGAGGTGGAAGGTGGTGGCAAAGAGCCGGCACAATCATCACACGCATGTGCTGGAGATGGAGCTAAGGGAACAGGAAGAGGTTCCAGACAGCTTGAGGGTGGCACACAACTTGATCAAAGAATGCAGAGAGTCAGTGGTGACATGTAGGGGGTGTATGGGAGTGCACGTGCACCCCTGAGAGTGCAGGTCGACCCCCTGACAGCCAGTATTCCCAGGCGGGGGGGTAGACGAGAGCACTGGTGCCCCTCTGAGAGCGTCAGCGGGGGAGCCAGGAGAAGCGATCCCTGCAGCCACTTGTGCCCACCCAGAAGTGCCAGTGGTACTCTGCTGCTACTTCTGGGTCAGCGCAGTCAGCCATGGGGGGACAGTCCTCCTGGTCGACTTGATCGGCCATGGCTCTCAGGATTACATAAAACTTATGCAAAGCTTTGCCTTGTCTTTTTGATCTATTACATCCGTTTTAAGTTAGATTAAGTTGCGTTTGGTCTCACTGTGTTTTACTGGGTTGTATGTTAGCTTAGGCAAAGGGTTTTGGTTGTTTTTCATGTGTTTGCTTGAGACTGCAAACTGCTGTGTTCAATAAATGTTGGCTTCAGAGAAAGGCTTCTTGCCCCCCCTCCCCCATGTTGTTTTAAACTCCCACCCTCCAGCGGGATAGCCTTGGGCTGGTGCCCGGCCACGTTTCCCCTCCTCCAGCAGAGAGGGGTGAGAGCTGTTTGGAGGGCCTGTCTCTCCTCCCCTTTGGCAGTGGCTGGCAGGTGTGCTCTAGTGCCCCTCCCCTCTCTCCCCCCGGGGTCCTGGTTTTAGCCACTGCAGGCATGTGGCTGCATTTTCTGGTTCAAAAGTGAATGTCTGTCCAATTGTTAATGGGCTCAATCTGCATAACACAGACTAACCTACCAAGAGTGAATCAATTCAGGCTCAGGCGTTTTGAATGTCTGTTCGTAGCCTGTGTGCTTAGTAATAAGTTAAGCAAGTTCTTCCTTCTGGTTGGTGTCTTGGCATCAACTTTAGTGCAACACAGGAAGTCCAAATTTCTGTACAGACTCCTTGGAAGCTAAATTTCTGGTTTTATCCAACATTGTGGGAATGTGTGGGCTCCTCTATCAGCAGAAGTGAAAACTAATATGGCACAGCTAGTTTAAAAGGAAAGAGAACCACCTTTTGTCCCTCCGTTTAAACAAGAATATTAAAATAATTTTTCTTTGGATCTTTTCTTTAGAGAGAGCCTTATAGTTCTTGACTGTTTGGTCTGTTTAACAGAACAGCCATTTCAATCCATTCAAAACCAATTCTTTGTGTAGAATTGCAGGCAGATGAGTGAAATAGCCACAAAAGTGGGCCATTTATATCTATTTCAACCATTAATGTTTTCCTGCAGTAGAAATCGTTTTTTTAACACATTTTTTGCCCTTGGTCATAATTTGGAACACAAAATCTCTTGCTCCTTCTTAAGCCATTGTTTTAATTTTCCTATTTACTGTACCTGACTTCATATCTAATTTGATCTCAGACTTGGCCAGACTCCTACTAATGTTACTGGGACTGGCTTTTCTGGTAACAAATATGGTGAATATTGACTCTGGGTAGTGAATCCTTAAAGTATAAGTTAAATTTCTGGCTGTTTAAAAGCAGTATAGAAATCCTTGTACTATATGAAATAGAATTAGTTGTCAGCAATGGCACTATAATCCATCATACAACACAACTGCAAAATTACTTTCAATAACATTTTCACATTCCCCGTCTGCACCAACCACACATTCAGTCAATACCTGTTATTGCAGGAAGTAAGCTCAATGTACTGCAATACACAGTGACCCTATGCAGCTAGTTTCCTCCATTTTAACAGATACATAGGTTAATATTAACCACGATATAAATTTTAAGAATCCAATTATTTTTGACTTTGCAGCCGAAAAGCACCTATCATATGTTTCTATCAGAATGCTTTAATCCATGGCTTTTCTCCGTTTAGTAACTCAAAATGATTGGACAGAGCTGTCAGAGAGAGAAAATAAGAAGTACTTGATGGGAGGTTGTGGAACAACCTGTCTATTTAGTCTACTCTAGATAGTAGTGCACATGTGCATGCATGTGTATGTGTGTAAATTTTAGCTCCTCCTTTCCCTACCCCGAAATCCATGTTTTGGAAGAGGGTGAACAAGTAAGAGGAACATATGCACACTCCCCTACTCACCCACAAACCATCCTCAGACAAGTAAATACAGGGTCTTCACCAAGTCCTTGTGCACTTCTAAACTTTAATAACTCAGGTTGTGCACAAGGACTTGATGAATACCCCATACCTCAGCTTTTTCTGTCCTATGATTCCTCCATTCAATGTGTTCTAGAGGCAGTGACAAGTAGGTGAAACTATAACTAGATGAACTGTGTTGTCAGGGTATTGTAGGGCAAGAAGTCAAGAAAACTGTACACTGGGTCCAAACCCTTGCTGCTTCCATGAAGGAGGGGAGGATACCTTGCTTCCCTTGGGAACCATCTCATGAAAAATGTGTCATGGGAATTTAGTAATTGCTTCTGAAAAACACCTCCATGGGGAGAAGATGTTTCAAGTGGCCTCTTTAACAGACCAAAGATGTAACAAGATGTAATGGCTAGAAGCTGAAGCTGCAGAAATTTACACTGGCGAAAAAGGTGCAAATCTATTTGTCTTTTTATCTTGTCCTCCCAACCTCACAGAGGAGAAGGAAAGTAGGATTTTTATGGGAGGAAACTAACCTGTCCCTTAGTAAGGGTGTCTGCATTCATACAGAAATTTTAGATCAGGTGAAATTTGTTACAGATGTAAAATTCAGAAAAGCATATTGGTTTTTCAGGTAGTGCCCAAATCAAATGAGTTTCCCAGATACTAAAGGTTAAATTTAAAATTGACCCCAAGTCTTTGTAAAGTAAGGGACAACCAGTCTACAGGAGCGCAAAATGTGGTGGGGCCCACTTAAGTGACTTGTTCAAGGTCCCCGACTTCCACCCCCTCAATGTTTACAAGATAGCACACTAATTTCCATGAAAAGAGACCACATATGACAGGATGAAATAACAATTAATGAAATCTCTGAAAAAGTGCTAATGATTGTTCATGGAGTAACACAAATCGATGGAGATTCAGAAAGGTCTGCTCCATTTTTCAGTTTTGCCAGGGAATTCCCCCCAAGTCTAAATTAAATTTCACCTGATTATTGGCATGATCTTGATGGCTAGTCTCAAGTGAAGTGAGTATCTAACAAAGAAGATAGGGTTTCTAAGAAAGCAGGTTCAGTTTGTCCAGTCAAGTGATATTTAAGCTTGAGTTTTCCCTGGGTTCACTGTACTAATACAAAATTACTGAATGATATCTGTTAAAAGTATTTCAAATCTGAATACAGGAAAGAGTACCTATGTTCCTGACCCCCTTTCACATGAATACTATTAAAAGTCATAACAACTTGGTAGAAATATCAGCTCTCTCAAACACAATAAAAAAGGAACAATTGCTGAATATTTGATAATATGGGAAACGCCCATATCAAAAACAAGTAATGACAAAGAGTAGCTGTAGGTAATATTTTCTCCAAGTACCCTCTGATATCATATAACCCAGACTGTTCCTTCTATAACTTTCATTACCACCGGTGCCATTTCCCTTATGCTTCCATGTTAGAGTGTAATTCTTAAAATTAGGCTGATTAATTGATTGCTCTTTCAAACACAAAATAAACTTTGAGTTTTCAAAATTCATGCTATGAACTGGTGGCTCTGTCAGGCTCTTTCATGTAGGTCGAAGTCCCCAAATTCAGCACCCATGATCACCGGTAATACAAGTGTCATAATTTTTGCCTAAAATAAGCATCTTTCACAACCTTTGTTTCATTACTTATATCCTTTAACATTACCTATATACAACTGTTAGCCACAGTGAGTGAAAAGGAACTTACTTTTATACGTTATTCTTGTTATGGTGTCTCTGTTTAGCATACGATTTAGAAAAGGATTTGATGATTCAGATACCTATAGGGGGAAAAATGTTTAATGTCAAAAACTTTTTCATGACAAACATCTCATTCCAGGAAAAAAAAAAATCTGTTTTCAGCATTGATGTAGATATGAATAGGAAGTCAGATATGCGATTGATATGCAGGAATTTGACATTTATTTTTAACTCTTGTGGGCAGAAGCATCATCATCTCAGGTCAGATGTCTCTTAACAGAACTGATCAGAAAGTTTTCACCCAACAAGTGAAGGCAGGAGAAAAGATTAAGAGCTGGGTGAAAGGTGAAAATAGGGTCTCACCCCCATTGTCTAAAGTGGGATTTTTAGGCACTTGCTTGGTGTCCTTGCATGGAGTATTTCATTCTCTAGTGTTTATGGTCAGACCTATGCCTGGGTCTGTTCTATCAGACCTTTGGTACCATAAGCATCTCTTCTCTCCCTGTTGTATCTATTTCTATTCAATTTTTTATTTATTCAGAAGTACTTAGCAGCAGTAGTATTTAATATAGAAAATAAATGTTAACAGGAATATTATTAAAATACATTTTATTAGTGAGATTTCCAGCAGCTGTAAATTAGTGTTAGGCATTTTGCCTCTGCTTTGCATGTAAATGACCTACCTTTCAGAAATAAATTGGTGTCACTTTGTATCCCCCGGCATTTTTGGCGTAAGAGGGAAGGACAAGGGTCAAATATAAGACATAGAGGCAGCAGTTACTACAGGGGGCTGTACACAGGTAATTACATGGATCAGCAATTCATTTTTACTATTTAGCCAAGGCAATGTTATTGCACTGCAAGTAGCAGAGCAATTATTGATAAGTACCTAAGCTACCAGATGTTGTCACTTAGACCCTGCCCTCTAATGACCTGTTTATCCAACTTGCTTGTGTAGCTTAGCTTTCTAGGTAACCTAATCATTTTTAACTCCTGTCCAGGTTGGTCTGACTTATAGTATCCATTTTTAGCATCGGGTTGGATGCTGTGGTGACACATGCAGCTTTTGGAACTGGTTTGAGAGGCTGGAAAGATTGTAAGATGCAATATATAACGTGGAAAAATAGGTGGAGATAGTCGTGTGCCAGAACCCCTTTCACATAACACCCCCCCAAGCTCTGGAAAGGTTCAGTTTTGGATCTTTCCCTTCAGAAAGGAAGTCTCTGATATCCTAATAATTTCTAAAATTATTTTCTGTCCTCCTGCTGGAACAAGCAAGGGACTTTGCTCCCCAAATAAGCAGCATTAGGAGATGGCTGATCCATGACTGAATGACTAGTGTTTGGAACAGGTTTTGGTGGCTTTTGAGATGGACGCAGTAGTTTTATTCAGTGAAAAAGTTTTACTTGTCACCTTTTAAATGTTCAGAGAAGTTTGGTAGTAGATGCCATGTTCCATTCATGATTATTCTGAGACATGATTTTAACTTTGGCAATCTAAGTAACGTGTTTCCACTATATACTGGAGATTATGTGATGGGAAATATTTGAACAAGTGCTACACAGTTATTTGCACAGTTCTGGGATCTATGCAACTGCTTCAATTCCATCCCTTCGCAAGATCTTCAGCTAACTCACTGGGATAGCACAGTATACAGGGGATGAAAGCAGTGGTCTGAAGATCTTTGTAATAAATGCCTAAATAAAGCTGTACAAAGGTAATTGAAACACCCAACTTGCCAGGATGGCTGGTGAAAAGGATATTGGGTCCTGAGGTTGGCGGTTGGTAAGTTGATTCTTATAAATCTAGTTTGAAGTGTATTAAATAGTATTTTTTTTCATAAGAAAGCATGTGATATGTAATTCCTAGGAATGTGGGCCAGGCCCTTTGGCACTCAGAGCTTTGCTTTTCTAGCAGAAACACGTGACAGTTTACGTGGAACAATTTTTTTTCTTTATTAATTTACTAAGGCAAGTTGGAAGGGGGGTGTACATATATTGTCCTCAGTTCCTTTAGATTTGGGATAGAAGAGGAATCTAAGAAGGTCTGAATAAATTGCAAGTTCAGAGTGTAACACTAGGACCCCCTGTACACATTGTAGGTATTGCACAATTAACTGGTTAATCTTGCAGTTACTTTGAGACCAGCCACAGGTGCAAAGTAGCTATCACATGATAAAAAGCCCCAACCAGCTATAAAGTAACTTTATGCCTGGTTGCTATTGAACTTTAACATGCATGTGTAGCAGGGTCTCCCCTGTGTCTCAAAGCCTGCAAGCTGGCAGGGTTCCCAGGCACAGGGGAGCCGTGGAGCCCTGAGGATCGTGGCTGCAATGATCCCCCAGGCTTGGGGGTGCGTGAAACCCCTGGGCTCTTGGTCCCAGCTGTGTCCCACGCACAACTGGGAGCGAGAGTCCTGCAAGTCGCAGAGTTCTGGGTCCCAGATGTGAGGCTTCGCGCGCAGCCGTGACCCAGAGCCCCGTAAGCTGGGACTCTTGGTCCCAACTGCAGGCGAGGCATATCCAGGACCCAGAGCCCCATGAACTGTGGGGAGTCTGCTTCCCGGTTGTGCCTGAGCTGAGATCAGGAACCTGTGGGGCTCTGTTCTGGCTGAGCATAGCCCCCACGGCCAGGAGCCTCCTCAGCAAAAAGGGCTCCCAGCCGTAGGCACCTGCTTCTTGCAAGTGGAGGTGGGGGGGCCCAGGATCAGGCTCCTTGCTACACTGGCAAGAAGGCACAACTGGATCTAATGCACAACCCCACACTTGCACCTCCTGCCATGCATGCGTGGTGTGGCAGAAGGCACAACTGTGTGCATCATGCATCAGATCCAATTGCGCCTTCACCTACACATGTAGAGGGGGCCTAGATGTGGGTGAATATAAAGTGTCTCTCTGATTACGAGCCCTACACCCAGGAGAACAAAGGCAAAAACATGGGAAATAAGAATATGTTTTCCCAACAGTGTGAAACCCAAAAGGTAAAAGACCATTAATTTGCAGCATTCTTTCAGGTCTGAGATCTGAAATGACACTGGTAGAGAAAATCATTTGTTGATTTTTAAATGTAACAGCATGGCTCTAATGTGCAACACACTCTCCCTCTCCCTCCCCCATTCCTTGCCCTACTAGGAAAGGTTTAATTGTAATTAAATGCTTGCTCCTGCATCTCAGCAGCCAGAGAAACTGCAAATCTGCAGAATAATAACTTTTCTGTCATAGCTATAAATTGCTCTGACTGCTGCTTAATGATATCAGACGTGATTGTTTCACTCTCGCTTATCCTCCCCTTGCCTCTCCTTCCCCTGCCGCCCGCTGTCTTCTCTATTAGGCTGCAAGCACCTTGGAGCAGGGCTTGTATTTCTATCACGTTTATTCTCCTACTAGCACCGGAGGCGGGGGTCCTCCCTAGGCACAACCATCATGCAGTTGGTAAGGACTAGTTCTATGTCTGAAATCCTGTTAGTGGGGAAAATACCTATTTTGGTAATGCACACACATCAGGTAATTATGAATCTGAAATACTTACTTTCATAAATATAGAAACTACCACCAAGCCATTTGGACTCTTTGCAGCCTCTGTGATATTTGTATACAACTCATGGTTATAGTGGATTAGTTGAACCTAAAAGATGGGGAAGGGGAAAAATTATGATTAAACAGTATCACATTGTGTGTTATTTAAATATACAAATGCTCCCATTGATGTAGATGCTACCTTGTTTGTATTAGGCTCCCCACCATGCTAATAAAATTTGTAACTGCAGTTTCTTGGAGGTTTGTGTAACATGCATGATTTTAATAATCTCAGTGACCATCTGGCTCAAATTGGCACAGCATCATAGTATCATCTTCTAAACTGTCAGTAAGTGAATTTTCACATATTAAGAAACGAACTGCGCTGCAGGGGCTGGCAATATTTCCCTGCTGCAAAAATATTTGTGCCACAGGCATCGCATAAAATGTGCTCTTCGGCTTCAAGTCAAACTTGGAGGGGGCAGGAGCTGAAACACTGTAGTTAACTAACATATGGGACAGAAAGCAGGAGACATTGAAGCCAAACATTTCCAGATTCAAAATACTAGTGTCCGCTGGCCAAAATTTTCCAAATTGGGTCCCCTGAGTTAGGTACCGATCGTGACACAGCTACCTTTGTTCTCCCTTCTTCGTCCATCACCTCTCTGCTGGCTAATGGCATGAGTGGACTGTATCTCATCTTAATTTGGAACGGACATTTTTGGCAACAGAGGCCCGGGAGCAGGGATTTTTCTGTCTTCCAATATATTTGTGAAAGGCCCAGCAGAATGGGTCTGAAATGTAATTGGGGTCACTGAGCAATATTATAATATAGATCAGTGGCCTGGTTTTTCACAGCTGAGGAACAATTGGTGCTCCGGATGAAGTCTGTGGGAGCTTTGAGCATTTCACATTCCTGACAATTAGATGACGTATTTCGATGTCTAACGTCAGGCAACTGTGACCGGAAAATACGGGCCATCACTCCAGCAGTTTTAAAACAACCACAACTTGACTTTTGAATTGAAACCAGAGATCTATTTCCTGAACCTCAACGAGCCACATCATGATTTAAATTTAACTTAAGGGAGAAAAAAATCCAGTGGTAATTACTGAGAAGAAGGAAAAGAAAATCAAGTCTAAAAATAAGTCATTTTTATATTCTTGACTGAACTTCCTGGGATTTGCTGTACACTAATTGGCGTGATGTATTGAGACAGGTATTGAGCATTATATAGTAATGTACTAATAATGGATCTTTTTAAAAAAAGGTCAGATCCTATTAAGGGTGAAATCTTCATCCCTTTTGCAAAGCCAGAGAAAATGGCTCAGCATTAGCGACTGGGGGAATGAACCTCTTCCCCAAGATCAAGTTGGAAAATTAGAGAGGCACTTCTATAGCTTGAGGACAATAGTAATGGCTACCACTGATTTGGTGTGGGAGCTTTGAATACAAAAAAACAGCAATGAAAATGGTTCAGGGGCTGGGGCACATGACTTAGGAGGAGAGGCTGAGGGAACCGGGATTATTTAGTCTGGAGAAGAGAAGACCAAGGGGGGATTTGATAGCAGCTTTTAACTTCCTGAGGGATGCTTACAAAGAGGATGAAGCTGGACTGTTGTCAATGCACCGCACAAAAAAAAGCCGCATTAAAATTTTTGGGCGATCTATATTAACGCCAGTGGTGGTACATGACAGGACAAGGAGCAGTGGTCTCAAGTTGCAGCAAGGGAGGTTTAGGTTGGATATTAGGAAACATTTTCTCACTGGGAGGGTGGTGAAGCACTGGAACAGGCTACCCAGAGAGGTTGTGGACTCTCCATCCTTGGGGGTTTTTAAGGCCTGGCTTGACAAAAGCCCTAACTGGAGTGATCTAGTTGGGGATGGTCTTGCTTTATGACCTCCTGAGGTCCCTCCCAACCCTAATTTTCTGTAGTTCTAATATGAGCTGGTGGATTCATGTAGCTGCAGAACACATTGTGGGCAGGTGGAAAATGACTGACCTAAGGATTTACATTTTAGTGTCAGAATTATAGCATCCAAATACTTGGCCCTAACACCAGCATAGGCAATGTGCAGTATTCCCTTAATAAGGGGGGTTTGACCTCTACTGGTAAGCTACTCTGACTTCTGCTCCATTACAGTAGTGTGAATCTGGATTTACTCTACTGAAGCCAGGGGGATTATTCTGGTTTCACGCCTGTGCTAATGAGGTCTCACATAATGTTGGCTGAATTAAAATCTCAATTTTGAACCTAAAGTAACTTTGAAAAGTATTTGTTTTTACATTCAAAATCCTTGGCTGCATGAAGAACATATTCCATTTGGTTTAAAATGTCAGCATAGTATCAGTTTCTTCTCCTGATGAGTCTCTTGAACCCTACAAAGAGTTCATATCTACCACAGACAGCAAAGAAGTTACTCCACAGCAGGTTTCTTGCCTGCCCGACTCATAAAATGATCACAGGCAGGGAAAAAGAAAAATTTCATTAAAATAGGGGCAGTCTCTTTCTACAATGGATAGAAATTTTGGACCCTGTAGGACAAGGAGGATACACAGTAGCAAGGGTTGCTGCAGTAAGAGTTACCTGTTTCTATTATGTGGTATGTATATTAAAAATAATACAAGTAAAGTGTTTTTTGCCACCCAGACACACATGTCCATCAAAACATATTCCAGCAGCAATCAGAGTCATGGAATCCATTTCCAAATCAAGCATAACCTTATCCCACTGCTGCCTCATCAGTCACAAACTGAGGAATACATTATTCATATAAATATTGGGAGGTATTCAGGTATTTCTGTTTCCTAAATGCTCCTATGATTGCAAAATGTATCCTGTTATGTGCAAATCACTCAGGAGCTGATCTTTCTGCCGTTCTTTGTATTAAATATCCCTCTTCCACAACAGCCCATAAATATATGGTCAGTAAGGGTACACAGTTGTTCATACATTAGGATGATTAGCACAGTATAAACTTGGGGGGCGGGGGAACAAGAGGAATTTGGCCGTAGTAACTTCAGCGGTTTTGAAATCCTCGGTTTTAACATTAACGTCTCACATGTAACTTTAGAGATCTTAATGCGTGGGTCAAAATGGCTGACAGAATGTGCTAATTTCTGTTATTTTTCTCCTCTGCTGGATTGTGACCTTTTTACATTGGCACAGTAGGTATTTTTTTAAAAACAAGGGAACAAAACAAATCAGAACGAAGAGGTAAAAATGTCAAACTGGGCAATGAAGTCATCTACTGAGCTTTGACAGTCAGCAAGGTTGAGGGAAACATTATCCATCCTATTGTAGTTATGTTTTCTAAAGGTCTTGTGAAGAATTAATGAGACTTTTCATTAAACAGAACCAGAGGTTACAGAGTCATTGGTCATCAGTTGTGATGTTACTGAACTTTCATAGCATTGTAGTCCTTGGGACTGTGCCTTTGCTGCCAGTTTTAAACTCGGTAGCATTTTTATTTGCTAGCGTTCACTCCAGCTGACAGAGTCAGCCAATGAATTCTTGAGTAAATAGGTCATGCAGACTTCTTTAGATTTTTTTTTCTGTACTAAGTATTTGAGTGACCTAGGTCATCTTTTATTGACCTAACGAATCAAATTGCAAATGCAAGATTGGCCAGAATGAATAAGCTGAAGACAGAATTTAAGGGATCAAGACTGGAAAGAAAGGAACTCCTGATGCTAGAATTGTTACTGCAATCATCTACACCAAATGGCTAGCTGAAATTGCAGGAAATCCGTGGATTTCTTGGATGAGTCAACAGGCTTGAACTGATGAGACATTGATTGTCTATTTAACTTATCTGCTGTTCTCTGCTGAATCTTTTCTTCCTGTAATGTACTCTGGGCACATCTACATGTGCTGTTAATTCAAAGTAGGCTTACTGTGCAGTATTTTACTGTCTTTATTTTGCTATAATATTTTATTGTGCAGTAAGCCTACTTGGGAACAGGTCTACATGTGCTCCCTCTTGGGAGCAGATTTGTTTCCGATAGGAGGAACCCAGTACAGTGCTGCTCACGGCTTGCTCTGCCCCCTTCCCTTGGTGCTAGCCCAGGGGCTGGAAAGGGGCACAGAGGTGATTGTAGTCCCAATGGACACAGGGCCAGGAGAGCCTGGGTTTCCTGGCCCCATCCGCGTTGGGAAGGGACCTGATGTGCACAGGGCCAGGAGAGAGCTGCCCCTTTGCTTGTCTCCCAGAGCAGCTCCATGCTTTGCAGAGCTTGTGGCCCCGGGGAGTGAGTTGGATGACTCTCAGCCCCCACTAGTTTCCCAGAGCAGGTAGTACCTAACTGCGCAGTAGACTAATTTACTGCACAGTAAATGTGAGCATGTGTAGATGGTGATGCAGTAAACTGTCTTGTGTAGTAGCACCCTCTGATCCTGAGGAATATCTGTAACTGCTTGCTAGAGAACTCCGCCATTTGACAGCAGGGTTCCTAATGCCCTTTTCCATAGTCTCGCACACAGGCAGACTTGCCTTCCTTTCCGGTTGTTCAAATAGCTTGTGTTTTTATGAGAGACTATATGCATATATTTAGCACACACACACATTGAAGACAAAGCTTCCAAACTCGCTAAAAGTCAAAGTGGTTTAAACCACTGCTTTAATAAAACAGACGCTGATGAATAATATCTATACTGTGAATACTGCCAACCAAAAACGTGTTCCTTTTTTTTCCTGTAACTGAATACCTAAAATTTTTGAGCAGCTCTACTAAGAGGGAGTTTTGATGATCCACTTTTCCAGGACAATACAATAATGACAAAGGCTGTGGTGGGAAAAATTAATCATGAGTATCACTGATCATTGAGAAACATGATTAGCTGCTCAACAACAAGTAAAATAAATATCCAATAAAAACCATTAAAATATTCAGGTTGCCATTTATTTTCCATAAACGAAAACTCTGCATGTCAAAAACACAAACTATACCAATCACCTGACAATTAAAGAGCCAGGTTAGATGAATCTGACCCAAGAAGCAGCACTGTGTTTGTCAATTAACATTTTGTAAACCATTCGTTTTGCTCCCTTTATTCACCAAGCGTTCTTTAACACAAAGGATCCATTTCGATGAGCAGTCTCTGAATACTCTTCTCAACAACATGCACCAAACACAGCATCTAAATAAGCAGAGGTAATTTCCCCCAACAAAATCATGCTGATAAGCAATATGGCTAAAAATGTATTGCTAACTAGTTTTTATTTTGCTTCTTGACTTCTATGGCAAAGTTCCCACAGAACTGGGTCTTAAGTAGTCTCATGTCATTAAACTGCTCTTGGTTCTTTTGATAACTAATTCAATACATAGGACTTTTTAATAACCAAGTTGCCTTAACTTTTTAAGACGGCTCTATTTAAAACCATTTATAAGGGTCTAAATCGACCTGACAGATGGGGGGATTGAAGTCAGTTAAATTCTTTTGCAATAAAAGGAATCCATGGCATGAAAAACATTTTTTGTAAAAGGAAACTTTATTTTGAGGACCTACAAATGTGCTTGCTTCCATAACAGGGTATTAACTTCTAAAAGCTACTAAACTGCTTCAGACATAAGCTGTTTCCCCCAAAAGTGAAAACAAATATAACATAAGCCCTGTGTGTGCAGAGGGAGGTGAGAGAGAGAAAGTCAATGAGCATGTACACACCAATTTTGCAGGACTTGTTTTTTCTTTATGGAAGAGACCTAGATAATTTAATTAGGCATCTCAAACTTTCTGTAGAATTTGTGAGCAGGCCAAATGCTTGTTAAGTTCTGGTTGATTCAAGCAGATGCAGGGGCTGTGGAGAGAGTTTTCAGCCTCTTTTCAAATAATCTTCAGCTTCATCCTTTAAGTAGACTGTTTTCCAGGAGCTGCAGATGAGAGCGTGTTGTGTGAACTGATTCAAATGCTGCTGCTCTTTGTTTTGCTGTTGCCAGCTGGTTTTGAAATAGTCTGCTTCTTTCAATTAGTCAGTGTAAGAGGCAACTGCAGAGACATTTTGAGTTCTGGGAAACAGAAGCATTGTCAAGGCTGAGGATTTGTGCCATTATATAGCTGCACCCGTGGAAAAGCACTGGTATTATCTCCGATAAAGGTACCATGTATGCCAGTGTAGTTTCCCTGGATTTCTAGTAGGGTTAAACTCCATCAGTGCAAATAGCTGTTTATCCCCTCAATGCAATGTGTTTGTGCTGCTACAGCCATACAGATGTCTAGGATGAGGCTAAACCTCTAGTGTTGACAAGCTCTCACTCTCAGCAGCTGCAAATGACTCTTATGGTAATTTCTGTTCATGGCGCATTGCGCGGTTCTGTCATTCTGGCTGTTCTGATCTGTTCCCAATTCCTTTGTCTTAAATCCCTACGTTTACTTGCCCAACAGCTATGTTTTCCCCCTGAAATTCTGCTATGAAAAATAATGGTACAGTCATGAACACCCTATGCTAGAGCAAGGCAGAGGAAGTTGTAGCACCAAACGGAAGTTGTAATTTGGTGTTTAAGCATCTTTTTGGACTTCTCCCATGCTACACAATCTTACCCACAAAAGTGAATGTGGAATGGGAACTAATTACAACAACAAACTGTATCATTTAAGAGAGCTTTAACAGAGCTTTTACATCTGTTGCATTAGAAATTCAGGAGCAGTCAGCGTACAAGCTATTTTGAAAATGTTGAGGCAATGTTCATGGGGGCAGGTGCTGTGTGAGCATGACTATTATGCAAGTAAACACAGGAGATGTAGCTAAAAGGAGGATGGATGTCAAGTTTAACAATCATGACAGCCCATTAAAAAAAATTGGTGTACTGGATAACACAAGAGTAAGCGCTTCATAAGGATAAAGCAAACATACTGTCCAGTAGTCAAATGCAATATGTTACTATGGCTTAAGAAATCTTCCATACCAAATTCAATATATAATCACCCCTTTATGAGAACAACAATGAAAACCTGGACTAACACATGTAAGAAATTAAGCTTGTACCCATCACCTTTAGCACCTATACATAATATTGAAATTAATCCTAATAATTTATTAGAATGTTTTGATTTCTGGTAACATATTGGTATCGTATGTTTTGGGCAGGTATTCAAAGAAAATGTATTTCTGCAAAAAATCTAAATATAACGTGCTGCAGGTGACATTAAAATGCCATTTTCCTAATACCTGCAATCGAGACATTTTTCAACACATTCCCAAAGAAAGGTGAACCTCAGTAGAAATTTGACAGTTTCAGAAAATATTAGTCACACATATGAAGCACACAGGCCTATTGTCTATGCTATAAAAAGACATTTTAAATAACCCTGTAGAAGAAAAACACTGTTTATGACGAAGTGGGTTAATGATACTGAATCAGAAATGTAGTGGTAAAGAATGGGGGATCATCTGGAACACTGCTCCTCACACATTCATATGCACGATAAAAAAAGACACTTATTTTCACATCCGATATTGTTGGTATCTCACTCCACTTAAAATTAAACGTATTTATGGGACAGAAGCAGGCAAATGTTGGAGAGAGTGCTGTCAGTTGGGAGGACTCTACCATATATGATGGACATGTCCCAGAATTAAACTGCTCTGGAGGAAGGATGGAGACATGGCAAGGGAAAGAACAGGATGCCAACTATCAGAGAGCCCCTTAGGCTAGGGACAGAAAATACAGATAAACCAGTATAAGTGATTGGAAACTGGTTCAAATCTGTAACACAACAGAAGTTCAGTGCACCACTGTCAAGATGGCTGAAACTAGTTTAAGATAAGCCTGGATGGCTGTAGTATCAGACTTAACTGATTTAGGTTAAATTCATTTATTGAACTTCTGTCCCAGAACGTCTCCAGGTTCATGTTAACTCACAGTCCCTCAGCATCCAGGATGCTTTGTGGCTCCCCTGAAAACCCTCCCCTCTTCTCCCCCAGGGTGGATGAGCTAGTCTTGGCCCAAGCTGTCTGCTGCAGCCGAGCAGGGGGACATGCTCTAGCACCCACTTTCTGGCCCAGGCCACTACAGGCACATGGCTGCATTTCTGAAATCAAAAGTGGATGTCTATTTACTTGCTTATCGGTTCAATCTATGCAGCTTAGACTGACCTGCAAAGACTGAATCAATTTAGTCTCAGGCTTTTTGACTTTCTGTACTTAGCCTTAGCCTTCCTACTAAACCTTCTTGAGAATTCTGCAACATAAGCAGTCATAAAAAATAATCGATCACTTATTTTCTAGCGGCTACAATAATTACAACTGCAAAAGCCTAGAAGTATAAAATCATTGGCAAGCTTCCCTGTCAAGCTTTTTGAAAACATAGTGATGGAAAAGCTGTCCGATCAAGTTAGTGTTCTCTGGGGGAGAAGGAAAAATAGTCTTCCTTGGAAATGTAGTGGAAATGTTTGGATTCTGCTAAAAAGGATCTACTCTTGCTTTCAAACAAGAACATTTGAGAAACTTTTTTGAATACTGAAGGAAAGTAGAAAATATGTGAGCTGACCCTTAAGAACAAATTTGGAATAAATGTAAAAGCAGACAACCAGAATATAGTGAGATTTGTATTATGCAGCGTTTTACGGAAAAAGAAGGGGTGAATTATTATAGAGCTACAAAGTAACACAAAACTTAAGACTGACAGAAACATAATGAGCACAGAAGTGACAATTTTTGTCTGATCTGGCCACAGAAAGCAGTTTATAGCTGTGACCAAACACAAGTGCATGGCCACAGCCTGCTTCAAAAATGGCTGATTGGGTGAAAATCTGAATTTCATGAATGGTTAGATGAACACATTTCAAAACAGAGCATCTTCTGTAACTTCTGCCTGCGCTGCCTACTAGCCTTGAGCTATTTTTGGAATGGGAGGGGGGAAAGGTAGTGGAGGGAGTTTGGTCTGGGACTTTCTTAGCCCCAGCTGGAGGGTGCAGCTCATGTACTGGAGGCCCTCTGAGCTGGGGTGGCTCCAATTCACCCATCCCACCCTCCAGAACTGGCTGGTGAACCCCTAGAACAAGCTTCTTCTGCTCCCTTTTCCCCCCTCCTGTTTTGAAAACTTTGCAGGCTAGCAGGGAGCAGGGGCCACTGCTAGGGGCAGCCAGCAGCTAGATTCCCCTTCTCCCTGGAACCAGCAGTGAACGTGTATTTGTTCCAGGGGATCATTGTAACTCAGAACCCTTCCTGCAAAGTGTTCTCAGGTACAGTGGGGAGTTGCGCTTCTGTCTGCACCCCTAAATAAACTGGCAGAGACTGAAAGGAAGAGAAGAAAAGAACACAAGGCTAATGTGGACTTTGACTTGAGTTAAGGGATCGCTGTTGATGGAAGATAAGTATCTGCCTTTATGTATTAGAATAGGGGACCAGATGTATCTTCACATCTTAAATCTGTTATTTGGTAAGTTGGATTCCGGAATAAATAAGGCCAAAAAACCCAAAAAGGAACTAAACCCACAGGAGCTGTGTTAGAGCACAAAAAGGTTTCCATGGTATTTTGGAAAGCTCTGTCTGTGCTTCAGGATGTTAGGGAGCCAAAAAAATAACACCTGCTATGAGGCTCTTAAAGAGATTCATCTAGGAGTTTGTGAAGATGCTGTTTTGTTGAGTCATATTAGCCTTAAAGGCCTGAAATGATCCAAAAATATGAAAGACTACCACTCGCCCTGCTTTTGATTGATGTAGTTGTATACAGGGGGAGTGCCCGGGGCCCTAGCAGGCTGGCCGTGTCTGTCTGAGGAGAGATCTTTGTCCGGAGACGTCTTCCCCTTGATGCAAAAGAACTAGGAAGTTAAAAGAATTTTTAACCTTCAGGATACAATGTAAGGCCGGTCTACTTGTTTGCATTTTCCCAGGAAGAATAAGGTGAGGTAATTTAGGTGACTGGGGGGGTATATCTACATGTGCATTTAGTGTGCAGTAACTTACTGTGCAGTAAGTGGTTTTTACGCTGGCATCTACACTGCAGTGCAGTAATGCAGTGTGTGGACTGACTTGGGACTGAAGCTAGTCCACACACACAAGGTTACTGCCGCAGTAAGGCATCTACACATGCCTTACTGTGCAGTAACTACTCGGGCAATGAATTTGGTACATTTTCCCACTGCACTACAACTTTATTTATTAGCTTTTTCTTCAAGGATGAATTTACAGGTTATTTCTTTCTGGTTCCTACCTAGACTTGTCAATTCCGTTGTGGCCGTCATGGAAAAGACCTGTTAGAGAAGTCAAACTAAAGAAGTATATCCTTGGTGTAGAATTGTATAGTGTGGTTTCGAGAAGATCATTCTCAACTTGCATCCTTTATTTTCAAAGAGATTTCTACAGAGCTTTGCAAAATACCCATCAAACCTTGTAGGTTTAATCCTTATTAAGTGCAAAAAACCTTTTCTATAATGGGTGGTGTGGATAGACCATATACAGTTAAGCTTGTTGAAAATAAAATCTTGCTTTTTGAGTGATGGCACTGTTTCTTTTTCTTTAACAAACTTAAAGTGAATGCTGCAAGGAAAATCCCTTTTGGTTCAGTTTTGGCTCAAGTACAATATAGAATCTTGTTATACACTATTGATTTTCTTTGGAAGATCTCCTCCTCCTCCTCCAATGGATTAAATTGCCATAATACAATAAAACATAGTTCTTTGTTTTCCTTGAGCAATAGAAATTGTTTTTCGGGGGGAAGACAGGGAATTAAGATTAATTACTTTCATTTTAGTTGATGAAAATCCAGAATGTGCCCTTGGTTCACTGCTCAAGAATGTGGACCAGAAGCAGACATAGCGCTTTTTAGACATGTAAGGTTGGCAGCATTATGAATGCTGGTATGATCTGACTACAATATATTAAGGCTAAGCTTTTATCCATATCCCTTGCACTCAGTAGTTCACATGTACAGCTCAAGTTTGAGGCTTCCTTTTTGTGAACTCACATGAGTGACGTTAAAGATTGGATTTTGGTTATTGCGGGGAAAAGGGCATGACTCCTTCACCCCAGTTGGCAGATGTGTATGGGTATCTTTATTATGCATTATATTTTGCTGGAGACCAGCTCTGTGCTCAAAATACTCATTGTTCTTATATCGACCACTGTTCCTTCTGAATTCCAACGGACCACCTGCTTGGGTTCCCTCTTGATCCTGCAGTCCAATTAAATATGCTGCACTGTGGTTATATCTAGTTTAGGGTACACTTTCTACTATATCTAATATACAAAGGCTATATTAGACTACCTAACGTACATAAGTAATCCTGTTATAAATGTTAAATAGTTGCAAGAGGATCATACAGGTTTCCACAGCATTGTGATTTGGAGATATGGAACTGTTAAGCTGGTGGGATTTAAAATACTACAGGACATTGCACACACCCTTGTTCTTACTGTTGTTGGGAGTACTGGAAATACCCTTTTTCTTATAATTGAATATATACAGATCTTGATTTCTGAATGCCAAGGAATCTGAGGCAGGAAGTAAGTGGCAGCAGAGAACAGCTAATCTGTAACATTTTCTTACACTGCGCAACCTGATAAACAGTTGGGATACTTGATGCAGAGTGAACACAGGATACATTATCAGCCCAGCAGGAAAGGAAAGCAAATTAAATTGCTCTGGAAGACTAGTTAAATGTTTGTTTTGATGCAAAGTCATTGCAGTCCGTGACTAAGTTCTCATTAAGGAAAAATTATATATTTTTATATATGAATGTTATTAATAGCGCTTAAAGGAAGAAATGGAATTTGAATGCATTAAGGAGTCGAATGAATAATCAAATGTAATGAGCTAAAACCAATTAGTAATAATATGTGAGGCTGTCATATCTTAAAATACAGATGTTAGCACACTATTTTTTTAAAAAAGGCCCTGGAAGAGGCAGAATGTCAGATATTTTTGTAGCCTTCATTTTCTGGATTGGGACTGGAAATCTGTTGTCTCACTTTGCCTATGAAAGAACTTTTGAGGTATCTATACTGTAGTGCCCACAGATGTTACTGTGCATGTTGTGCTGGAGACAAAGTCATTTTTAGGCACAGTCTAACTAAAATGAGTGTGTGCGTGTGTGCCCTCGCTGACATGATGGCATTTGGCCATGCATGAGCACAACAGTTCAGATTTCTTGGTACCTATGATGTCATTTACTGCTGTTCCTTCCTGGCAATACCATCCAATGTGGCAAGATCTGATGCTGAAGCACTGGAAAGAACAGCCATGTGCCTGCTGTTGTGACACTGGGACTAATCCTGCAAGGTGAAGAATGTCCTAAACACACAGTGACCCGAATAGGAGTTGAGGATGGACAGCAGTTCCCAGAGGAAGCTCGTTACCTTGCAGGATCTGGTCCATAGTGTCACAACGATGTAGAAGTACTTCTGCTGAAGTTATTAAAACGCGGCTGCGTTGGAATACTTCAGAAACATAGGTGCCAGTTGGGATTTACTTTTTTCTGCAGACACTCGTTTCTTAACATCTATATTGTTTTCTCAAGGAGGGGTTGTGAGATATTATGTATCAGATAAAAAGAAAAACTGACACTTGGTGGGACAAACTACATGCTGCTTGTTGAACATTGCAGTCTGAGCTCTTCTTCTTCATGAAAGCAAGCTTGTATGGAGTCCAAAAATATGCTTGACTTTTCATTTAATAAAAATAGACACTTTAATAAATGCCAGGTCTTAATATTTCTGTGAGTTCATTTCATGCACTAGCATTCTTTTGGGAAGTTATCTTTCATTGTCTTGTTAAATGTTTCTATACAATGTACCTGGTGTGGTATAAAATGCAAACATTGGGGCATTTTGCATTCTAGGATATCATAAATAGCCAGCTTTTTGGAAATAGGTAAACAACAAATATTACTTCTCAAACATTTTCCCAGCTCCATAAATCTGTCCTAACTGCTAAAAGGCAGACTGTAGGACTTTCAGATATTAAACCATAAATATGCTCATTCCCAATGATCTAAAAAAATATTTGGCCCTATTAGACAAGGGACCATAGGCATGTAGACTTCCTATTTCCACTCACCAGTTGCTTAGTACACACTGGGAGCATCTACATGAGATACTAAAAGCACAGTAGGCTAATTCTACTGCACATTAGTGCATCACGGCAAAAACTGTGCTAGTGTGCAGTATAAGTAGTTTACTGAGTATTAGTGCCACATAAAAGATGTGTGCCGGCGCTACTGTGAAGTAGTGTAATTGCAGGTACTAAACTTAATGCACCATGATTACAGCGCATGAATGCACCTGTAGATATGCCCACTGAAGACTTTTATAGTGCCTTGGCCAATGATTGGCTTAGATGTCTAAGGGGCTATTCCAGAAATCAGAAAGTAGCTTATAGCTTTCCATTTGGATCTTGGTGATCTGGAGCAGGGTGTTGACTAATAATGTAGTGCTCTGGCACTTATTCCTTGCTCTTTGATGTGCTCAGATCTTGCTTTTACTATGGAAAAAAAGAGTAAAAGAAAATTTAATTCATTTCACTTTGCACTATTCTCTTCTGGCTCCCCCCTACATCAAGGGAAAACTCAGATTTAATTCAAGTGGGACTAGGATTTCATCCTTGGAGTCCTTGCTGTCAGTACATTTTCTGACTCAATGAGGCTACCTACAAAGAGTAAAATCCTGAGGACTGACTCCTTCTAGGCACTGGAGAATACTGCTAAGCCAGTTTTCAAGAGATTAACAATTTTGATGCATGATAGGGTTTTTTGCAAAACAAAAACATCTTTCTATCTCACAAAAAGAAAGCCACCAAGAACTGTGAAAATCAGCCAAAGTGCTATTATTCACACACTCTATTAATTAATCCACAGATCTACCTGTCTTTTGTTGTTTTATGTGGCTAGGTTCACAGCAGTGGTATGATTTTGCACTGTTGCTAAATTGGTGAAATAAATTTTGCATGACCACCTAGACTTCCAGCAATTTATTCAGCATTTTATCACACTGCTGTGGTTTCCAGATTAGTCAGTTAAAAAGATTTAATTCAATTTAATACAACAAAAGGGAGAAAGACAAAAACATCTGTTTCAAATCATCTTGCTTTCTATCTCTCCCAATTTCTTTTGCATCCTCATTGTATTGAAAACAAAGTTGTTTAGCCTATTGCTGACAAATATTTTTGCTTTTTTTATTGCTTCAGCCAGTTACTGCATGATTTAAAAAAATGCTCATAGCTGTTATCATTAATGCTGGATTAATGGGAACCCTTGTCATCTAAATACATAACCATATGCCATCAATTGTTCTAAATAAAGAAGAAATAATCTAAGGATTTGATTTTTTTTTTCTTTCAAAGTTTAAAATTCAATTAATAAAGAAACCTTGTCTTATATAGCTATCTTTTCAGAAGCTAATAAAGGCATTGCTAAGAAAGGCAGTAGTCAAAAGTTAACTCTAACTGGTTGTGAAACCTCCCTGAAATAGTTATTCACTGTGATTTCATACTTAAGTTGCAGATGGTGTCAGAAACTTTACTGCGACAATAATGGTGACAATAACTAACTCATAGTAACTCAGTTTTCCTTGCACTGTCAGGTAAAGCATAACAAGTCTTATCTGTTGATTATTCTGTAAGTAGTTAACATCATGTGCTTTATGACCATTTTAAAAAGCTTATCATCTGCTACTTCAGGTTGCAAGTAATTATCTCTCGTTACATTCAGACAGACAAATGAAGGGTGAATGATAGACTTAAACTTTCTGGTGCGTCTGCTCTAAAACATCCCCTGGAAGCTAGTGAATACAAAAAGAAGGTCATTTAACTTGGTAATCCATTGCACCTAAAGGAATAGTACAATGTTGCCTGTGATGAAATGTAAGAGGTGGGCAAGTCTTTCTTCAATCAGCAGAATGAGGGTGTTTATAACTCTTCTCTAAGTTTCACTGGAATTTGATAGTGAGGAGAAAAACTTGTCTTAGATCAAACTCAAATTTGGTGCTTCCCTAAGCACCCAGCGCATTAAAACAGAAAGCATAAAAAGCTCACCTGCTTTGAAGGGGCTGATAGCGATCCAACACACTTGGAGGCATTTGAAATGGAAACAATGAGGATGAACAAGATGATTCAGTCTACTGCATTTTTTCACATACAACCTTCACTTTACCACCCCACCCCACCATCCCCCAAACCAGCTGGTTGACATAGGGGTGCGTTCACATTATATGTGACAAATATGGATCTTCATGGCTCTGGAAATTTGGCTGCAGGGTTAATTCCCATGGCTCCCAGAGGCACGGGGAGCTGGATGACATGGCCCTGTGCACCAGATAGGGCCAGCGTGCTGGGTCAATCCATGGCTGGACCGGGGATATAGCCCTGGACCCAGCACACTGGATGAATCTGTGAGCCCTGATCTGGAGTGTGGGGATGGCAGTGAGCTTAGGGATAGGCTTGGCTCCCTAGCTGCTGCTACTTAGCAAAGTCGTCTTTTTTTTTTCATGTTGCCTTTAAAAACAAGGTGTATACTTTCTCTCTCTCTTTCTATATATATATATATATATATATGGGGTGTGTGGTATGTGTAGATGGTATGTGCCTAGATGAAGAGGGCTTAGTCTGAATTCAGGGCTGTCCAACTTGGAGGTTGTATGTCCTGGGGGCCCCACCAGTAGAGCCACAGGCCACCAGGCAATGTGGATGCTCCTCCCCACTCCCCTGCTGCACTGTGCATCCTTGTGGGTGCTCCTGCCGCACTGTGCAGGTGTATGAACTTTAATTTCCATTCTCCCACTGTGTGCACTCATGATGGGCATTCCCCCAGCTGGTGCACTGGACCCTCCTTGCCACGTGGGAGCAATATGGTGGGGAATGGTAGCCAGGCAGGAGTTGGGGGACCACACTTTAACCCACGGGCGGGCAATTATTTTGAGCAGAGGGCCACTTACTGAGTTTTGGCAAGCCACTGAGGGTTGCATGACAGGCAGCCAGGGGCAGATAAATATTAATTTTCTAAATTTTTTAGGGGCCCCGTGGGCCAGATAGAGTGGCCTGATGGGCTGCATCCAGCTCGCGGGCTGCATTTTGCCCACCCCTGATTTATCCCTTGGTGAGCCACCAGTAGGACAGGTCTGTTGCCTGCATGATGGGGCTCTATGCTTCTGGAAGAATTGTGGGCTTTGTAGCAGTCCAGGAGGCAGCAGAAATGGTTCCTCCAAATAAGGAAAAATGATTCAGGGATGACCCTGAGTAATTTTTTGGTCACTGTATTATCATGAGACATTATCTCAAATGGAAACTGGTATATGGTCACTGGGCTGTGTGATGGAGATGCATCAGCAATGTCACAGTCTCTCTAACAATGTGCGGCATGCAGGGAAAGTACTATGTATCATTTCTGTTCAAAGGCTGGAGGTGATGGGCAACAGCTGGCAGAGAAATATTATGGCTTTGTGGATAAAAGAATGAGAAAAGCAATTTGGACACGGAAATTAGTCACTAAGACTGCTTGCAGATATTAGGAAAAAAAAAAGCCCAAACAAACTGCGCTTTACCAGAAGAAGTTACTTGGACCTGATTCTGCAGCATCTGTACAGATTAGGCGCTTCAGTGAGGCTTTTTGGCACTTTTATCTAAATATTCAATCAGCTATTGGATAAAAGTGCCTAAAAGGCCCCACTAAAGCACCCAATTTATACAGATGTTGGGTGAGCCGGGTCCAACTAATGTGATGCTTCTTCTGGGCATGTGCTGGGCTCAGCATGGGAATCTCTGAGTTTAAGGTAAAGTGCTGGGTTTTTATTTATTTATTTATTTTACATCTGCAAGCAGTCTAAGTTGAGAGCCTTCTTGTTCACTCGGGCCAGCAGAAACAACAAAGAAGAAATCTCGTGCATTAATCTGCAAAAAGTTAATAAACTTGGTGCCTCCAGTGTTTATTGACAGGCAAATTAAAAAAAACAGTGTTATCCCTCTATGGTGGAAACAAAAATAAGAAAGGAAAGAAGACACAGTAAAGAACTCATCAGTTTTGCCTGCTGCACTGGAAGATAAAAAGCATATGCTTACAGAATGACATTTTCAGTGACAAAAATGTGTAGTAAATGGACGTTTCTTGAAATTTAAAGGACCGTAACATTAGTTCACGAGAGAACCAGCGAATGAAACAAGAATATATCCCTTAAATTGTTTCTGCAGGTTTAAGTCGAACATTCAATGGAAGGTCACAAATGCAGCCTTACAGACACTGGCTGCTTGGCTTATAACAACCGGTTCTCACTCAACAAATGCTTTGCTTGTCATTTAATCTGCTGGTTAGGAAACTGGCCCAGAACTTGGGAGACCAGGGTTCAAGGGTCTTCTCTGCCAGACTTCCCATGTGACTTTAGGCGAGTCGCGCACAGTCTCTGTGACTTGGTTCCCTATCAGTACAATGGGGCCCTCCCAGGAGGCACATACTCTCCGTAGGGCCCAAAGGGTAAATTGCATGGGCGATGGGACGACAGGGCTCTTGGACTGCAGTAAGCTGAAGAAGAATAAAAATAGGGAAACCTCAAAAGAACAGTAAGAGGAGAACGTTAGGAAATGAACATGAATGTTAGTGATTTTTAGCATACAGTCTCCAAAAATAGGCTGCGCCTGGAGCAAAGAAACATTTGAAGAGGCCCAGCTTGATTAAAAACAGCCAACAGCACTCTGAAGTGAATGTTTTATTAAATTGTGGTTCCTTTAGGGTGTTAATATTGTGGCAGATGAGCTGATATATTACAGACTCAGATTTTTGGAAATCATTTGAAAAGTTCATGTTGGGATTTCACGTTCAAGGTGCAGTGTCAGGAATTAAGAGGAGCAAGGGCACAGGTCTGCCTACAAGGCAGAAAATAACAGTTCCTTTACAGAAAATACAAGGCAGAAAATAGCAGGATAACTTTACAGACTTTAGAAGTTTGCAGTGACTCTTTTGCTGTTTATGTAAATTGTGCAAGTAAAACCAATTTGCAAGTTTATAAATTGTGTGCAGAGTTGAAGTCTACAAATTATGCATGCATTCAAAAACAAGAGGGTTTGAATGATCTAAGAACCTGAGATGATGGATAAGAAAAGTTACTTTAAGGCCAGCAAATACAGAATCTATCTTGTAGAGCCATCTGGGTCTATGGTGTAATGGTTGGCGCACTGGATTTTGAATCCAGCAATCTGAGTTGACATCTCAGTAGAACCTGCTTTCCTTCTGGCTGCCCGGTGTAGCGGGTTGTGTGCTGACTCCTGGGCCAAAGAGCTGTGAGTTGAAGCCTTGCTGGGCCCCAACATCTGGGGATCTTGTTTTAGGACTGGAAAAGGGCCAATGTGGTCCCTATTTTCGAGAAGCGAAGGAAGGAGGATCCGAGTAATTATAGGCCAGTCAGTCTCACCTCTGTTCTTGGAAAGGTCTTTGAAAAGATCATGATTTGTGGGAGTCCAGTGGGAAAAATAATGCAGCAGGGAAACCAGCATGGATTCGTAGCAGGTAGATCATGCCTGACCAATCTGGTTTTGTTTGACAACAGGGTTACAAAATGCTTAGTCGCAGGAGTAGAGGTAGAAGTTGTTGTCTTGGACTTTAGCAGGGCCTTCGATACGGTATCTCATCTTATTCTCATAAATAAATTAAGAGGCTGTGACATAGATGTTTACATGGTCCGGTGGGTGGCAAATTGGCTTAGCGGTTGCACCTAGAGAGTGGTAGTGGATGGGTTCGTATCGACCTGGAAGGAGGTGGGTAGTGGGGTCCCGCAGGGTTCGGTCCTTGGACCTGTACTCTTCAATATCTTCATCAGTGATTTTGATACGGGTGTGGAGTTACTCTGTCCAAGTTTGCTGAGGATACTAAATTGTGTGGTGAAGGGCACACTTCGAAGGGTAGGGAATGATTGCAGGCAGTCCTGGATGAGTTAGAAAAGTGGGCAGTGCACAATAGGATGCAGTATAACAAGGACAAGTGCAGAGTGCTGCACCTAGGTTGCAAAAATATCCAGCACACCTACTGGCTGGGAAATGACCCTCTCAGCAGCACAGAAGCAGAAAGGGATCTCGGAGTCATAGTGGACTCCAAGATGACCACGAGTTGTCAGTGTGACAAAATCATCAGCAAAACTAACTGCACTTTACCATGCATCAGCAGATGCATGACAAATAGATCCAAGAAGGTGATACTTCCCCTCTCTGCGGCACTGGTTAGACCGCAGTTGGAGTAAAAATAAAGACTAACTGACCAGCTCAGTACATGATCCAAGGAGTGAATTATTATGGAGACAATGAAACAGCTTCATCCTCCAGACCACAGAAGTGAGAGTTGAGCATACGTCAGATGGAAAAAGCTTGTACTGCAGCTGTCCTGCTGTAATATTTGTCTCTGTGGCAATAAATATGGCACCATCCAACTAGCACATAATTCATTTGGAGGTAAATCCCAGATCCCATGAGTACACAGGCTATTGCTCTGAATGAAGCAAATCAGTGGAGTACCTGAGGGCTCCAGAAGCCCAAACTGCGTGTGTGTGCAATTGTGCATCGTGAAGCACGGCTGGACAGGGGTTTGTTCTTTCTGAGCCAAGTTACAGCTCTCAGTTCAGCATGTTTATATCTCTTGAATGCGCACACACATGCACACACAGGGGGTGGAAATGAGCATGGGTAAGCTGGATTACATGCATTAAAAGACATTTTCTAGCAATAGAGTCCAATGGTATCAGTAGGTTTTGTGTTAGAAGTTCAACAGAAATAGAAGTTTGCTTCTATTTGGTAAGTGCAGTTGGATTTAATCATGAACTCAATGCCTCCTGCCTAGACCCTGCAGATACTGCCATGGCGAATGCCTGAAAGGCTTTACTTCTGTATTTCCCTTTAATGGGGGACAGCATGGAATGTGTCAAGCCACAAAATTAGGAACTTCGGAGGAAACGCTGACTGCACTGGGCTTTCTGCCATTAGGACCAGCAAACCTTGATGATGACCCAATTATAGATACTTGAAATTCACTTTGGCCATCGAGAAAACTACTTTCTGCTGGCTGGAAGCCCAGCATCAGTTTAAGCTGTGAAAGCAGCTCCTCATCCCTGCTGGCAAAGAGCCTGGCCGTCAAAACATTTCTTCAAATTTCAGCTTGATGGTGCAGGTTTTTTTTTTTTTATTATTTGTGTATGCTTCCAGTTCCCACCATTTTAAGAGCGGAAGAGCAAAAAGCTACAGGCTTAGATGCACCAACGTGTTTAGGAGGCATTACTAAATCTCATCTTAACAGAGGTTTTCCAGAGTGTCATAAAGTCTGCATGATATGGGGAAGGGTCTGGAGGAAGAGCAAATGAGTAAAGCTGCCTAGCAGGAGCCCTGTTGGCTAATAAAGGGGAAGCACCAGATGAAAATGCAGTGTCTACTTACTGAAGGAAGCTATTCCAACAAGTCAGAGGGGTGTGTCTTGGTTCTGAGTAGTTAGACATTCAACTGTGCAATGCCTAATGACATTTTTTCAAAAGCCCTGTGGGCCTTATCTGCATCTTTACGCACCTAAATACCTTTAAAACTAACCTTTTAGCTGCTCTCTCCACACCCCCCCCATAAACAGCGGATATTAGCTCTCCTCTGCCTCACTGAATTGGGTCTGAAGATAAATATTCTAACGAATGGGAGGCATTCTCACTAAATGTGACCTGTATTTATTTAATGAAAACTCAGAAGCTGTTGCTGTTTAGCTCTGCACTGTTTTCTATTGCTTCAAATAGTTGTGATGGCCAGACAGTGATGACTTACTCCCCTGCATCAAAGCAGGGCAAGTCATCCACGAGTGATCTGTGCAGAGAATAGATCATTGCAATTGGCTATAGCTGGAATTGCCCAGAAGGTGTAGCTCGTGTAATATGCGGGACCCGAGGAAAATGGCTGAGTGTGAACACGCCCCACTGTTACTCTACACTGCAATAACAGCAAGATAAATTCTGGGTCTAGTTCAAGGAGGCTACCCTCGTTTTGAAAACAGTGAATGGAAAGGAGTCAGCACAATTACTTCAATTTTATGTTCTGTAGGAACTTCAAAGTAAGACTGTATAGACTGAAAGCAATCGAGTCAATCCTTAGAGACTCTACTGATACTACCAATATAGTTTCTAATTAGTGCAATTTATTTTTCTGATGAGATCATCAATGTAAGTCATTGCCAATCCCCTCCAAGCCATCCAGTCCCCAACTCTCAATTAACTTACAGTTGAAATAAGACATCTGGATGGAAATATATTAGATCATGCAACTTTCCTTGGAGAAAGCCTGAGTTCAGGTTATTTGTCTTGTGTTCTGGTTTTTGCTGACTTTTTTTTTTTACATTAAAACTAACATCTTGCAGGCAGTGTAGGATGAGAAGATTGTTTGAGTAACACTTAGATTTTCAAGGAAGTTAAACAGAAATGAATCCCTGTTGTTTAAGCTGGGTTTTTGGTTGTAGCCATGTTGGTCTAAGGACATTGGCAGGTAAAGTTTTTGGGTAGATGTGATATCTTTTATTAGACCAGCTCAGTAGTTGGAAAGTTCTTTACAAGCTCTTGGGCGCAATCACCCTTTTTCAGGCGTAGGAAGCCTCTGCTGTTCTGAGACTTCATGCTTGAAGAAGGGCACTTGTGCTCAAAAGCTTGCAAACAACTTTTTTCCAACTACAGATTTCCCTCAATTTATGCTGTACATGCATTCCCAGAGAATGGCACATAAATCAAATTTGCATGAAGTGAACCCACTGTACAATGTAACAGATAGGGATAGGTTCCCATGGCGGTGAGGGAGTGAGGCTGGGACTAGGGAAGGGGTGGGGGAAGGGGTGCCACTCCCGGGGCTGTACAAGGCAGCAAAGCCGAGGGAACAGAGCGGCACTCACCCCAGCCCTGGCTGCAGCGGCCCCAGGAGCGGCTGGTGCCAGCTGCCTGCAGCTGCTGGGCTGCACCATGCTCCACCTGTCCCCACTTACCTCTGCTCCTGGGCTCCACTGTGCCCTGGTGCAGGCAGCTGGTGCCGGCTGCTCTCGGGGCCTCTGGGGCTGGGGTGAGTGGGGCACGGCCCTTCCCCCCCCCCCAGACTTACCTGCTTGGGTGGGGGGAGGGGGTCATCTATGCTGATCACATAAGAGTTAATTTACTTCACATATAACAAATTATGGGTCAGATGTACTCATTGCATAAGAGCAAATTCGCATATAAAGAAACCACATAAATCAAGGGAAACCTGTACTTGGTTGGTCTAATAAAATATATCATGTCTATCCAAAGAACCTTGCCTGCTTTCTATCTTTTAAAGAGGACATTTCAGGAAGGTGCCTGTTTTACAAGCTGGTAAGCATATCCCACCCTAAACAGAAGTGGGACATTTTGTTAGCCCAGGAAATGATTACCAGTGAATCAGCAGGAGGAGCTGTCCCATTATTTTTGTACCAAAATGCACAAGGAGTATAGTTTTGCAATCAAAATGGGGGTAGCTTTCTTTTGCTATACAGCTGACATTAAGAAGGTAAAGCAGCTTCATCTGCTGTGGGCATAGGAGATGAGTATGTGACAGCCGCCAGGCACAAAGGCTCCACTAGAGATGCTCGCTGCCTGAAGTAGCAGGGAGGGGCAAAAAAAGAGGCACGGGCCTATCCTCCCCTCTTCTGACTAAACTGCAGGAGAAAGAAACTCTTTTTATGGAGTGGTGCTTTGGTCCCGCTTTCCCCGAACAACTGCAGGGCGCCGTGCTTCCAGCCAGGCGGGCGTCTCTGTACTAGCCTTGATACAGGGCTGCGGTTTAATGCCACAATCCAGCTCCAATCTGGGCCACTATCATAAAACCATGTTTGGACAAATACTTATAAATGCCAGGGCATGCTGGCAGCAGCAGTGACGATATTGGTTTTTGGAGCTGGAAGGAAAGGTGATTCGCTGTAAACAATATCTGTTATGGATTTTGGTGTCGCCCACGACAAATTATTCCTCACAGGTACTTGCTTAATTATTTGACGAGTGTAGTTAGCTTCCTTCAATTAGTTTAAAAACTGCACCTGTCGCTTCTTCTCTTACTTAATTTCTTTATTATGCACTTTCCACTATGGCATGGCTTTTATACAAGGTTTTGTTGCTACACAGATGAAATGGAGCTGAAAATCATGGCAGATGAATTCTGGCCTCTTGAAATATTATTTAGGACAATCCTTTAACCACAGTGAATGCTGAATTGCCTTATGTATTTCCCTGTGTACTACATTTACCTCATCATACTGGTATTTAATTTCACGATACTGCATTTTTCCAAATTGTTGTGTTAAAAATGCTATGCTGCAATGATTGTCGATAAAGTTGTATTAGAGTATGTATTCCTTGCAGTCAGATACTATTTTGGTCAAAACACATTTTGAGTTACGTGGAGCAACCATACAGATGCCTCATTATCTTGACAAAATATCTAATTATTTATCTGTGATACAAATAAGCAAGAAATATAATGTGACTGAAGCTATTATACATCTTTCATTGACTGTAACTTTGTCAGCCATTTGCCTGCCTGTGGTGGAGAAAGCAATCCTATGTACAATTCTGGCAAAGCATGTCATTGAAAGGAAACTGAAATAAGATTGATTTCTGATGTTAATTGGTGCATTATCCATGCAAAATGTGTAGTTCACTAGTTGTAATGCATTAATTATATACAATTAAGCTTTACCGTGTAACAAATTACATGGCAATATCAACTGTGCCCTTTAGGAAGAGCCAATCTGATAATACCCGTCCATCGCTGCAGATTTTATAGATACACTCTGTCTCGCTCCCCCTCTCTCCATATTTAGAGACAGACACACGCTTGGAAGAAAACTGCAATAAAAGGATAACCCATTTGACTTTACAATATGTCGATGGATGGTAAGCCCAGTTTAGAGAGAGAATTTTGTATCTTTTCTTTTCCCTGATCTCCCCAGGAAAAAAGTTTCCAAATTGTGTTTAGTGCTGCTGGTTTCTCAGCAAACAGCATGAAGGGCTTTTCCTAGGAGAAAAGTTCAATAATTAAAATAAGTCAATACTGAAGAGCACTAGGGTAGTTTGATCTACTTTAGAAACTGACACTTTCCAGTGGGGAAAAAATGCAATCTCTAATAAATCATTTTGTGCAGAACAGGAGTCAAGTAAAAGACATTTCTAAGAAGAAAAGACGGCCGCTCACCAGGGGAATAGGTTTGTTCAAAATAATTGAGAGCTTGAACAAAAGTGAATTTTTAGGACATTCCTAGCTAGAATCTTAGTCTTTTAGGATGTGATTTCAAAATTATGCTCATAACTACTTCATGTCTCATGCATATTTGGGCTTCAGTGTGATTCCCCTGGTTAAATTCTGATATGGATAGTGATTTTTTGGTATAAATCTCTCTTTTTAGTTTGAACTGCAGCTGGTAATGATTAACACGTGTGCCACAGAACTGAGAACAGGAGTGTAGGTTATAGCCATCTTGATCTTTGGGTGAATCTGATATCTTTGATTAGACCAACTTAAATAGTTGGAAAAAAAATTCTTAGCAAGCTTTCAGGTTTAAAACCCTTCATCAGGCTGAGGAAGCCTCTGCAGTTGGTGTGTGCTCTTCCTGGATGGAATGAATAGCAAATAAGCCAGAGGTTGGGCTGGTATGCAGGCAAGACAGGAAGTCAGTGAAGATGTCAAAAGCTTGCTAAGAAATTTGGAAGGGGCTACCATTCCTTTAAGTTTCATCCAAATCAAGCCAGAAATAATGAAGTTATAGGCTGTTTTGTCCTTCCCCACTATATCCTATGGGCGAAATGTCGACCCTGTTTCGATGAAACAAAACAAAACAGCTGTTTTGAATTGAAAAAAATTTGAAACAAAACGCTGTTCTGTTGAAACGTCGAAACACTGGTTGAAACAGAATGCTGCCATTTTGCACAGCCCTAGTATCATAGATTTCATAGACATTAGAGCTGGAAGGGACCTCGGGAGATCATCGAGTCCAGCCCCCTGCCCAAAGGGCAGGAAGTCAGCTGGGGTCATAGGATCCCAGCAAGATAAGCATCCAATTTACTCTTGAAGGTATTCAATGTAGGTGCTTGAACCACCTCCGCTGGCAGACTGTTCCAGACCTTGGGGGCTCGGACAGTAAAGAAATTCTTCCTTATGTCCAGCCTGAAACGGTCTTGCAGGAGTTTGTGACCGTTCGACCTCGTCATCCCTTGGGGCGCTCTGGTGAACAGACGTTCCCCCAGATCCTGGTGGTCATCCCTGATAAACTTATAGGTGGCCACCAGATCACCCCTGAGCCTGCGCTTTTCCAGGCTAAAGAGTCCCGTGGCTCTCAGCCTCTCATCGTAAGATCTGTTTTCCTGACCTCTGATCATGTGCATGGCTCTCCTCTGGACTCTTTCAAGCTTCTCCACATCCTTTTTGAATTGTGGAGCCCAAAACTGGACGCAGTACTCCAGCTGCAGCCTCACCAAGGCCGAGTACAAGGGGAGAATGATGTCCTGGGATTTGCTCGAGAAGCATCTATGGATGCACACCAGCATTTGGTCGCTTTACTAGCCGCAGCATCGCATTGCAGGCTCATGTTCATCTTGCGTCAATGATGACCCCCAAGTCTCTTCTTCTGTAGTGCTAACCAATGTAGCACTGCCGAGCCTATAAGGATGCTGCAGGTTTTTCCTCCCCAGGTGGAGAACCTTGCATTTATCAGTGTTAAACACCATGAGGTTCTCGTCTGCCCATTTGCTGAGCTTATCCAGGTCAGCCTGGATCACCCGCCTATCTTCTGGCATGGATGCTTTGCCCCAAAGTTTGGTGTCATCGGCGAACTTGGCCAGTCCACTCCTAACTCCAATGTCCACATCGTTAATGAAGATGTTGAACAGTATGGGTCCCAGGACAGAGCCTTGAGGGACCCCACTGGTCACAGGGCACCACGATGAGTGACTGCCATCAATCACAACCCTCTGGGTCCGACCACGGAGCCAGTTTCCCAGCCAGCGGATCGTGGTGGAGCCAAGGCCACAACTGGCCAGTTTGGCCAAGAGGTGATCATGGGATACCAGATCAAAAGCTTTTTTGAAGTCAAGATATATGACATCAATCTCTTCTCCCTTGTCCAGGTGATGGGTCACCTGGTCATAGAAGGAAATGAGATTGGTCAAACAAGACCTACCCGCAACAAACCCGTGCTGGCTGTCCCTTAGGATGTTAGCCTGGGCCAGTCCCTCAAGGATGGCCTCCTTAATAAACTTTTCTAAGATCTTCCCCAGGATAGAAGTCAGGCTAATGGGCCTGTAGTTAGCCGGATCCACTCTCCTCCCTTTCTTGAAGATCGGCACCACATTGGCCTTCTTCCAGTCTTCGGGCACTACACCAGAGCGCCACGAGTTTTCAAAGATCCGTGCCAGGGACTGGGCTATGATGCTCGCCAGCTCCTTGAGTACCCTGGGGTGCAGATTGTCAGGGCTGGTTGACTTGAAGGTATCCAGCTTCTCAAGGTGTTCCTTCACGAGGTCAGCATTGATGGAGGGTAGGGGATCCCCCTCACCCAGATTTCCCTGTCCCATAGCAGGCATGGGCATCCCATGTGACTGATGAAAGACTGACGCAAAGTACCTATTTAATAGGTTGGCTTTTTCCTGGGCGTCAGTTGTCAGTTGCCCCATCTGGTTTAGCAGGGGTCCAACGTTGCCCTTGCTTTTCCTCCGGCTCCCCACATAGCTGTAAAAGGACTTTTTGTTGTCCTTGATGCCTGAAGCTATCCAAGTGTAAAAGAGAGGAAAATGCAGATGTGACAAAATAATTAACATGCACTGATCAGTGAGCCAAGCAGAACAAGGGGAAGGAACCAACTGGGGCTCCACTAGCTGAACTGTTGGTTTACATAGGGTTCTTCTACATCCAGGCTATCTAATGACTTCCAGTAACATATAGAGAAAGGTGTTGCCCTACCAGCTGTGGTGACAGAAGAAGAGCCTGTGGCAATTTTATACTCATATTTCACGGTACACTTTACCTACAGGAGAAGGTGCCCGAAGAGACTTCACCCAATGAAGAGGTAGGGGGTGAAGGGAAGGGCACAGTGTAACCATTTTCTGGTAACTCCTTAAGCAATAAACTGTAGTATTTGCAACCTAGCTCACCTATTAAAGGTGGGGCAGCATTTCAAAGGAACTTAGTGTTCAACAGTCACCATTATTTGAACCTAAATAAGTGGATGTGCAGAGCAGACCTGAAAACCAACATGGATTGTGAGTGCTGAGCACCTTTGGAAAATGTTCCCCATGCTCAGACTCAAGATAATGAAGTCTGGTACTATAATCAGTTGCTCCTGCTTGTGGATGGCAAGTCTTGAATGAGAAGCATGTCTACCATCTCAAGTGACTTACTCTTATGTATACAACTAGTACCACTGAAGTACACAAGACTTCCCATTTGCGTAAAGCTTACAGGTAGGGACCTACTTAATTTGTGATTTTGCAGAAGCCGAGAAATACATTAACTGTCTGTGAAATCAACTTAAAAAAAAACTTAAGAAAAATAAAATAGTGGCTCCCCAGTGGGGCCCAGCAATTCTTGCTGTCTTGCAGCCTGCCTGGGAGGAGAAGGCGCTGGCTAGCGTGCCTACACAAACGGCATCCAGCAGCCAAGATGGAAGCCATCCCCTTGTCCCTCCTTCCCGATTCGGGCCTCTCCACCCATCATTGGTGAGGGGTGGGGTACAAGGAAATGCCCGCAAAATTGGCTCATTGTGCCATGACCAAGCCATGAAAATTCCTTTCACTGTGAATTAAGTAGGTCCCTACTTATAGGTTGAAACCATAATCATCTTAGCATTATGATCACAACACCATATTAAACTTCTGTTTGTAAAAATTGGAAAGGCGGAGGTTCATGGTACTGCACAGGTTTATGGTGTAATGATAGCGTACAAATGAAATGTGTGCATGTTCTAAAGTTAAAGATAAACTACTTTATTATTTGCTTCAGTGACAATGATCTGACACAAAAGTATTCAATTACAGAAAAAAACTCTACTGATTAGAGTCAATCAACATCTCAGAGTTTGAACACTGTTAAGTTAATTAAATGGTTCAAAGACTTTGAGACTACAGTTTGAAATAAAAATTACAATATATTTAAAGGATGCTTAGAGACATTTTTAAAGGTGTATTTACTTTATCAGCATTCTACAAACCTGGGAAATTGTAGCTATGTAAATTATTTTAGTTGCTCCACTGAATTTAATATTGTCAATGCACACACCACGACTTTTACTCAAATTACAGTCATTTTAAGACTTTTGATATGCCGCATTTATGATATGCAATATATCTTCAGAGACATGGTATAATTTCCCAATTTAATAACAGTTAGCATCTATAAATAATGGCATATTTAAAGAAAAAGTTTGGAACTTTGAAAACCTTTTTTTTAATACAATCTTTCAAGAGTTTTAAAAATCACTCATAACATGGCTTTTAGTTTAAGCAACTGAACATCTTCTGGATAAAAAAAAATCTGCAGAGAAATTGTATATTGGTGCTTAGTGTGTAGTTTATCAGTTTATAACTAGCTACATGCACAAGTATTGGTAAGCTCAGTGGGCGTGTTGACATGCATGGCTGTTTGGTCCCCCAGGGACAAGTAGCAGTGGTGTACCTTGCACTGGAGATACTTGTCCCCGGGGAATGCCTGTGCCATGTGAGCTTTGGTGCATGGCAAGTTACCCTGGGGGCAGTAGGAGAGGTGCCCCAGCAGCCTTACCTGGGGTCCTGGGGGCCTTCTGGGGCTGCAGCCACAGCAATCCTGCTGGGCAGAGCCTGGTTCACAGTCACAACATGGCTCTGGGCAGCTCAGCTCAGCTCTGCTTTTTAGCAGTGCATGCTGCTTGTGTTTTTTTATTTTGACCCCTGGATATTCAAAGTGAAAAAAAAAAAATGCATGGGGAAAAAACCCTCCAAAACAGAGCAGCGCACGCTCGTGCAGCGGCCCTTGCAGTGCAGAGAACGCTGGGCTGAGCCGTACGTGGCGCTGCAAACATGACTGCGGTGCCACATACTGCACAACCGTGCTCGTCTGGATGTGCCCAGTGTGCGTGTAGTACATATGGCTTGTACTCCTGGCAAGACAAGGAGCGACTACAGATTCATACATATACCCATATGTAAAAATACAGATGAGGTAGGCACTCAAATCTACTTAGGCTGATTATATGAAGGAAGCCTTGAGACGTAATCTGGGCCCTAACATTGATTCCTGTTGTCACTTAGAATCCCTGGCAAAATAATTACCTTGCAGTGTAATTTATACCCAATCTGTGACTCTGTTAATGACTGTAACACTTTCAAGACAGGTGCTTCCAAGTATTATTATACAGAGTTGTACTTGGATTATTTGAGTGTAAACACATAAGTTTAACAGTAACATTGAAACTCCAGCTTCTCTATTGCACAGGAACCCTATAGTTTGTTCAAAAACAAAAACAAAAAAACTCTGGAAAATAATAAGTTTTGGGAAAGACTACTAGAAATCATCACTCAAAGGATACTGCATCATCAAATGCACTTTGCTTCACGGTATGCTAGTAAATGTCCTTTAGTACGTTCTGTAAAATTATCACATCTAATATTACCATGCTATACTGTTAGAGCTCGCTGAGACCTGGAGTGACATTATTAGGGGATGGGATATATCAGTTTGACTGTACTTGTAAAATACACTACATTAGTAACCTGATGCAACACCATAAATAGATATTAGCAAATGAAAATACACAGCTGTACAAGGAGTACATTTGGGTATGATTCCCTCCTGTTCTTAGGGTTTGTGTATACTCCACATAAACCCCATTTAAATCCAATTGAAGCTATATAGCCTGAATTATTTTACCCAGAAGTCCTGCAGAACAAATGCACCAGGGATGGATTTACCCTGAAGCCTTAGCTACAGTAAAAGTCTGTTCAATGAGCCCTCTGCACTAGAATGCAAGTTACCAGTCAGGAAGTCGTGGTGACTTTACAAGATCCAAGTTCACTTTTTGTTATGCTCGATAACTTTAGAAATGTATATTTTCTATTTTGTATCAGCTAAACTTCCAAAGAATACATTGCAAACAGGACTTTTGGCAGATTTTTAACAGTCATGATTTTGGAGTGGTGTCAGAGAAGCGTAGCAGCAAACCCCCTCAACTTCACAGGCATTACATCTTTGTTCAAGGGCTTGACGATGAGTTGTAAAGCTATTATTTCCTTAAGCAGTGGCAAGTATTGCTTAGTAGCTTAGCTAGTTCCTTTGTGTTTAGATGATCTAATCAGCCAAAGACTGGCTGAAAGCAGCAGCCATGTTAGGAGAGAGACAGTAAATACAAATTCTGTTTGTGCAGCCTGACTACCTCTCATTCTGTTTATAACTGACCTGAATCTACACTCCCGGGAGGATCAGCATGTTTTAATGCTGGGCCATGCTGCAGTGGATTCCCAAATTTAATTACTTTTTATAGAATGATTAGCAAAACACAGCAGGCAAATCAGTTGGCTGAAAAGAACCTCTTCCTGAAAACCCTCACTTGTTTCAGTAGGGCTATTAGCGTGTATAAAGACTTATGGGACTTGGCCCTAAATTGGCTTACTGGAAAGTTACCCAGTTTGAAACCTTTTGCTAGAATGGGTCCTTTGAAATATCTGAGACCTTCGGCACTGGGTTCACATTTAAAACCTATATATTTCAAATAGGACACAGGATAGGATAAAGGATTCTTGGAACCGATGTCTTTTTTAAGCCCCCAGTGTTTTCTTTCATCACCACCTACTTTTTATTTCTGTAAAATCCTGAGAGCAGAACTGGTAGATGTTCACTGGGATCTGGGAACAAAAAGGCTGATTTTTTTTTTCCTAATTAACTGCCATAGGGAATACTTTTCCAGTTTAGATGGAACAACAGTTCCTCTCTTCTGCCTTTTGTGGCTCTGGAACGGCAGGTACTGAGGCTCTAAGCTACAAATCAAACAGTGAACATGATCTTAACTGAACATGCCCTTGGGCTTTGCATACGATGAGGCCTCGCGGTGATTATAAGGTAGAAGAGCTGGGTGGGAGTTTTCTGCTGATCGCGGTTTTGTTGGGAAATGCTTATTTGTCAAAATCTAAATTACTTGTGGAAATGTCTTTGCTTCAAAGAACTTCTGCTGAAACACAGGCAGGGTCCCACCTGCCACTAATCTACCTGCTTTCCTGCCAGCTTGTCCATTAAGCTAGTTGGGAGT